>NW_020447397.1:1379625-1559147 GCF_003343035.1 Apteryx rowi | reverse complement strand
GTTGCCCAGAGAGGTTGTGGAGTCTCCTTCTCTGGAGATATTCAAAACCCACCTGGACGTGATCCTGTGCAACATGCTCTAGGTGACCCTGCTTGAGCAGGGGGGTTGAACTAGATGATCTCCAGAGGTCCCTTCCAACCTCAGCGATTCTGTGATTCTGTGATTGCTTTGACTGCAGTCATACACAAGAGTACAAACACGCGAGCTGCTTCTGTTACTGCTCGTACGATGAAAAATGAAAATTTCTGCACTTTTTTTCTCAGGGACAGATTAAGGCTTAATCAAATTTGTTTTCACTGCTATCTGAAAACACAGGGACATGCACAAAGCACCCACAGATGCATGACAGTGCTTTTACTTCCAGGAAGCTGACTGATGAGGATGCACAAACTCATGCCTAGTTCAGCAGCGCTCATCCCTGGCCACCATGCTTGCTCCGCAGCGGGGATGATGCTAGCTCCAGCCCTGTGCCCCAAGTCCGTGCGGGCTGATCCACCACCCCCAGGAAGCCAGACAGACACAACTTCCTGCAGCTTTCCAGGGAGGAAATCAGAGGGCAGCTCCACTTATGGCAGCACACGGGATCCTTAGCGATCCGCTCCCTGACACCTTTAGGGATCTAGTCTGTGCTATACCTCTCAACACACTCTAACTATATCTAGAATTAAAGAAAAAAAAAGGCTCACTTGCATTGTTGCCATTTTGCAGACAAGGGTTAAGCTCAATGAATATTTCTCCTAGTGGTTAAAATATAACCCAGAAAAATCAAAAGCATGTTTAACCAAATCGGTTCCTCAGTCTGAGCAACTGCAGGGCCTCACAGGCCATTGCACCGGCACAACGGAGGGCGCAGTGTAGTGGTGAGACCAAGGGCCAAGCAGCAAGACCTGCTGAAGTTGGCACTGCTAGCAAAAGAAGTCAAGCTCCAGCCTTGAAGGCAGCCTTGAATCAGCTTTCTAGTGTAAAGGAGTGTAGAGATCCAGACTGAATCTTACAGAGTGCCAAAAGTAGTGTGAAAGAGCAACTTTCAACGCCAAGAAAAATTCACATGTGAGTCAGTATGACAGTAAAAATATTGTGCCTTTCCACCAAATAGAAATAGATGCATATTTTGTCTCTTCTGACAAATCCCTTGGGTTTAATTCTTTGGTCTGACGCTTCCTTAGTCACTCAGGTCTATGCACAGTAACTGTACAGCAAGCTGTTCTTCACAGTCACTRAATGATTCTGCAGGGTATGAAGCAATAAAGATCAGGATCATAATTAAGATTAAAATATTTTCTCTCTCACAAGTCCTCATTTTAACAACTCGTGAGCTAGTGGCAATGCTCTAGCAACACTTTCCAGTCCGTAGAGTTGCAGAGCATACCTGAAACAACAATACAAACAGTACCTTCAAGCTTACAGTTATGTCACGTGTCTGCATTTTCCTGCTCTTTTTTTGTGTGCAGTTTGTATACAGCAGCATTTTCTATAGTGGTAGCAGCAACATAGATCTCCAGTGGCTTAAAGGAAGGACAAAAGTAGGCACTTAGAGTTGCAAACATTTGCATGCCTATTGGTACGTGGGCAATCCAACTTCTCTTTACAAAAAACAAATTGTGAACTATTCACAAGATGCATTCACAGGAGGCAGCCAAGGCATTTCTCCCCACTTTGGCTCTTGAACTGCTGGGCAACAATTATCTGGAGGGCTAAAAAGTTATTCCATTAGGCCCTGATAGCATCTATGTATTGACCATAGGCAGAAGATTTCTAATTACACACATTTCTATGATTGAATCATTCAGACTGATAGCTATTGATATTATTCTTTAATACATCAGAAGCACTTCCCGCCAGTATCAGCCAGAGAGCTCCCTCCCTCCCTCCCACAAAAGCATTTGCAGAAGGAAAACTCTTGTCAGTGATATAGCAGGTACGCACCCCTATAGACTGCTTGACTGCTTCAAATGTGTGGGAGTTCATAGCACATAGCTGGATCGTAGTGAAGCAGTGGAGACGAGGAAGCAAAAATACCAGAGTTGCTTTCCCAGATACCATGGAGTAGATAAACATGGCTAGATCCTCTCCCACATACAAAGAAAAGTAATGCAATTATTAATCTTGTTTCCTCAGAGAGGACAAGGGGTGATTTATTTAGTATTTTACTCATCTAACATGCTCAGTGTGTGAGTTACCACTTTGATTTTGTTCTTTTCCCACTAGCTGCATCGCCCTGCTGGAAAGCCACAAAATTCTTTCTGGCCACAGATGAGGGAGTGTGAATGACCAAGAGTGAGAGGCTGAGACTGTTGATCCACTTTAAACCAATGCATAAAAAACACTTGAGTGGCTACTTGCTTCTGGGGCCTGAAGAAGATGCCAGGCGTGCTTAGGGAGGCTGTGCTGCTGGCTTCCCACAGTGCCAGGCGGCTGGGCACCTGGTAGGGTGACATGGTCACAGTCCCAAGAGATGGGTTCCTGACTGGGTAAGGACCTAGGGCAGGCAGGCTGCAGCTTCAGTGTTGCCTGCAAGGGCTGTATTCAGCTCCTCCTTGCTCGAGCCAAGAGGTTGACACACTGCAAGGAAATAAAAGCCCAAAGAAGTTGCAGGTTGTGGAAGATGACATAGTCATGTCACTGCGTTTGGTCTCTGAAAGGCTCCTGCCTGATGTAGGGAAGTACAGCAATTTGAAAAATGATGCCAGCACTTATTTTCCATATTGGCCTTCTTCCCTATGTAGAGTATGTCAGTGACTCCACCACAAATCACTGCCCTGGCTGACGTGACTCCACTTCCCACAGGACCCCAAAGGCAGGTCCCCCGGGCTCTCTTTGCTGCTCTTCTCCTGCTCTGGCCATGCAGAAATGGCCAGAGAAGGTCCAAGGCAGCAGCGCTGGTGTGGCAAAGGTCCTGAGCAAACATGCTCTACCCTTTGGCAGGGCTTAGCAATGTCTCATTGGCATGGTTGTGGATACAGAACCATTGTAAAAGCCCAGGATGCCCTTTCATAGTGACCCAAGCCTGGCAATGGTTTCTTATTGCCCTTTTTCACATGGCATGACAACAGAATCAAACAAGTGCAGCAGGACATACCATAGTTTCTTAGTGTCTCTCCAGGTCTTATAACAAAAGTCTAGTCTTCAACTTTTCCTGCTGGTATGGGCAATGAATGCTGGGAACTGAGCCTGTATGTTATTTAACCTTTGATAGGGAACTTTACTTGCTACTGGGCTTAAGACCCAGTTTCTGAAAAATAAAATTGATGGGAGTTAAGTATCAGAGCAGCACTGAGGTCCTGAGCATAAGTCTCCTCTGAGTCAAATTTTTGCAGTTTCTCAGTCAGCACAGGTTGAAAAATGATCAGCGAAGTCAGCTTGCCCTTTTTTGAGCATTCTCTAACAGTGAGATGCAATAGGGGCCAGCTGGATTATCTCTTATTCATTGGTTATGACCCATTTTCAGGACTTATATGTGGAATTGTAGTAATTTAGGTTTTTATAAACATTATCTTGTCTGTCAAATGATTTACCAAGTTTAGTCAGTGAGATTCATGGTTCTAAAATACAACAGCTGAATAACAAGCAGAAATATGTGATAATTAAAATATTCTAAGTAATGAAAGCATAGTCTAGTGAGAAGTGGAACTGGGAAGGCTCAGTTGCCTGTAAATTTCTGTCTTACTTTTATATATGTAAAATGATTGTGTGTGTGTGTGTGTGTGTGTGTGTGTATATAAATACTCAAGTATATACACACCTGGCAAACTATCAGTGGTGGAAACAATCACATTCTAAAGCCAACAAGTCAGAGGTCAAGTTGAAGTTTTTTTATATACCTAGGGAAATCCTGCTTTGAATAACCAATGACTTAACCTTTGCCAGCTATCAGTCTAGTCAGTAGTAATTATCCAAAGGAGATTAAATGATGAGATTCTCAAGGAGAGGTGTTTTGCCTATTGAATAAGACCAGGGATTAAGCACAGATACTTTCCAAATGCCAAGGGAATACTCAGCATGATAGTGATTTCAGATGCAAAGTACACAACTGCAAGTAATTGAACTTTCCTCCCTCCCTTCTTGCTTGCCCTCCATGAATGTGCTAGTACTATGAAATGGTTATCACATCCTGTGATTGGACACAGCTGATTTACCCAGCGGGATGCAAGTGATTTCTAAATAAAAACACTCATTATGTTTGAAAACCAGGTAGCCATGCAAAAAGCATGGTTTTGGAGTTTTTATTTAGCCATTAATTTCTACAAACAGGGCCATGCATAGGTCCTTTCATGGGAACACTTTCATAAACTAATCCTTTGCCTTTGACATTGCACATAGGTATGTCAAGTCATTTTAGTTTAAGGCTTGATGTTAGATTTTTAAGACTTGATGTCTATTCCTAAAACTCCATCCAGACTTCCAAGTTACCTATTCAAGTGTCTGTAAGATGTTTCAGAGACCATACAGATTACAGCCCCGTGTTACGTGAGGTGACTGAATCTGACATTTGGACAGTAGTCAGATCCCCCAACCTCTTCCCCCTTCCCCACTCACCTACTGCCTAACCACAAAGCTCCGTGTTGGCATCCAAAGTCTCCCAGTGCTCTTCTGCCCCTGGGGGTGATCACTGGGCTTTTTGCTGTCTATCATACTAGATCCATAAGCATCTTTCAAGGTGTGCTGATTATACCAGGTCTTGCACAAGAAATAACTAGGAACAAGATGCTTGCAGATGTTTGTCATTACAGCTACATCAGGCAGGATTATGCCTGTTTCATGGGGTTTGTGCATTCAGCTGGGATGAGGGGCAGTTTGCCTCCAGGATAAATAAAGCAGTGTTTAGCTTTGTGGCTCAAGGCCCCATTTTCTTAGTCGGTGTTGTGATGACTGGGACAGCAGCAGAACTGGCTCAAAAACAGGCTGAGATTCAGCTATGCCAGGTACTACTGCCTGTCTCCTCACAGTGATGGAGTACTTCCTTTCTCACCTGCTTCCAGCAAGTTCATCTGCATTAGTCTGAGCAGCTGGAGGTGATGATCTAAACTAACCTGTCTGCTTTTGCCAGAAGGAGTGGTTGCAGGTTTTGCTACCTCCACAGCTTACTGACTAACAATCTAACACTAACAAACAGCCAGGAGACAGAAACATCTGCCTCTGCCACAGCTACTGGGAGAATGCCTCCTTTTACAATGTGGGTCTGCAGCTGGTGGCCTGCAGACCACATCTGGCCCACAAGAGACAGCTGAGCGTCCCACTGACAATCTTCCTCCAGGCTGGCCCCACTCTGACAGCTGTGGGACTGCCTCAGGCAGGATTCATTCACTGTGAGCTGCTCCAGCACCAACAGAGGGTCCTCGTACAGCTTGAATCTGGTAATGGCTGGTCCTCTGCTGAGGGGCAGCAGCAGCTGGCTGAGAAGATGCTGTGTGGTAAGAAGAGGGAAGACTGTGGACCCTGCAGCAATAAGGAGAAAGTAATATTGCTGGTAATAGACGTGTTACAATTATGAGTTGAATCTTGGATTGTCTGAGAAGTGGGAAACTTCTGAGGAAGGTGAGGACGTGAGTCTGAGGCCTCTGGCAAATAAAGAAAGAAGCCCTATGCAATAGGGGACTTTGGGTTATTTTAGAAATGGAGAATAATGTAGAAGTCTGATAACAAGAAGCATGTTTTCAGCCAGGGACAATATTAGAGCAAAAAGAGGGAGGGCTGGCATGAGAATGGAGTGCAGAGACCTCTCCCACAGCAGCTAGCACTACTGCCTTCCTTGCATTGCTCATCCGAGGAGAAGAGGAACAAATGAGCTTGGGCACCCAGGAGCTGCCGACCCCATAGCTGTGATCAGCCAGCTTTATTCCCGGCCTCTTTCTTCTAACTTTCTTCTAATCTCTTTCCTTGAAGGGGGGAAGTAGCTGAAGAAGGAGTAGGAATGGATGTCTCCTTCCTAGGCTGGTTAAAGGCTCTGAGATGTAAAATCACTTGAACTGTAAAACAGGGATGAATTCTGGGCACATCATGGAGGGTATGTGCTGCTGCTGAAGTGATATACAGGAGAGTTAAAAGTAGCCTGCTGGCTTTGACAGTGAGCAGCTGATGACTGAAGCATCAGCACTTGCATAAATCCATGAGATTTACTGAGAGTCTTGCAAAGAGCAAATTAACCTTTCCATTAGCACTGTGCAAACCCTCAGGAGCTGCAGGTAGGGATGGAGACCTGAGTGGAGGTAGGAAATAACTGCACCTGTCAGACATTAAGTTGTGTTAGAGAAACTTAAAATGCCTGAGGGCTCTAGGAGAGGACTGAGAGCTGGGTCTCTGAGGAACTGAGACTCTCTTGTGTCTGTCTCGGTCTGGGATGGCTTGAAAGAAGAATTGGGTCAGTACTCTTAAAATCTGCAGGATGTTATTTTGACCTCTCCTATTTTCCCAGACTATGATAATCCATTTAAAACAACTGATGTGCTTATTTTTTTAATATTGTCCCTTTGAGAGGTGGCAGGGAAGGAGTTGTAACATTTCTGTGGTCAAGTTGAATTGTTGGATTACTTGCTCATGTTGATTCTGGCAATCAAACCTTTGCAGCAAGTCTTTGGTTTTTCAGCATTCTTTCACGTGAGAGTGAGAGATCCCTCTGTTTTGCAGCTGGGAAGTGGCCTTACAATATGTGGCTTAACTCTTCAAGGAAGTACAAATTTGTATGACTCTTGCTTACTCGTAAGTAAAACTTTGAGCACATGGTGGGACTAGGTGACCTCCAGAGGTCATCCTGAGTGATTCTAAGTAAATAATGTGTTTAGTGGCAGCATCTGTACTAGATCTGAATGAATGATAAAATTGAATACTTAGAATCATTCTGAAATAGTTTTATTACAATAAATTCAGACTTAAAACCTGCTAACTCTATACTGAAATCCTCACCTATCTTCATTTTTTTAAAATTCTTTTGAATAAATTTATCTGAGCTACCTGAAAATTAACATACTAGAGAAAGGTTTTGTAACACTGTATAGGCATCTAAAGGGGGAGACAGAAGACATAGCTAATAACTGTTTTTATGTGGTTGGTTTTTYTTTTCAATTACAAATCCTGTTTACTTCAATGAGGACCATGTTTGGCAAAAACCGATCTTGGAAAAATGCCTACTTCATAAAGATTTTTGCAACAGTTTTTGTTTTTTTTTTGGTAATGTACAACAGTGTTCTATTTGTTAGTAATTGTGTACCATTTAATTACATAGCTATAATATGAAGAACAGTAGGTAAAATACAATATTTGTTGAATTTTTCATACAGTTAAAGAAAGAAGAAAACTTAACTCACTTCATAGTAATGAAATAGATTATATTTAGTTTGCTAATGTTTTTTCATTGCTGTTTCCTTAATGCACTAATTATGTTGCGGGAGTACATGCAGCAGTTACACAAACCTTGACTTTATTCATAATTGTTATCGGGATGTGAAGCCAAGTGGTCTTTGGTGACTCCTTGTGAACAAACAATTGATGCTCAGTTCCCTGCCCGCCAGATAACAACTGCAAGCTTCTGGCATGACTTCAATGTCCACTTAGACACGAAGAAAAGCCCAAGTGTAAATCTGATAATAGCTAGTATGTGGCTTAACAACACAGAAATGCTAAGCCTGCTCATATCCGTAGCTATACTCTCATAAATTCTGGTTGCCATCTATATACATGATGGTGTTTAAACAGAGCAGGAAGAAATTAAAGTATGAGCTTGATTTTGGAGTTTGGCATTTAGGCTTATAAATCTTGGGAGAATCTTTTAAAATCTGATGTGGAATTAATTCTGTGTATGTCTCTCCACATACTAAAAATCTTATGTCTTCAGCAGGTGGTGGGCTTTGGGGACCTGGGTCTTGCTGGTTTTGTACGGAGTTGTGTCCCATGGGATGGCACTCTGGCCACCACTGGGGCTTGTGCCACTGAGGTGTGACAGACAAATTCTGCAAACACCATCTGCAATAAGGGAGCCTCAGTCTAGCTGGTTCAAATGTTAATCACATTTGAAAAGTCCCAAGACTCTTGTTTCTAGATCCGGGCAAGGCTTTCTTTAATCTTGCAACAGGGAATGCCTGTAAGCATTTCTGTAACTGCTCAGGCTCAAGTCAAGCTGGATGTTGCAATGTGAAATTCCAGSTCAAAAGGTGAAATGCTGCTAAATTTAAGATTCATGTTTATGTACATGAATAAATGGTTACTTGGAACATTTCCATTTCAGACACACTATATAAGGTATGGCTGTTTTAATGTTGGGGGTGTGCGGTGATGTTTTTTTCTTTTTTTTTTTTCTTTTTTTTCTCTTCTTCCTTCTTTCCATCTGGGTACTGCAGTAATTTCACAGGAATTACAAACTGGAAAAATTCTCCTCAAACATACTTTTCCAAGCATGCAAGCCTAATTGTTTTTGTGCATCCAGACTTGTATCTATAAATGTTTGGATATGGCCCTGTAGGCTCACTTTGTCATCCTGAATATAGGATTAAACAATGTATTCTCCTGTCTGTTTTTTTTCTGGCTTCCTACTGTTTGTCTTCCAATATTGGAAAAAATCAAGGACTAGAGATGCATGAGGTAAGAATCCATTCACAGAGATAAAAATGTATTTGATGGGATCCTGTCTTAATGGGAGAGACTGTTGTGTGTGTTTTTAATTTTGGGAAGGTCAGAGCTTAAAGGGAGAAAACAAGAGTACCAGGAGACAAATGGTACTCTAGGGGACCCTTTTTGACCAGGGGTACTGCACCCTTTCCCCCACCGTGGTGTTGGGAGGACAATGCTGTTGGTTCCTTCTGAAGGGTTTGTAAAACAGATCATCTGGTTTTTAAACAGCTTGTGACACACTCAGTTTGATAACTGCAGGTTGTCTATACAACTTCCAGAGATGTTTAAATCATACAGTCATACTGGGTACAACTCCTTCATTTCCTCTCCCAAGGTGGTGTACAGTTTTTGGTGCTGAGTGAATGCTGTTACTGTACTGAGGGGTCTGAATTTTAGTAGAAGGTGGAATTATCACAGCAACCCACTGCCAAGGAAGCAGGTATGAGAATGAATTCAATACAGGTAAGATATTGGGACTTATTCCTCCTCCCTGACTCCATGGTAATTGTTGCTATCCCATTATTTCCTTGCATTTCCTTGCTATCCCATTATTTCCTTGCATGATGCTAGGAGCAGGCTCAACAGTAAGATCTTCCTGCATATCTGTCATCTTGGGGTATCTGGCAGTCAAAAGTGTGGGAAGAATTTATGGGAAATGGTGCATTGATGTGAATTAAAGTATTGGTTCTGGGTAGTGTCAACCTTCCAAGTATATCCTTCCCTCAGAGATGTTTTAGATTAGTCTTTTAAGCACTATATAAACTTTTTATAGGTGAGAACTTATCATTTCCTGCTCATCTTATTTTCCACTCTTTCTTAGCACCATTTGATTACACTGTGCTACTTCAGTGTCTCTTATCTACTGTCAGATTAATATTAAAAGTAAGCTTTGGAGCTCCTGTGAGAATCTCTTCTATTTCAGTACATATTTGCTGATAAACATACTTGCATATCCTTCTTCAAAACTGTCCATGGTAAGTTCTTATATATCACCCAACTTAAATGATTTTTTCAAGTGAGATTTGGTGAAAAAACTTCTCAAACTTTCATCTTGATTTACATCTATTGCTTTCATAGAATTTTATCCCAAGAGCAAATCTGACTGGTGCCTTGTTTTATCATTTGCCATCTTCATTATCTTTTAACTTTTTTTATTTTCATTTCCCACTCTTAACCTAGTATATGTAAGTTATTTATTTTTTATTATTACTAACAAACATGGATCTAAAGTCTATTTAATTTTCAGTAGTTCCAGAAGTGGAATTAACTCCAAGATGAAACTGGCTCTGTTTTCATGCTAGATTCCAGAACAACCTGCCAGGCAGTAATATCTGATACTGAATTACAGTAGCTGAACACCTTACTAAGCTTTTTTTGTGTGTGTGTGTGTGTGGGGGGGGGGATGACCTGTATGGAACTGATGCAAAGGGCTTAGCTCATTAAACCGATACCTTAGGCTACTTTCATAAATACCATGCTAAAGTTATGTTGGCTTTGTTGCTCTCCCCRACAACCTTTTTTATTGAATTCTTGTTCTTTGTGCACATTCCTGTTACAATATTAAGAACTGATACAGGGGGTTCTTAAAACACATTTAATACTTCCCTGCAAACCAAGACCAGGCACACATGCTCTCTTCCAGTCCCAGCTGTGTTGGCTCAAGACTCTGCTGCCCCCAGCAGTGCAGCAGCCCTCCCCTTTCTGTCCCCGTAAGCTCTGCTTTGGCAATATCCTGAAGCACATGAGAGTGTGGTGTGTGTGTCTTTTTTTTTTTTTTTTTTTTTTTTAAGCAGGCTCCTTGTAAGCCGCACAAACAGTTGTGTTAGGAGCTGAGGATTTCATATGCCGCGCTGCGAGAAGGAATGGATGGGTCAGGAAGTCTCTAATACACGTATTACTGACAAAATACCCATAGCATCAAACCAAGGGCTTGGATTTGCTATCTGAGCTTCTCACGTGAGTGCTTCTTCACCTTAAGTAGTCCTAAATTGTTGAATCACCTTACACATTTGAAAAAAGAGGTTGGCTAACGCAGCTTTTGTGACTGCAGTGGAAGTGCCAAGGTGGTATGTGCTCCAACTCAGCTGGAGCTGGGCAAGACCACATAGCCCCAACAAATAAATGGATGTCTCCTTGCAGAGATGTTGGCTGACCAAAAGCTGAGTGTGGGCTGGTCTGCTGCCACAAGCCATAAATGAGTCTGTCTTTCCTCCCAGTGTCAGATTTCCCCTCAAGCCTCTGGGCAAAAGTGAAACTGAAGGAAACATCCTCAGATTCATGTAGTGACACAGTTGCATGTCATGTATATGCTCATGTTCAGTACAAATAGAGACATAGTTATTTTTTCTAGAGAATAAATATTCCTTGTGTATATCGGGGCTGCTGGGCTGTGTCCTGAAAAACTTAGTCTTCTCTGGCATTAGAAATGTAATTCTGTGACCAGATGTTGATGCTAATTGAGTTACAATACCATGATTGAATTGCCCAGTGGGAAACAGCTTTTAAAATGTTGTAACTTAAACTTTGATTTAGTGTATTGCATAAAAGTWTGTATAACTTACATTTGATACATCCTCTTTTTTTTATTAGTGCTCTACTCTATGAACAAAAGTTCTTACGGTCACTATAGCCTGTTAAGTTTCTGCTACATATGCTTCCTCATTGCTAACTCTTCCCCCTATTGTTGGGATCCCAAATTATAGAAATACAGAATATTTTCCTGGGGGGGGGGGAAGACCTGGAGGTCATCTAGTCTGATCCCCTGCTCAAAGGGGGCAGGTTGTTTAGGGCCTTGTCTGGCTGAGCCTGTGCTGGTATGCAGCAGTCTGGCTCTTTCTAATCATTACTCAAAGCATTCAAGTTAAAAAGTTTAATTGAAGTAAATATTTAAGTTTTTGCATAAAAACTGCATGCACAAATACATATTCCCTCATGCATGCATGTGTATACATAATATATTACACTTGAGTGCATGGGGCAGGGAGCTATTTTTATGACCACACTTGTGGAAATATTTGAGTTAAACTGACTTTACAGTAAACACTTTGGCCTTAAACTCACAGTGTGCAGTGACACGTACTGCGCAGCAGTCCAGTTATTAGCACTAATGTTTGAAGGGGTTTTCAGAGCCCCCATTACCATCCCCTCAAGTAGGGGGTCCCTATCTTGGCCCCCAAAGCTTACCCTTAAAATATTTTTCTCAAAACAATATTCATCTATGAAAAAAATGCATACTAAAAGCATTAAAACCAGTAAACTTTCCCCACAAATAACTCAGCCCAGTCTGACAGTGGTGGGGAGCAACCTTTCCCCTGCCCTCCAGTGGTCTCTAGAACAAGGACTGCTCGTTTGTGGACATTCTTATTTGGGGGACAGCCCCTGGTCATCAGTGCAGCCAGGGTTTCTCCTCTGCTCTCTGCAGCAGGGCCCCAGCTGGCAGTGCCATGCTGAAGCAATTGATGTCCTTGAAGAAACTTCAACAGGCTTGCCTGCCTCACACTGAAGTGCCAGGGACCGTGCTGAGGGCAGGCTGGCTGGAGCCCAGCTACCACTGGCGTGCAACTGAACGCTTGAGGTGCAGCCTTTGAGTAAACTCCTCACTGAAACTTTGTGGAGAAGCAGAAAAATGTGGAAATCTGGTCAAGAGGATCATATTAAAGACCCAATGCTAATCCAGACAATATAGTTAAAGACTTCATCCAGCTATTCAGAAAGCACAAGAAAGTCCTACAGGTGCCTGAAATGCTTGATTTTTTTTTTTTTTTTCCTGGTTGCTAGTAGCTGAGTTATGATCCGGTTGGTTTAACATCCACAGTTCCTGAAGCTTTTTCATCTCTTGGATTTATAACCCACCCCCAAGAAGCTCCTGAATTTGGTGTTCTTTACCCAATTTTGCGTCACACAATTCCAGCTGTCAACCGAGAAACGGAAAGTGTCCAGCTGACCCTCATGTCTGACCCAGTCTTTCAAGCCAAGGACCAAAGGCAGTAGCAAGATATTTTGGGATCAAGACAGGATGTTAGTCTGATGTGTTCTTCCCTCCAAACACAAACCGACTTCAAAAGAAATATAGAAGATCATACAGGCAATCCTCCCATGCACAGCCCTTTATGGCAACAGACAGTGGGGGAAATAATAAATAAATAAAAATTCCTGGCTTAGCAGGGCAGGCTTAGTCCTTGCTATGGCTCTGCCAACAGTTTTGGTAACTAAGGGAACCAAGAAAAGAGCCACAAGTCTGGCTTAGTACTGGCAACGGCCCAGCGTGCTGCTGAGCTCCCCTCCTTCCTTGGCGTAGTTGCGTTTGGTTGGAGGTGGGGACATGGCAAGACTGAGAGGCTTATGAGGAAAAAAAATGGTTGCTATTTAAATAAACAGGATGATGGATAAAAAGAGAACAATATTAAGTAATGAATGTAATTATTAATTAAGCCACTTTTGCAAACTGAACATCAGTATGCATATGCACTTTATCTATTCATTTATTTTTAATGATCACAGCAACTGAAACTCTGGAATTTTTAATTAAAAAAACCCCCAAACACTGAAATATTTCAATGCCATCAGTTTTCTGTAATTCAGCGGTAGCAATAACAAAGTGTTCAGTCAGTACAAAAAGCAGATCTGATAATAAACAAACAACCACATGCTTTTTTAACATRTTTAGCAAGAGGAGGACAAGCAAGGCAAGCAGCCCCACATCCGCAATCACATCTATCTCTGCAACAACAAGCAATAACCTAGCAATAATACTTACCTTAAAAGTTTTAATTTTTAATCCTTCCTTATGAAAGCATTTGACCTCAGAACTAAGGCAGCTTAAGGGCATGTACTGCACAAATTTCAGCAGCTCAGGGAATGGCCAATAACTCAGTCCCTTTGGATTATAAGACAGTATCTGTAGGCCAGTGTASAGCATCTTTAACAAATCTTCTACTAAAATGCAAAATGAATTGAAGAACTGAAATATAATAAATAGCTCAAGAGATTTTTACAGATAGTTAATGAGGTGGGGCAGGGGGGGGGAAGCTAGGACAAAACAAAAGACAGCTTCAATAATTCRAGGAAGTTTGGAATGACTCTATCAGAAGAGCATAACAAATCCTGGGCACATGACTAAAAAATTACATGATGCTCATTAACTCTCAACTAACTAACAGCTAGACTGATGCTTTAGGAAAAGACCGAAGAGTCAGAAAAGCAGTCCAAGCAGTCATGGCTTAAAGGGCCAATACAGTGACAATAATATAGAAAGTGTGTGGGTATCAAGTGGCAATTTGAACTGGCTTATAAAACCTGTTGCTCAAAGACATCCATGTACCTTAGGGAAGCATCACAGGTCAATAGCTAGTGATACGGTTAGCATCCCATACTGCATGGAGATCAAATCCAACGCACCTGTGGCCAAACCAGAGTGACTATAAGTAAAGTGTGGTTACAGTTTCCTGAATTTCTCTAGGCAAGATGGAGGGAAAACTTTATTTATTTATTTTAAAGAACAGTAGTAGGAAAAACTATGGCTGGAGACCACACTTACTTTCTTCCAAAATTGTTCAGTTTCTTCTAGGCTAGAGATAGCTCAGTGTGGCAGGACTAAACTACAACACAGTTGTATGTATAAATAGCATAGTTATATTCTGGGGCACAGTTTAATAGTAACTATCAGAAATCTCTGTCCACAATGGCTTGGAAAGCTGTACTTAAATCTTGCTTTCAACTCACTTATCAGAAGTTTCTCCTGCCTCAGTGTAATTAAAACATCCACAGTCTAGGCCATTATAAGCGCTATCACCTAATCAGTCCGAAACATCAGTTAGCCCTGATTTTTTTACACTTAAGTAAGTTTATCTTCACAGCAATCCCTACCATGTTGGGGAACAAAGCTATGAATAGAACAGCTCTGAAATGTGGTCAACAGACATTTCCATGATACTCTAGGGAAGGCCCAGGTAATTATTTTAACTGTCCCCAGTTTGTTCTTCTGTCCATAACTATAGCTTTGAATTTATAAATAATGAAGCATGATTTTAAAACCCCAAACAAAACCCTCAATTGTCCCAGGAACTGTGTTGTAATTGAGTCTCCAAATGTGGCTGTGTAAAAGAGAACCAAAACTACATTGTATAAGCCTATAACATACAGATGGGCGTAAGCAGAGCAAAATGACAGGATGGAAAACGTCACCAGGAAAATAAACTCTCTCATCACTATTTCACTGCTTTTTACCTAAAAACCCAGTTGCCTATTGTCTTGATTAAACCTATTGTTCTGTTGCATTTTTTTGTTATTGAAGGAACCAGCAGTTGGTCAGTGACAGCTTCCTGAGAAGGAGCAGCTTGAAAAGCTAAATACAGTATCCTGTGCTTAAGGCTTCTTTTGCTGCAAATTGAGGAAAAACTATATTGGAAAATGTAAGTTACTGTAGTAGATTAAAGTACATAGTTTAAGATTCAACTTGCTTAAACACCCCCACTTCAAATACAAAACACACTCCAGTTTTACAAGTAGAGTGTTTAAAAACTGCCGAATGAAGCAGACCAAACATCTGTCCTGTAGCATCCTGGCTTCACGGATGTTCCTCTCGTGTTACCAGGCAGCGTATCCCACTCCAGACAAGAAAGAAACTCACTATGTTGGGAACCAGCACAGCAGGAGGCTTCATTAGCCACAAACAAGAGTAAAGCAGGGCTTCAGGAGGAGCAATGCCCTGTCTGCACAGTTACCTTCACCACGATAAGCACATCATCAGCTGGAGAGCCTGTAACATATACTTTGGATAAACAGAGATATCTATAGATACAAGGCAACTATGGCTTAAGCGTTTCRAGAGCTCTTTGCCCACCAAAGAAACAAGTTCTATATTAAAAACTTTTTGCAAAATACATTCTCTGGTCTTTCTCCRTTTAATATCTTCCTCATTTGAAACTTGGCTCTTGCCCAAATGCATCCAGAGCAACACTTGATGATAACTCAAAAATGTGCAGTTAATCTGTGTGTAGTTTCAGCTCCTGAATGCCAAGAGTTGAAGTGTATTTTTTGAGAGAAATAGGCTTGATCACACAGCATAATCATGTTTACGTAAGTTTTTAGATGACCAAGGATAAGGGAAATACTTCTGTTAACTCCTTTGAGAAAAGACAAAAACTTCAAGATGAAAAATTTCACTTTTTTTAATGTCATCTTATCCACAAACAAACAAGTATAAGCCCTTGTAGAGAGTTTTCTGCACTAAAGAGAGGAAAAAAATTAGCTTGCCTTTTTTTTTTTTTTTTAACCTTACAGCTATATATCATCATAAAAACTAGTTTGAAGAAAGAGTAAACTTTTGCTCTTTGGTCTGTCTTGATATTCCTCCAGAGACACATAACAGGAATATTTCAAATTCATTTTTCTCTCCTATTTGCAGAAAATAGGAAAGTTGCAGTTCTTATTTTCCAGGCTTCTGAAATGAGAAAGATAGATAAAGAATTTGTAAGTTGAAACAAGATGCCTCTGCTTTCTTTAAAGAAAAAAAATAAAAATACAAGTATTACAACCTAAAACATACTTGCGATGTTTTACTGCAATTGAATACTTTTGCCTTGAACATAATACACAAAAACATTTACTTATGCCACATGCACCTTCCACTTATTATCTGTGCAGCCCTACTTGGGAGGGAAACAAAGACCTGTACTCATATTCCAGCGTGATATGGGCTTTAGACTGTACATTGTCATAATAACTGCTACTGACTGAAGCCCTGATGTGCGATACTGTGGCATGTCTGTTAAGGTAATAAAAGTCAGGGTTTTATTCCATCAGATCAACTGCACAAATGCAAAGAAAAGGCCTTCAAACAACTTCTATATGAATCCGAATGAATTAAGATGCAAATGTCTCACAAAGAGTTTTCCATTCTGTGACATGAGTTTTGGTGTCCTCACCTCATCTGCTTCCTTACAGCCTTGAAGATGCTCGCATTACATTCAGAGGTCTGGGCTGCTTCTTGCAGTCAGAAATGCTCTGAGGGTGGCAAAATACCTATGCTTCCTGTCAGTATCATTTTAGTGCTGTTGACTTCAAAGAAGGGACAAGTGTGAGAACATATCTGAAACTGTGGATAGACATAGCCTTGCCAGCTTGCAACCGACTGAGGAAAAACAAACAAACCAAAATACTTCAGCTACCCGAAGCACAACTGGCACAGGAAGAGTGGACACCTGCTGCAGCTCTGACTAAATTAGAGGGATCCTTAGAGCCCCAAAGGGTATTTAACAGATGTCACTTTTGCAGAGTGGGTCAGGTTCATAAATTCGCCTTGCTGTGCAAATAATAAAACGTTTTATTCTTATATTTCTTCCTGCTGGAAGAACTGTCTCCTTTCAAGTAGTTCTTATTCCAACTGGTGCTATCTACAGATATCTCATAAGGAAGCGATTTCAACTTTCCTCTTACTGTATCGGCTAGGCAGTTTAGGTCAAACAGGGTAATGACTAGTGATGAAGAACTAGCCATATTCCCTCAGGTTCATTTCCAGATTTTTATATGCTTGGGTATTTCTAATAAAACACATAGCTCCAGCAGAGAGAATATAATATTGTGTGTACTAAGTATTAGCTATCTGTTGACAGAAAAAAAGAGTTGACTTTTTCAACTTAAATTTTTTGCTTGGTTTAGAGTATGTTCTAATGACTAGTACTCTGCAAATTTTTTGTGAGAACTGTCATCTGCCTCGTTAACACTGTGAAAGGGTGGGGGAAAATCAGACAGACTAACGACATCAGTGTTTTAGCGCAATTCTAGCAGCAGGAACTTCTCTCTTTCTGTATCTCTTTCACAAGTCTCGTGAAGCTATACATTGCAAAGAAGGATATCAACTGCTCTCAGCTATGCATGTGTGTTTACAATGAAACATCTGCAGCTCTTGGACTAATCTCTGAATATTTTTCAATTACCACATCTTAAAGATTTGAGTCAGTTCTAATGAGTTGGCACAAACCATATTACTAGAAATTTTACATTGTACACTAAAACCCTAAGAAAATAATTCAAATCAAACAGAAAAGAGTTCCTGAATCTGTCATCAGAGAAACAAACCCACAAGTA
Organism: Apteryx rowi; assembly: GCF_003343035.1. Classification (NCBI taxonomy): domain Eukaryota; kingdom Metazoa; phylum Chordata; class Aves; order Apterygiformes; family Apterygidae; genus Apteryx; species Apteryx rowi. The sequence continues at coordinate 1,541,459 of NW_020447397.1, read as the reverse complement.
CCTCAAAGTGTAGTATCAACCACAGTGTGGTCTTACTTCAGTGAGCTGCCACGGGAAAGCAAACCCAGAGAACAATACTTAGCTTACTCTAAATACTAATACTCTAAAGCAAGTTAGGAGTAAACGAGTACGATTTCTTTTTGGGTGACTAACAGGACTTGCGATTTCTTCAGACTGACTTTCTCCATAGCCATGAGTGGTACAATTCCAGAGGCAGCTCCTCAGTGTGCCAAACACACAGAGATGGGAAAACCAAAAGGCATYGCCAGTTCATACCAGCAAAGGGCTGGCCACCATTCAGCAAATGAGAAACCCATACGATAAAGTGCACATTATGAAACATTTCCATAAAACCCTTACGAAGTCCTCAGTGAAACAAGGCCCATATAAACTGACAATCTTTTCTATATGCATGCTAAAGATAAACGGCCTCCCCGAAACTGGAAAGGAAAATAAGGGCTGTTGACCAACCTGAACTTGGAGCTCACTCTCAAAACAATCCTTTCACTTGCTCTGTGATGGGGTCAAGGTCAATGTCATAGAAGCAAGGCCTTGTGGGCAGTCCTGGCATGGTGCTCATCTGGGGGAACAATAAAACCAAGTTATCTGCCTGCATCTGTAAGCATGTAATCGCTCTGTGCATGTAAACCTGAGATTAAGAGAGAGGCTAGATTGTTCATCGTGGACTCAGTTACAGATGTGATTTTCATTATATTTTTGTTTCTGTTAAAAATATCAAGCTCTGTACTTCAATTCCTTTTCAAGTGCATGYTTCTAAAAGAGAAAATAAAAGCTACAAAATACAGGCTAGTATAGAGTAAACTCTTTAATAAAATTAAGATACTCTGAGACTTATTTGTGCCTCAAAATTTCTACCCCTTACTTCTACTGGGAAATTCACACAGCAAAGGGCAAGGACATAACTGCCTAAATTCACCTGGCGATACAAATGTGTTAAACTGCAGACCTTTCCTATGCAGAATCAAAATATAGCAGAAGAATTAGTCACAACACTTCCATGACTGATTACTTCACGTCAGGAGCAAATTGAAATAGTTCAACTAAACATATATGGATTATAGCTGAATCCTAATTCAGTAGTTAGAATTAGTAGGTTGAGATACTAAGCTAAAATAGCCCAATTATCTCAAACTATGCATAATTAAGACCCTGATCTAGCATAAAACTTCAGCATTTGCATACTTTTCAACATGGGAATAGTCTCATGGATTTAAATTACAGTTAGCAATGGCTCTGCTCACACTGCTTATTATTTACAATTGGCATTTTAGCAGCAATTAAAAATACATGAGTGACTTAAAAATCTTGGGGTGCTGGTCCACTGTAGTTTAAACCACTTTAAATCAGGGGTGCTGCAGGTCCTCACCTCCCCACCTCAACACTCCCACCTTCTCCCTTGGGAAAGGGAGGCCTAGAGAGCAGGTTCAGCCCAATAAATGTATATTTTGAATTTCATTTTCTCTTGTTTCAGCACCTTGAGCCAGTTCTGTGGCTCTAATGCCAGCACTGGCACAGAGAAAAGGATGTAAATGTGGGGCAGGTTTAAGGCAGGACCAATTTGGATCAATTCAAACCACTGCAGATTCACACCCTGTGTCTCACTAAGATGACAGAAACCCTTAATACCTCACCTTATTCCAAAAAAACTCAAGGCAGTCTAAAAACAGCATTTAGGCTAATGAACCTTATAAACACTTCGGACATTTTAACCTCAGAGGCAGAGGATAGCCCTATTGTATGAGGTCCTACAATAATACCCAAACACGGGAAAGGCATTACAATCTCTGGAAACAAGACTGAAGTTTGGGATTAGCTCAACTCTGGGGATAAGAGCCTTGAAGTATTAAAACTTCTTAAGYGAACAGTAGACTTGGAGGACCAAAATTTTAGCTGTGGCAAGTCAGCAGAAACCATTAAAGTTGGTGGTTAATCTGACCCCAGGAGGTAACCCTTGTACTAAAAAAAAAGAAAGAAAGAAAAAAAAAAAAAAAAAAAACGGACTGGCTTGAATGCCAGAAACACTCCAGCCACAACGACCTAAGAACAGGGACACATTAGGGTACATTTTCACGCCATGACAGAGCCGATATCCACTGCAGAAAGGGGAAGGTGAGGAAGCCCTGCGCTCCCTCTGGGACAATACCCCTTTGGAGGCAGGCTCTGGCACAAACTTACCGCAAAAAAAGCTCATTCCGCACACTGAACCGATGAAAATATACATACACACTTTTGTGGCTGATGAGTTAAATCTGCCTATGGTGCAGCGAGATCACCACGCGGCGCTGCCTGGGAGCAGCTGGCATACACCACAGGAGCCGTCGCTGCTGAGCGCAGGGCACATGGCTCGTGCACCCACGCTGCTCCCGCCACCCTCCCTGGCCCCTGGGGACGCAGCTCAGCAATGACATGGCCAAGGGCGAGCCGTAACAGGCCTCAAAAGAGGAAAAAAAGCCCAACAACACTAACCCAGCTGCTGCCAAAAGCCGTATTTACAGGCCCGTCTCTGGCTGGAGCAGGCTGTATTTCTTTATAAGCTGACCTTTTCTGCTGCATACTCAGTGATTCAGTTAGCATCGCCCTTACACTTCAGCTGTGCTCTGAAGTCCAGTGTAATGTTTCCGCCACGGGAATACAATAATATCTCTTTATGCTCCCCTGCCTCACTCCAAAGTCCTGTTTATTCCAGAGAACTAACTCGACTGCCAGTTCAGAGGTTAATCTCGTGCTTGGGAAGGGCGAAAAGGAGCTTGGAGAGCACAGTACTGATGCAGTCGTCTTATTTGTGATCTGCTTTTGCGGAAAAACAATGCAACAAGCTCTTGCAGTGGACTCAGTATATTTCCTCTGTTTCTAAACTGAGTCCTTCCTGATCTTTTGTTATTGCACACAGTAGATTAAAAGACAAAGCTATCCATTTGCATTAACCAAAACTCTTCCAAGTGTCATATGACATCACTTTATTGACTGACTTCGGCTTGGCATCTTAGCTAAGTACTAGAACACCTTGCTACTATTCTTTATCTATTGGCCACATTAGTTCGACAGCTAGATTATTAGGGTTACTGAATTATTTTCCGTCTCAGATTCATCCCAGTTTATCAGTTAACTCTTGACAAGAAACTGCCTTAATGAATCCTGCCTCACTGGGAGGGGTTGAACAAATTGCCAAAGACAACTTTCTGGGTACTCTGGATATGGCCGCGCTACATGTCAAAGTCAGCTCCCAAATTCCACATTYCTTTTTTCAGGGTATCTACAAGATGGCTGGTCTTCATTCTCTCTATATAAATACCTTGGTATAATATAAATAATAATCAGTTTAGGGGAGTTTTGCTTTGATTTTTTTAAATGAAATGTTAACAAAATTGTACATGTATGTTTATTTTTATTTTTTATTTTATGAAAACCATAGGCCCAGTCCTACCGTGGTGTAATTCCACTGTATTAACTAATGGAAATTTATTTTCATTTAACAAAATGGAATTTCAATAAAATGCAAATATCAAAACAATTTATCCCCAGTTCAGGGTATATAACTATTCTCATATTAAAAAGATAAGCCAACACAAGGGAATGAGTTCACCTGAATTAAAATTACTGCTGCATAAAAGGAAATACAAGGCAGAAAAACACAGAGGAAACACTTTGGGACTAATACCTACACAAACTACAGAGTGAAAATAAAACACCTCTTGTCATTTTCCCCAGGGCCCGGAGTTCCAAATAGGACTGTAAAGCCATGTAGATTTATGATCATTTCTCTCTACTCTCATTATTCGGACACACAGAGGTAAAATGCAACAGAATCTATCCTTCTTTTTCATTACTTCAATGTCAATAGGAGGAGATGGCTGGCTGGCTGAGGAGATTATTACCAATTATTCCCCTACCAACGCTCTATTTCTTTCCCGCAGCCAAAAAGGCACGAGAGAAAAGATGGCTCAGTTGGCTGCAAGGCTGAATCAAGTCTTTCCCTGACTGACTTGCCATCCGGCTGCAGATTCACGATGATCCTGCTCCCTTGCACCGTTTTCCACAATGCTGGTACCAGAGAAGCACACGAGAAATTTACAGTCATACAGTAGACTAGATTGCAAGGCATCATACGCCCTCCCTACACTGTACAGAGATCAGTGCAACCCACCGCTCTAATATAATGCTATTTTGGACATAACTGGGCAGCTATGCAACACTACACAGTGTGGCTGTGAGAACAGAGCAGCATTATAAGTAGTGAACAAGAACACATTATCTGCTTAAGACCACTAATTGAATTCAGGTAGCCAAAATGATCAATTCTTCAATTTGACCAAAACTGTTGCTATCATACTTCTCTTGGGAGAAAGAATATATAAAGCATAAACTTTGCATCTTAAGATTTAATGCAGCTTATATGAATGTTTTATGAAGGAAAAAAAAAGGGTTTTATGAAGAATTCATCCAGCTGCTGGTCAAAACATATCGTGGACAAATTGGTAGGAACTAGTTTTGTAGAAACTCACTAGAATYTATCATTTCCTTTATAAACTGTGCAACTGCCTACATATCCATGAAAGCAATTCTGCTTCAGGAAGACATTGTGGAAAATGCAATGTGTTTATTACTAGGCCACTCTATGTTTTGGAGGAAAAACCAGCAAATCTTACAGTTAGCTATCCTGAGGATCATTCATGTTTCTGGAAATGCATAACCCATGGAAGAAAAAATAGGATTTTAACTGAGAAAGTCTGAAGGCTACTGTTATTTATACTAGGCATTTATGATCTTCCATACCTGTCTAAACAAAAACACTTAAGGAGCTTCCTTACAAAAGGAAGGTGCCAGTTATTCCTAAGGAAGCTATACGAAAACACTGTTCCCCAACCTCCCCGAGAAGACGTTTACAGTCACTGGAAGAGTGCCTATGTTGAGCTTGACTGGCTGTCGCGCCATGAGAAGCCAGAAAGGAACAGCTGCAAATATTGCCCCCCATCACCCAGCACTGTGGCATGCAAGTTGGCAAAATACAGATGCTGGGCAGATCCATGAGAGACCATCTGCTATGCCTATGAGAGACATTATTCCCGAGGTAATGAGGTGGAAAACATAATTGACACAACAAATTACCACTGATATCCAGATCTTCAGTACTGGACATCACAGTTTCTAAGCAAGGATTACCTGGAGTTTTTCTGAAAATTTTAATAATAACTTTCAAAGTCTGGGTGAAAAGCCTCAAACCTGCCCCATTTCAAATGTACTTCTTAGTCCCCTGGCAATGGAAGGCAGAGGTTTTTCTCTTGCATTTTTTGATTTTCCTGTAAACAAAATAATCTGAAGCTGCAGAGGAATATGTGCTAGTCAGTGCAACTTACCCGAAGATTTAAAGAACTGCTGGCCATTAGAGGATTCCACTTCGAAGCAGAGAYCTAGTAGTTTCATTTAAACTACAGTTACATGCTGACTTGTAATTTTAGTTGACCACAAGGTCTATGTAACAGTTGCACAGTCAAGCTCTAAGACTTTGCTAGCCAGGTTTGTCACATCTCCCAAGAGGAACTATTTTGCTTAGCTTACTTTTTTATTGTACAAATGCCTATCAGTGGTTGACACATCCTGCCTTTTACTTGCAATACATACGTATATGTATATGTGTGTGTGTGTACATAAAAATTCTTATAGGACCTGAGATCACCTGAACTGGATTAGCACAATGATATGATTTGTAAAACAGATGTCTTGAGAACTACATCCAACTCATGTTTAGTGTCTTTTTCAGCTATAAGACAAGATTTGTCTGTTTTACAAGCAGAGCATGATTTGTAAATGGAGAAAGAAAAACAGAGGAATCTGTATTTACACAAAAACAGGGAAACAAGATGACTAGAGGATATGAAAAAAAAAGTCTCAACGCCATATTGAGTAAACTTCTCTATTCTGTGGTTTATGGAGTTAATGTTGCATTTGACAGAGGATGCAAGTAACTCACATTATCTAATTGTATTCTTTTGTTAATTAAACAAGTTAAGACACCCCACAATCATTTGAAATGTGAAATACTGCAGAAAACATGTTGTTTCTCAAGAGAATCTAGCAGAGACATGACTGTGGATAACTTCTCAATAAAATCTGATGGGGTGAATTGCACGTTCCATACTTCCTCAGCAACAGCCAATACTAGGAGAAAAAACTCAAGAGGTTTAAAAATACCGCTACAAACCTGCAGACATTATGTTCAATATGTTATTATTTGCAGGAATCTGGAGGTCTGGCACGAGGGAGCGACACTTAAGGGGCTGGGTAATGTTTCTCAGTTTGAATTAGAGCCCCGAAAGACAGATCCACTATCAGAAATTTGCTTCCCTGGAGTGCATCTGTCAGTCTCAATATATGCAAAGCTGAAAGGAAGAGCTTCCCTTCCTTCTGTTGGAGCAATCCCTTAAGGTCTCAGACCCTGCCTACATTTAGACACGTTCCTAATCTCCAGTGTTGGATTACTTCCACTGACTGCTGTGGTGCTGGGCCCACGCTGGAAGTTGGCACCAGGGGAACCACAATTCATGGCGTGGGAGAGAGAGATTAAACAGTCCCATGACAGCACTGCATGACGGAGAAGTGAGTGTACACTGTGCTGTGTTGATATTATTCCGGGTGCCTTAAGGTCCCTGCACTCTCTCTTTTAAAACTACACTTGGAAATTGTTCATGACAGCCTCTCCATGCAACAAGGGCAGCAGGCAGGACTATACCACTCCAAAGCATGTTCCTGTGCAAAACCTTTTAGTGCAAGGTCACCTATTTCATCTTCAGACTGGACTACTCTACATTGCACAGAGACACCCAGTGTGCATGGAAAGAGCACTTTGTAGGGCAGCTAGTGCACAAGAAACTAGGTAGCATATCCTAAATATTTCCAGGATCAGACTGTATTTTGTTCCAGAGAACCTGAAGATGTCCCCAATTTTCAGAGTTGGGGTTCTGCATAACTTCAGAAGCAGCTCAAGGAAATAGTAATTAAAAGAAATCAGTATTGTTTGGCTTAATTAAAGAAAATACAACAGACATGAAAGAGCTAAGACAAAATATACGCATTATAGTCTACACACACATGCACATCCATGTATATTAAGAGAAGGGAATGGTGCTACACTGAAGACAGATCCGACTCTCAAGGGACCTTCTACTACCTCTTAAAAGTAAAGAAACCCCAAATTCTCACATCAGGAAAAGCAGATGCACAATGCAAGCAAATTGGGGCATCTTTGGAAAAGCATCAACTTTTAAAAACAAACCAATACATTTGTTCAGACGGAACTGTCTGCATTTCAGTTTGTGCCCGTTGCCTCGCATCCTGTCACTGGGCACCACTGAAAAGAGWCTGGTCCCATCCTCTCGACTCCCTCCCTTCAGATACTTGTACACGTTGATAAGATCTCCTCTCAGCCTTCTCTTCTCCAAGCTAAACAGGCCCAGCTCTCTCAGCCTTTCCTCATAAGAGAGATGCTCCAGTCCCCTAATCACTTTTGTAGCCCTTCGCTGGACTTGCTCCAGTAGTGCCACATCCCTCTTGTCCTGGGGAGCCCAGAACTGGACGCAGTACTCCAGATGGGGCCTCACCAGGGCTGAGTAGAGGGGGAGGATCACCTCCCTCCACCTGCTGGCAACACTCTTCCTGATGCACCCCAGGATCCCATTGGCCTTCTTGGCCACAAGGGCACATTGCTGCCTCATGCTTAACTTGGTGTCCACCAGCACTCCCAGGTCCTTCTCCGCAGAGCTGCTTTCCAGCAGGTCAACCCCCARSCTGTACTGGTGCAKGGGGTTATTCCTCCCCAGGTGCAGGACCCTGCACTTGCCDYTGTTGAACTTCATGAGGTTCCTCTCYGCCCACCTCTCCAGCCTGKCCAGGTCTCTCTGAATGGCAGCACAGCCCTCTGGGGTATCAGCCACTCCTCCCAGTTTTGTATCGTCGGCAAACTTGCTGAGGGTGCACTCTGTCCCTTCATCCAGGTCATTGATGAAGAAATTGAACAAGACTGGACCCAGGACTGACCCCGGGGGGACACCGCTAGCTACAGGCCTCCAACTAGACTCTGTGCCACTGATCACAACTCTCTGAGCTCTGCCATTCAGCCAGTCCTCAATCCACCTCACTGTCCACTCATCCAGCCCACACTTTCTGAGCTTGCCTATGAGGATGTTATGGGAGAGTGTCGAAAGCCTTGCTGAAGTCAAGGTAGACAACATCCACTGCTCTCCCCTTGTCTACCCAGCCAGTCATTCCATCATAGAAGGCTATCAGATTGGTTAGGCATGATTTCCCCTCGGTGAAGCCATGCTGACTACTCCTGATCACCTTCTTTTCCTCCACATGCTTGCAGATGGTCTCCAGCATGAGCTGCTCCATCACCTTTCCAGGGATGCAGGTGAGGCTGACTGGCCTGTAGTTCCCTGGGTCCTCCTTCCTGCCCTTTTTGAAGACTGGGGTGACATTGGCTTTCTTCCAGTCTTCAGGCACCTCTCCTGTTCTCCATCATCTTTCAAAGATGATGGAGAGTGGCTTAGCAATAACGCCCGCCAGCTCCCTCAGCACTCGTGGGTGCATCCTATCAGGGCCCATGGATTTGTGGGTGTCAAGTTTGCTTAAATGATCTCTAACCCGATCCTCCTCCACCAAGGGAAAGTCTTCCTTTCTCCAGACTTTCTCTCTTGCCTCCAGGGTCTGGGGTTCCTGAGGGCTGGCCTGAGCAGTAAAGGCTGAAGCAAAGAAGGCATTCAGTAACTCTGCCTTCTCTGCATCCTTCGTCACCAGGGCACCCACCCCATTCAGCAGCGGGCCCACATTTTCCCTAGTCTTCCTCTTGCTACTGATGTATTTGAAGAAGCCCTTCTTGTTGTCCTTGACATCTCTCGCCAGATGAGGGCCCTAGGGCCTTCTAGGGCCCTAACCCATGGGATTCCTTCAAGCAGGTCCCTGAAGAGGCCAAAGTTTGCTCTCCTGAAGTCCAGGGTTGCGATCCTACTTAGTGCCCTGCCTCTTCCTCGCAGGATCTTGAACTCCACCATCTCATGGTCACTGCAGCCAAGGCTGCCCCTGACCTTCACATCTTCCACCAGTCCTTCTTTGTTTGTTAGTACCAGGTCCAGCAGCACACCTCTCCTTGTTGGCTCCTCCACCACCTGTGTCAAGAAGTGGTCACCAATGCTCTGCAGGAACCTCCAGGACTGTTTGTGCCTAGCTGTGTTGTCTCTCCAGCAGATATCAGGGTGGTTGAAGTCCCCCATGAGAACCAGGGCCTGGGATCGTGAGGCTACTTCCAGCTGTCTGTAGAAGGCCTCATCGACTTCCTCATCCTGATCAGGTGGCCTGTAGTAAACACCCACAACAGTGTCACCCATGCTAGCCTGCCCTTTAATCCTTACCCATAAGCTCCCGACTCGCTCTTCATCCACTCCTAGGCACAGCTCAATACATTCCAGTTGCTCCCTCACATAAAGAGCAACTCCACCATCTAGCTTTCCTGGCCTGTCTGTCCTAAAGAGCACGTAGCCATCCATGACAGCACTCCAGTCATGCGAGCTATCCCACCATGTCTCTGTAACTGCAATGAGATCATGGCCCTGCAACCACACACAGATCTCTAGTTCTTCCTGTTTGTTCCCCAWGCTGCGTGCATTGGTGTACAGGCATTTCAGRGAGGTGATCGAGCATGCAGGTTTCCCAGGAGGGGTAAAAGAGGGTCCTCCATAGCCACATCCYATGCGCACTTCCCTGGCTGCATTCACATGCTGGAGGCATCCTGACTTGAGCTGTCTTTTGCCAGCTACCCTGGCACTATAACTCTCCCCTTCCCCCGTCTTTCCTAGTTTAAAGCCCTCCTTACCAGGTTGGCCAACCTGTTGGCAAAGACCCGCATGCCCCGCCTTGTGAGGTGGATCCCATCTCTCSCCAKCAGTTGTCGATCTTCAAGCAGGGTTCCATGGTCGTAGAAACCAAAACCCTGTTGCCAACACCAGCAGCACAGCCAGTCATTAACTTGGAAAGTCCATCTCCTCCTCCTCTCATCCATCCCCCTCACTGGCAGGATTGAGGAGAAAATGACCTGGGCTCCCAGACCCTTGACCACCATCCCCAGAGCTCTGAAATCCTGCTTGATGGTCTCCAGTTTGCCCTTGGTGTCATTAGCGCCCACATGGAAGAGCAGCAGAGGTCCGAAGCATGGACAAGCCTTGTCAGTCTTTCCATGACATCTCTCACATGTGAGCCCCTGGCAGGCCTCAAACCTCTCTAGACATGAGGTCAGGTCGGCAGATAGATGCCTCCATCCCCCACAGCAGGGAGTCACCCACAACGATCACCCGCCGCTTCTTCTGGGTGTTCCGGCAAGGCACAGGGTCTGTTGTCCCAGGTACTTCCCTTGCAGCCATGCCCATCTCCTCCTCATCCTGGAGGGCACTAAACCTGTTCTGCAGCTGCAAGTCTTCGGGAGGAGTAGGAGCCTTTCTCTTCCCACGAGCAGTGACCAGTTTCCAGCCTTCTTCTACAGTGTTATGATGTACCATTTCACACGGCACAGAGCCCTCCAGCAACTCCACTGCTGTGGGGGGTTGGGACTCCCGAAGCTGCACAGTCTCTGAGAATACCCTGTCTATCTCTTGCTCCGCTTCTCAGATGCTACACAGCCTACTGACCTCCTCCCGTAACTCCCTTACCTGACACACAACTCATCAACAGCAGCACACCTCCTACAGGAGAGCTGGCTGCCAGCCCAGGCCTCCCGGAGAGGCCCCAAGCACTCCCTGCAGCCTGAGACCTGTAGGGCTGCATCTACTGTCAGAGGGTCGGTCTGGGTCCAAGCTTCTGACACAGCAACTCCAACAGCCACTGGGGAGTGTGCTCTGCGGCTTCACAACCATACTTGAGGAAACGTACACCACAGGGATCAGAAACCAAGGTTCCTTCATGCACCCTGCCGCACAAACTGCTGCATCTGTTTGCTGCCTCTGTTCACAAACTGCTGCATCTGTTCACTGCACTCTGGGCCTGGCTCTTATATAGGCCTCTCCCTAGCACTGACTCCCAGGATGCTTGACTCGCCCTAATCAAGGGCCACCAGGATCAAAGGCCCCAGCTCCCTCTGGTCAGGGACAATCAAGAGAGCTCGTTAGCAGCAGCCACTCCTAGCTAGAGCTTTTCCCAGGAGAAGTCAAGGCCTCCTGCAGTTGTCCTTGCCTAGCTTCCCCTTTCCTGTTCACAGCAATCACCTTCTAGTTCCTCGGGGGTCCTCAGAAAGCCCACAACTTCCAACAAGATCCTCAAGTTCTAGTCAGAGCCCAAACACTGCTGCGCAAACTGCTGCGTTTGTTCGCTGCCTCTGTTAGCTGCGCTCTGGTCCTATTTCCTTCTCAGGAAATCTTAACAAAAAAATAAGTTGTTGCAACTTATAATGATCATAGCAAGATATTCAACAAATTAACAGTTTTCAAAAAGATCAAAATAATGTTTGAAAAGATGATGACCCTACTCCAGCATATGCTCTAGTATTCCTTGCAAAATTCAGCTCTGTTTCACTGGCACATTGACTGTTTTCAGGTGCAGAAGGCCATCTGGCATCAATTATTCTATTATCACTTTCTCTAACTTTAATGTTTGCACATTCTTGGCAATTGTCTTATTTTGAGAAGTATTTACAACACCAGAATACATAGGCATTGTTCTCCTGTTATCAGCATCTGGATGAAGTTATAAAAGTACTGAATATTGATTATACAATCCTAATTGACCAGCTTTCCCTACTACCTTGCTGCCAGGTGCTCCAGTGAGGCAGAAGTTGCTTGTGCCCTGTAATGTTTTCTGAGGGATGTCCAGGACCCCACAACTTACTCATCTTGAACAGAAATAGTCTGAATCTGAAAGCAATCTTCTGGGCACCTTAAAGAAAAAAAACAAAACTGCACAACGGTTCACATCTGATACAGATTTTGAAGAGAGCTGAGCGTACATATCCTAAAGAGAGCAGGGGAGGAGAGGAATTGGTCAATGCTTGGTTGGCCAAGTTCTTAGTGAACTGGTCATTATAACACTGGTAAGATTCAAATGTTGCTGTTAGTGATGTGTTGAGGTACCTAAGACCCAGAAGAGGCATTGCTCTAGATATTAAAAAAAATATTTAGGCACAGATGTAATCTGTAAGAGGATGAGCAAATTTCCTCCATTAAGTGAAACATTTTTATGACTCACACATACGACTGCAGTTCCTCTCAGCAGAATAATGCAAGCATTTTCATCTGAGAAGTGATAAAATCATATTTGAAACATAAGAAAACAAAATGTTCCCCCTAATAACAGCATAATGGGGTCAACATTTTAAGTTTTACTTTAAAAATAATTCACTCTCTCTGAGGTAGCATGTGTTAGATGTTCCATGTATTATTTGTTCATACTGTCCACAACACATTAGGATGTTTCACAGGGTATTCAGAGCTGTTCTCTGCCCTGTGTAGTTCAATGGATAAACAAAATGTTACAAAAGGATAGCTACAAAAAACAGAGGACATACAGGCAGAGAGGAAAACCAGAGTTACAAATATCAGGTGACTTGTTCCAAAACACTCCCCTCCACCACAGCCCACTCAAATCCTTTTCCACCAGTAATTGCTCCCTTGGCCAAGGCCTACATCCTGATTTTCCCTCCCTCCTCAGACTTTCGACACAATCCCTGGCAGAGGACTCTCATGCTCTGTCTCTCATACATAATCACCCTCCACAACCAGGAGAAATTCTTCTCTCCAGCTCACTCCTGATGTCAGAGGCTCCCCAGGCTGCTCCCATTCCTGACAAGGTGCCAGTACATTGGACCATGCTGAAAACATGCTTCTGAGGGAATAAATCTAGAGGATATTTTACAGAAAGGGGCTCCTGTCATGTATTGTTTCAGCAACAGGAATGTCTCAAATATCTGATGTCTGCAGGTGCATAATCATCTCAGTTTGTCCAATGCTCGGACCTCCTGGTGACCATGACCAGACGGCATAAGCAGATCAGGTTCTGCTGACAGCATAGAGGGCTTTGTGGTATTTGGGAAGGAGAGGTCTGGGGTGGCCCTATCTCAACAGTCTTGCTTTTGCTCAGCGACTGAGCACCTTTCATTTTCTCTGGAACCTGTTTATTTTGTACCAAAGATTTCTCTAGAAGAGCTATCCCTCAATCACTGGGAACAAGTCCCCCTTTGGGCTCTTGATCTTCATGATGCCATTTTGTTTACAAGCTTCATATTTTCATAGGAGTCTTCCCTTGCTGGACAGACAGTCTGACATGTTAAGAGATAAAAAACACAGAGCCCTGATTACAGTCCAGAACTGAAAATGGTGGCAACAAGAGACTATGTAAAGCAAATGTGTGCTCAACATGCAGCAAGCCTTACCCTTCCCAGTAAGCCATGCAAGGAAGAGTATCAGAAACATCATCCACTCATTTCAGTGACAAATTACAATATGAAGAAATCCCAAAATATTGTATAATTGCACTGAATGGAAGCATATTTAATTGCTGATATATTAGCCCTCTTGGTTACCATTAACTAGATCCACTGACATCTGAGTAGGGAAGTTTCCTAAAAACCACTACATCAGGGAAAGATGATGTAGGTATGTAGGAAGAACTGCTTCTGTAGAAAGTTATACATTAAAGGGGTTATAGCAGAGGATCACTTAAAAACACAGTTCTTCTTAATTGTTAAATCACCCAATTGGCTTGGTGTTATTAAATAATTTATACCAAGTGCCAGTGGCAATCTATGTAACACCAAAAGATATGGGTATTATGGAAAATACCTGAGGTGACAGGATTCTGGAAAGTGTGGGAGAGGAGGTGAAAATATTTTGTTAATCCCATCTGAATAGACATGATATGGTTTTCAGTGCTTTAAAACAACAAAACCTAGGATATACATTTCACAGGTGCAGGTCAACTTTCCAGTCATTAGTTATCACAGGAGATGCCAGAATAAAGAGTCTGGGGATGTTATCTCCAAAGAACAGTCAACTGCAGGAATCAATAACGTAAGTCACTGCATCGCTGTGCCATCGTAAAGTATCAGCCTTGACCTGCAGGAGCACCTCTAATCTCATGTGGCTAGTTCAAGCTTCTATATCTACATCCCCATGTCACATGTGGCTTGGATGAGCTACTTAAGTTATTTTCTCTTCRTAGCCCTTAAGATAGATTATTTTGAGACAAACTGAAGTAAACAGGAAACAGACAATTACAAAAAAGCACCTGACATTATGAGTCTGGATAAAGCTGCTTTCTAAACATACAYCATTTTCCCCATTTTTCTCCAGGCAAATTACTGTTTTGGTTAGATCATGATGTAACCAGAAGGGAAATACTATCTTCTCAGCTTCACCAAAGAATTTGAACTTTTCCTTTGGACTTGTTCCTAATTGAGAAGATCCAGAATGGATCCAGTTTGTCTGGACATGAGGACGTTAAATTGTTAACTTTTTAGAGTCTGTGTGAAAAGGATGTTCTCAGTCACAAGTGCATTGCAAAACTCCAGCAGTGTTCAATATTCAATACACTATGTCCCCTAAAGTCATGTCAGAACATACAGCAATCTTCTTCGACAAGGAAGCAGTAAAGAACAAACAGTATTACTCAGATCAGCAATTTTCAACCTCTAGTCTATCGACCCACTATTTTAAGAGGTCTCTAAAAGGCTGCTAAGAAAATCGAGCCTTGAATGACCTATGCTGGAGCTCACACCTCTGGATAATGCAAGCGCCTATGAATGCTTTGAAAAATGCTGAAAACAATGACTTTGGCAATGGGGGTAAAGTTATAAAGAGGAAAGTATGTCCAGTTTTTGCACCCAAATTTGATGAGTCTCTTGCTGTTACCTTCAGATGTGTGGGGGGAAAAAAAAAAGAGAGACCTGCAGTTTCCATGTCAAAAGGCAGACAGAGAGACTCACAGTAACTATTAATAAATAGATAATAAAAAACCTTGTTTACATTATTTTGCCTTTAGTTTCTGTATTTAACTGGAGAGAGATGTCAACATGTGTAATGACTACAGCAGCTATAATGTATGTACCTGCTACATCTAATTTTTTTGAATTTCTGATTCAAAATGTGTGATATTTAACATGTAATTAATATTATTTAAGAAGTACTGAATAAATACAGAGCTGTAACAATTTCTCTGAACCTGACRGAAACTTGGCTTTGAAATAATTTTTCAGTCTCTGACACAGAAGAGTATTATTGTTTTTCCTCTATGCTTAATGAATACTGTAATAGAGGAACAACAAGCTCTTTTATGCCTGTACCTTTCACTTATTTACTTTGAATAAAGATATACCTGTGCCTTTCTAGTCCAATAAGCAACAACTTTACTTATAGAAAGCACCTGAACAAAATGGAGTAGAAACCTAAAATTCTATCTAGTCTTCCTGAAAATTTTAATAGCCAAACTGAAATTAAGTCAGGGTACAAGGAATGCACAGGTGATGCACTGGTGCCTTCAGAAGAATTAGCTTCTTTGCAAGTTTCCTGAACTGAAATAATAGCTGTAAGGAGAAGAGACAAAAATTCTAGACATGAATGTATGATTTCTGTTATTCCAATACCGATTTTCAAGGTTACTCTAAGGAGATATTAAAATTCTAATTTCTGTTCACTGAATCTACACCTCTGAGTAATCATGACTTAACATGCTGTTAGATAGATTTAATTTTCAAAGGAAAATTGGCCAGAATTGTTTTAACTGAGGTGACAATTCTTATGCTACAAACTTGCATCTTATATAACTATTTTCAAATACTTTAAAATATGAGTTAAATACATTAAATACATCTGGGAAGCATATGAAATAAATTCTCGCTTTTCAAAGGAGGGATAAAAGACAGGAAAAGTTAAATGATTTGCCAAAAGTCACCAAAGGAGCTGAGGTGATGCCAGCCGATGGAACTTGAGATTGGTAAATCTGACTCCCCTCTTAGATTCATATAATTAAAACTCAAAAAACACTACCCTAAGTCATTACACATTCCACAAAACATCTTTTTCCATTATATAAAGATGTCTTCATACCAGTATTTTTAATGAAATAAAATCTCATCCATTTCTCACACTTTGATCTGAAATACCCAGTTCTAACTAGTAGTAAGTTACTTTTTTTATTCACAGTTCCTGCAGTATAACATAGGGTAACAATATATTTCCATTTATATCAACGATGTTGTTAAATTGTCCAATTACAATCAACCACGTTTGGAAATATCCATTTTTTTTCAGTCTGAAAAACAAGCCAACCCCCAAACAGGTGCACTGTGTGGGGCATTATTTTATCCAAATGAGATATGTGAAAAGACAAAAAGAGTTGTAAGGTAATATTGAATCTGATTCCCAAAACAAAACAAGTGAACCTAACTCTTTTATGTTCGTTTTAACAAGCATCCAGTAAAGGAATGATCTATGGGAACTTCTTCTCAAGCATCAAAAAACAAAGAGGATGCATAAAAAAATACCATTAGCACAGAAGGGAAAAAGTTTATTTGTGCATGTATAGGGCAAACCATGAAAAGACTACAATAAAATAATAATACAGAAATTAAAACCCAGTTAGAATATATTATCTGCAAACTGAACAGACTAGCAAACAAAGCCAAAAGCTTTATTTATTCTTATGGTACAGCTCCCAAAGCTCCTCCTAATCAAAACAAGGCCAGTTTGTAATGAACTTTCATTTTTGGCAAACAAACCGTTTACAGCTTCGCTCCTCAGCCAAAGGCATAACAAACGCAACCCGCAACACATCCGCTGAAGTTCAGCCCGCCGCCTCCCCTTGTGGTGACCCCGGGAGCGAAAGCCCCCCTCGACGGCACACTCAGCTTGGCTGAGGAGCTGAAATTCCCCAGCAGCCTGTCGCTGCCCCCCTATCTGGATATTCCCTTCCAAAACAGGCTACTGGGGAGCAAGGGCGTATTCTCCCTCGGACAGAGCCGCAGGTCATGGCTGCGGTCTCATATCGGCATTCCCAGCTGCTGAGACTGCTGCCGTGATTCCCATTCCCACGGTGTTTGTCGTTTAGGTGCAGGGAAACTCTGCTTTATATTTGCTTCCTCATTACATTTCTCTTTCATGGCAGGCTGTTTCAAAACACACTGTGAAGTTATTTTTAAATTCACTTTTGTATAAGCAACTAAGAACCTTCAATTTTTTTTCCCCACAGAAAAGTGAAAAGAGGGAGAACTTCACAAACTCAGAGGGAGCTTATCTGGGCCACCACAAACAGGTCTTGACCCCGCTCTGGGCAGATCACCTGCAGAGCGCTTGGTTCCCATGTCTACTCAGTCCATGACGTTTTCACTATAGGTGCCAAATACTATAGCATTGATGCTCCCTATTACAAACTGGATTGAGCCTCTGCGGTTCAATCAGTGCAGCCCATTCATGGTCTCGGGCCCACAAACAATTCTGATGTTCAGATTGCCAGCAGCATGATGTGTTCTCTCCTAAGAAAAAGGTTTTCTCCTACTCCCTGTAGTTCGCTGCACGTTCCCTCTCCCTTGTGCTGCTGTTTGTGGGCTCACAGGACAAGACAGAGCCAGCGGAGACCCACCAGCAGAGAGGACGGCACAACAAGCAATTGCTTGGTCACAACAGAGTCATCAAAGGCTGAAAAAGGTGGGAGCTTTCTGCACCTACTTTGCTACGTTTGTTTGCAGAACATCACTTTTTATCTTCATTAGATTCAGCCTCATTGTAAAAGCACCTAGTGCCTTGCCTTCTACATGTACAGAGCAGCAGGGCATTACGTATGCACAGAAAATTGGAGCAGTGCAATCTATTAATATAGAAGTTACATATTTTAGACCAGCTAGAAGGCAGGCAGAGAAGCTGCCAGATCAGATCAGAGCAAACACGCATGTTCCAGTGTTTCGTCTCTGACAGTGGCTGCTGCCAGCTGCTTTACAGGGAGAAACTAAAACTATGGAGGTTGATGAAGCAATCTCTGTCCCACAGTGGGAGCTGATAACTGAAGACTAGCTGAACACTTAAACACCATGCTTAGCACTTTTCCCAAATTACTTCTTGGTATTAATTACAACCCTGCATACTGTTGAGGCCTATATCATTTTATAAATCTTGTTAAATTCCTGGCCTCCATGACTTTCCTGTGTTAATGGCTTCCACATTTTAATCACGTGAGAAAGTATTTCCTGCTTTTATAGAAGTATTAATATGGAYGCCTGGCAACTTTTCTTCAGAGACCAAAGAAATATTTCAAAGAAATGCTGGCTTCCAGGCAGTAAGGAGACAGCTTCAAATAACCTCTAAATTCTCCTCAACAGTATAGGCGCATAAATACAGGTATAAATACAAGTCTATGAAATTCACAAGACTTCAAATGTTATGGATATAAATTTCATGTGAACACAGCACCTTAAAAATTCTTGGCTTCCTCAGTATTTCATGTATTAGAAACAAGTATTACTAAATTCAAGTATTAACAAGTCAAGAGTCCTGAAATTGTTCCTGCATTACAAAATACAAGAACTGTTCTGAAAGCTTTAATTCAATGGAGAGAGACAAAATGGCCAAACTGCTGAGGAATACAAACCTATTACCAGACTTTTTCGGGCACAAACAACAAAGCTCAGATAATACTAACTAGCTTTGAACACATATTTTAAATCAGCAAGCCTATACGAAACACCACATATAATACTGTATGCAAGCTGATGTTTAAAATCAACTTTGGTATCATGTTTTCAGAAGGGAATGCCTAAATATTAATAGGTTACTGTATTACAGTCTCCATAACATTCTATTGCTTTTCAGGATTAGACACCTACTTACCTACTAAGTCAAATTTTAACTGAAAGAGATCATTTAAATGAATTTTCATTTTGTGCAGTTGCACAAGCAACTGCTTGGATTATGTATGCCTAAGAAATGTGATAACTTTCATGATTAAAATTTTTCCTTTTCTTGTGAACAGTAGAGCATTGCTCCTCCAGCTACATGGTAACTTTTGAGTTTCAACAAGCCAGCTGAAGTGGCTGTTATGTAATTAAGGACCTTTACTTTTTTGCGCATCTTCTGGGATTACCGGAGAGGGCATTAGGAGCCTGACAGAACGCTGAAAAAACCAGCAGAGGGTCAGGAAGTCAGTCCTGGGAGCAGACGTTTGTTGTAACTGCATTTACAGATGGATGCCATACACAGGGAAGCTGGCATTTAGAAGGCACTGTACTCAGATCCATTTTACTGTATTAAGGCTACTACCCCCCCCCCCCAAAAAAAAAAAGACAGCTCGGTGCAAGAGAAGGGAAAATGGTGACATATCCAGGGCACAACTCCTGATAATCTAGGAGACGCTCTGTGACAACCCTGTTTCTCATTTCCTCTCGTGAGATCTTGACCCTTGCCTAGCTCACCCTGGTATTTAAGGCTTACAGCCTCTTTGCTCATGAAGACTCCTTAAAAAGCCTTGGTAGGTAAAAGGCAGCCCTTCACACCACCCTCCCCACAGAGAAGACAGTGGCCCAGGCTTCTCCCTGGAGCAGCAAGGCTTTACAGAGTCATAGCTCGCTTCAGGGCGGCATGAGATTTAGGACTCTTATGAACCACCAAGGACTCTTATTAATCAGCAAGAACAGGCTGACTCGGAGCAAGAGACGCTGCAGGCACCCTGCTGCCCCTCTCCTGCTGCCCGATATCTCAGTCCCTTCTCAACCAGCTTCTGGACAGCATTATTTTTTCCCCCTCTATAACTGAAAATAGCAATAGCTTACCGAGAAAACACCAAATAGTAAACTATAACCAGTGTGGAGCTGATTCACAAGCAGATCAGGCACCACCGTCCCTCAGAGAGGCAGGGGCAGAGACGGCTTCGGCAATCTGATTTTAATTTGCAGACACATGTCTGTCAGAGCCCTAAATCTCATACTATATTCCCTTCATGAGTGATACTAAACACATGTCTGGAAAGAATTAAAGGGCAGTCAGTTGCCTTGAATTCAGGAAAATTTAAGCATTTTTCTTACTCAGGTGTCAAAAAATATTAACATAACTTTGTACTTTATAAAATGGAAAGACTCCAAAACCAGGCAGTATTCCATGTACCTGTAGTGATAAGTAGAAGAATGTTTAGCTATAATATAATCCCATTAAAAAAAAAAAAAATCTCCCTTGTAAATTTCTTTACCATCTGGGACAAAACTACTGCAATTTTTCACGAATGATGCCAGGAATGAACCGTAAGGCTGAATTTTCCTCTACAGTATGTAAGAATTTGGTTCTGAATCAATTCCAGAGAAGACACCAGCCACCATCAAAACAGAAGCTTTTAACTCCTGCACAAAATGAAGACAACTCTATCCCCTAACACTGAGCTTCTACAAATATGACCCTGGAAAATGGTACCCCCGAAGCCATTAGGCACTGCACTGCAGTTATCTGGGATTCATCTTGCATACTGTTATTATTATTTTACTGTTTTGGAAAGCATGCTGAAAAGCCTACAAAATAAGCACATTTTTAGATTATCATGACTTTTTATCTGGGAAACAGAATTTGGAGTAAGTCTTTAATAAATAGCCCATTTGACATAAACAACCCAAGGAAAGAAAAAAGTCACCGAAAATCTTTAGAAAATGTCATTTCTAAACATATCAGATGTTTCCCAGTGCCCTATAATATTGCAAAACATTTCAGAGTGGATTTAGTTTAATCAGAAAAAGGTACTTTTTTTGTGGAATAAGAATGCCCACAAAGATACTAGAAAACCCATTCTGCTTAAATTTTAACCTTACCTTATTTCAGCAAGATGCGTGTGCGTGTGTGGGTGTGGGTGTGTGCCTACACCAGTCCTCTCATGTTAGTTTCTCTCTTTTTGACTAGGAACTAAACAAAGTTTCTCAACTTTGCTCATTTTGTAAAGCACATGTAAAACGTTAGGAAAGGGCATTTAAACGATTTGAAGCAATTGCTGTCATTTCCTTTAGAAAAACGTAAAATAAACCGTTCTTACTACAGATTTCTGCCAGCAGCCCATTTATCAGTGATACAAGGAAGCACAGACACATGTACCAGGTGTCAGTATAAACAGAAGTGCCCACACCGCTACCAGTGTTTCTAATGTGGGTGGCTTTTCCAGCCAGTACAAAGCACAACWCTCCTGGTAGAGCTACATCCAAATGAGGATACCTGGCTCTAAAATACACTGATATAATTCAGTATTAGTAAAGTAGCACATCTCGAGTAAATGTGGCCTGTCTTTAAGATCTCCCATTCCTTAGCCTGTTAGCTAATTCATTAAAACTGGCATCTCAGGAATGGATGCAAAGCTCCCCCTTAGAGGTAAGAGTTACAGGACACTTGATGATCCTTTTACAACACAGGCATTACTGACCGACCCAATCTATTAGGAAGCCTCATGTGCACTTCTGGTCCACACTATTCTGTGCCTTGCCATGTAGAAAAGGTAAGTAAGTACTTCAAAATGAGGTATCTATGGCTTTTAATCACAGCTTCTCCTGTTACTCCTGAGTGACTTCAGGTAATAAACTGCAGAGCTGTTTGCACAGGGCTTGCACTTCTGTTTGGCCTTATGGGTGGAAAGCAAACCTGCACCTGCCTTTGGGGATGCCAGGTCGTGGGTTGCAATGCCACCCTGCTTCTTTCCCTGAAATGATGCCCAGTGCACAGGCTTTAGGATAATTTTATTTCCTTTTTTGATTGAGTTTTTGGAAGAGAGAAGGCTAATTAGTGCTCTTTGGAGACACCCTTGTAATTTGATGTCTCTGTGTCAGGAGGCTTTTTTTCTTTTATACTGGCTTTGACCACTTCAATAACCTTCAGTATTGCTCTAAGTATCTTTTAGCTCTCTTRTACGTAATCCCTTGAAGATTACATGTCCTGTGCACTAGCAGAGAAACATCTGAACTAATGCATCTATTTGTATAGCTGTGCCAGACATTCTTTTTATGCTCTTCCTGTGCTGTGTTTGTAATTTTATCTGTCTTTCAAAAATTCGATTAAGGGAGAGTTAATGAAAATTAATTGTATTGCTCAGACAACATAGAGCAGCATCACACAGATGACCTATTACAAGTTCCTGATGGAGCAGTGAGAGAGAAGAAGCAAAGTACCAGTAAGTTTCTTTTGCATGCTTCAAAACACTGGTGAAGGCTGCTCTAAAGTTGTTTGTTACAAAGGCTGTGATGTGAGTATGATGTTACTGATTTCTAAATGAGACAAGAGGAAATCTAAAAAAAAAAAAAAAAAAAGCTAAACATGCTAAAAAAATACTAATTTTCTTTTCTTATTTGTTTTGTCATCAAAAGTAAATTATTTTGGAATAGTTGTACTGTAGTTTTTATTCATTTTATGTATAATTTCCTGCAAGTGTTTTTTCCCCTTGYACACTTAACATCTCAGTTTATGATTCGGATTTATATGGTATATATATTTTTAAATACAGTATCAGCTATCCCAAAGCACTTTATAAAATGATGACACACTGAGTAGACAAGGTTGAATATGTTCAAATGCTCCCACCAGTTCAGGCTTGCTCTACTTGTGGTCTCCAGCCCAGAGTTGCCATGTGTGCTGCAGAGTTCATGTGTGTACAGCCTCTGGGTTCTAGCACTATAAATTGAGTTTGGGGACGCAGCCAAACTGCTTAAAACCTTTCTGCCAAAATAAAATGCAGCATGTTGCCCTGTGAGAACAGAAACCTTGGATGAGAGTCTGCTTCGGCTCTCTGCACAGAGAAGGCAGCACGTGGACTGGGTCTTGCCTACCCAAGACTGACAGGCCAGCTATTTCAGCAGCCGCAGTTTCCTTTATGGCCTTCCAAAGCATTCAACTGGATGGAGTAAAGTAACCTGCCTGCAAATAAAGGACATGCCAAACACAGCCATGCAGCCTTTCAGGGAAGCTGGGCTGCCCTCTGGCACTCGTCCTTCCAAGAGATCAGGATGCCTTCACTCTTTTCAGAACTAAATGGAAAAAAAACCCCAACCAACCAACCAACCAACCAACAACAAAACACCACAAGCTCTTCATACTACCTACACAAACAAGAAGAAATTAATATGGAATATAAATGTGCCAAGTCAATTAGAATTGCTCATGTCTTTCAAATAAGCACCACTTAGCATTATCTGTCACCCGAACAGCCAGCCAAGAACGGCATGTTTCTGTTCAGACAGAGGAAAGGATTGCTGTTAGCACAGCACCCGCTCACACCTAACCCCAAGGAATACAAAGGCTAGAAGAAGTATTGCACTTTGAGCTAATGCTCTTAAAATGCTTCAGAACAAGAGCTATGAATACTCGGGGAGGGTGAAGAGGGGAGAGGAAACCTCATAAGCGGATATTTCAAGAAAATGAGAATCAGATGATGCATTTAAACACAGTCCATTACAGTTACGCTGTAAACAACCAATTAACCTTCTTTCAAGTATCTTATGATCTATGTGCTCATGAAATCAATTAATATTATGACACTTCATGTTAGTTCATCAGGCGTTATTAGTAGCATATTGGGTTTTACCACAGTAAYTCTTCTTTTCTCACTTCAAAATAAAGCAATACCGAATATCAACATTTTGGCTGCTGCGATTAAGAAGAAGATTAAATAAAGTTACTTATTTTACAGCTGTTTTTTTCCCTGAACAACTTTGTGTCTAAAGCAAAGAAGTTCATCTGAGTTCTAGTCTCACAGTTGTAGCTTGTTTGTTCACTGTGGGTAACCAGCAATAGATTTATATGACCAAGCCCACAGAGGCATTGCTGAGATCATCTGGATCATGATGCAGGAAAACACAGCTAACACACATTTTATAGCTTCCAATAATCCTCTGCATTTCACAGACCAGTCATATGAAACTAATAACTGACAATGAGATTGTTTATTAAGGCAGATCTTTGCCAAAGTCAAGGAAGATCTATTAGCTCAGGAAACAATCATGGAAAAAAAAAACTCCACCAAAATCATATTACTACTGAGACAGGAAAAAAAAAATCTTTACAGCAGGATGTGAAAGCAGAGGTATCCATTCAGTAGGCAGAGTCTGAGCTGCCTTCTCAGCACCACAGATAATATTCCCCCCAAAAGAGGAGAAAATGGTCTCAGGGCTGTATGTGGGTCCAGGACTCTGTCCCCTATTAATTGTGCTCCATGAAGCCATCCAAGGGCATGCTGTCATGGCCCAACATAATGTAAAGAAGCCAAAGCACATAAGAAACCTACGGTACCATGGGAGCCGAAAGCTAGCTATACGTTAAGATGGATGTGCCACTGAGCCAAAGGGAATTAACTCATACTCATTCAGGTGCAGTGCCTCGCTAATGCCAATACCACTAACTTTGAAACCCTGGGCAGTCCTCCCTTGCCCACTGTGCCATTCAATGCACCATTGCAGATCGCACTGCTGCGCTCCGCAGCAAGCTGCAGAGGATGCCTCCCCGACACGTTCCACAGCCTGGAACGGCGCTATGTCCAATGCTCCCGAAAAGCACCATGAAGGTAGTGATGAATGGGTTAAATAAGTATAAATACACAGCTTCTGAGAAGTTGCTCTTTTGGGGGGAAGGTTTTGACCATCTCCTTCCAAAACACTAACGTCTCTCAAACTGAGTTATCTTGATGCTATTTGACATCATTTTTTCTTCAATTCTGCATTCTGAAATCAAGTTAGATCATGGTGGTGGCTAGCTTTTCTTTTTAATATCGTACTCTTGCAGCCCCACTCCATGGGCTGGAAAGTGAAGTAAGAAGCAAAAGAAAAGAAAAGGTTTTCTTTCAAGATTGGGAGGACACTAGTAAACAAATTCTTGAAACCACCCCCTTAAAAGCAGATTTTCAAAAGCCTTAAAAAGCTTTGGGTCAGTGACTAGACTATGAAAGCTAATCCAAAATTTGAGTTGACTTCTGAAGCAGCCAAAACATGTCTGCCCCTATGCAGATCTCCAGGACCACTCTCTTTCCCCTGTTCTCCCTATAAAGGCCCATATGCCAGCCCACTTTCAATTCTAATACCTTGGCTTCCTTCCCAGAGCAGTGTGATATCCCCCTTCCTCTCTTTAAAGACATGACACAGAATCCAGCTGCAGCTACACTGAGATTTGGCTTGCAGCATATCAGTTCCTGGAACTTGCATTTTGATATACAAAGCAATGTGCTGTCATTGCTGAATAAATAAAAGATTAAATGATAGCAAAAACAACCCACTTTCCTACAAAATACCACAACCTTCAAATCAATGCTGCAAAGGATTTTGTAAAGGAGAATGAGAATGGTCATAGGAGTCACGAGTGAAGATGATGGACTGGGACTGAGGTGATAGAAATAAAAAAGTCCATTTCAGAAAAAAAAAAATTCAATAAKAAGAAGATTTTCAAAAAGCTTGATAACATTCAGATACCCAGCTGCCTCATTTTTTTTTCCTGTCCCTAATTCCTACCTACCTTTATAAAACCTTACTCTGTGCATCTCATTACTAGAATCAGTTCACCTATGTCTTACTTAATCAAACTTTGGCAATTCCTAGTTTAAATTTCACTAACATAGAGATTCCAAGGAAATTATTCATAGCTATAAAAAAGGCAGAATAATTTTTCCTAACTTTCAATGTCACTGATATACCCAAACAAACACTGCCAAAAGATTTGCTTCTTGACTGCGCTATGTAACTACTTCGATCGACAGCTGTCTCCTTCACTGTCATTTCAGCCCTTCCCAAAAGAAAAATCCACATACTTTCCCTGAAGCAACTGTCCCATGGCACTCACTACAGGATCTGCAGCAGCAGCATGTGCACAGCTGTACAACATCTGGCATACAGGTGTACAAAACTGCATTTGCTTGCTGTCTGGCCAGTTACCACACATTTCTTGGAAGGATAACAAACAGTTATCGCGTAGAAAGACAGATAGTAGTGTCGCACCCGCTGTTCAAAATTACATTTATCTTCAATGTTGTAATCTCTGGGCACTAAGGTAGAAGAGTAAATGTTGTATTTTTAAGAAAGCAAGCTTCTATGGAACACAAGCTATACCAAGCACGGTCCTTCAGTTGGGTACAAATAATCTAGCTTGGATTCTCTTTTATTTTCAAGTAGGAAGTTGGTGGGGCTGCAAAGCACATTTTAAATCAATTCTCCTACATGGTATGAAATGGAACTGGATCAAATACTTTCATCCATCAGCTTGAACTTACATGTTAATGCCAGCAACATTACTAATGCTAATCTTACATACGGCACCAAAGATGGACTAAATGCAAAACTCTACAAAAGAAATAAAGCTTTCATAAAAGCGAAGTTCACATTTAAAAGGCAGTCAGATGGCAGTCCAGCTTGCAAACCAGTATGAAACACAGCATGCTTTTACTATTGTAAAACTCTGGATTTTCCTCTGCTCTCCTCTTTCTGTTAAGAAAGAGAGCACTCTATAGAAATACAGTGCCAAACTCAAAATGGGCGCAATACACAGGAAAAAACTGTATTATTCAAGCAGTGCTGAAATCAGGGAACACTGATTGGTCCTTTTTGATCACTGACATACACAGCCAAATGCTTTTTTYCTTTACATTAACTTTCTTCAGAATGTCCTCCCCAGCCTGAAAAGACTCATCACTTTACATCTCTCAAAGGCCTCCTGTTACTGAAATGAAACTAGACAAGAGTAAGTGTTAAATGGGTAGCCAAGAAGACAGCAAATAACAGACGGTGATTTTGGAAGGAAGTGGGGGAGTCTAAAATAAACCAAAG
Source organism: Apteryx rowi (assembly GCF_003343035.1). Taxonomy (NCBI): domain Eukaryota; kingdom Metazoa; phylum Chordata; class Aves; order Apterygiformes; family Apterygidae; genus Apteryx; species Apteryx rowi. The sequence goes on along the minus strand of NW_020447397.1, from coordinate 1,514,668 downwards.
CTTTCCAAATGTTTCCAGCACTGAATTGGATTAGTAGCATGAACTGATAGGTGCTCTGGCAGAGAGAAAACTGACAATAAGAAATGAAATATGGGTAAGTTATTAAAACAGCAAGCTTTGCTGGCACTGGTGGTTTGCTGATCCTAATCAAGTTTCCAAACACAATTTCAGTTTGGAATTAGAAAGGAATGTCTGACCTATTACCAGAAGCTTTAAGGTTCATTTAATTAGCCCTCAAAACAAAGGGGTGCAATATTTTCTTTTACTGATGTTGTGCAACATACATGTGTTTCAATTTACCTGTGTTTCTACAGACTTCACCCTCCTCTATCTTTGCTATTAAGGCAGCTGGAGCCGTTAGCAAATGTCTCTCATTTTGATACTCTAAAAGAGCAGTTTAGCTATATCCATAACTCTCTGCACAGGCTCTGTTCTCTTCTCAGTTGTCAGTACAGGACCAAGCCCTGTAGGCAAGTTACTGACCATTTTTTGATTTAAAAGTCAATGTTAGGAAGATTTACTAAGAGAAGAGAATCTTCTTCACCTGCCTAAAAATACTTAGGAACTAGGGCAGAGAAAGGTGCCATACCAACCTTTTCCAAAACAGATGAAAGGTGACTAGAAATCCTCCTGGTGCTAAAGAGGTAACATATTTTGAGACATTACATCTGTGTCTGAATCAGCAGCTACCTCTACTTCATACTCATGCACATAGCCTAGTCTCCAAAAGATGAAGTAAAGACCTGATAAAAACCTAGTCTTTACTAAATAAGTGGTAATGAGTCAGAGGTGATATTCTGACTAAAACACTGAGSACCATTATGCCCTAATGCACCATCTCAGCTGAAGCAGGGTTTCATAAAGCATTTCAAGAACAGGCTTTGCAGCTGCTTGACCTGAATGCTCTATCATGAGACCAGTACTCAAAACGAAAGCAAAACAAATATCCTCAGATGCTGTCAAAAATTCTGCCTGGAAATTACAGAAGATTTTGCCTTGAACTTTGTTAAAAGATTAGCAGAACTTCCAAAGAGTTGCAGGAAGTAGCTATGCTTCAAATTTCAAATAATTTAAGCTTTTTCTGTTAAGGGGTTGCTTGATTCCAGCTACGAAGTAGGATCTTTCATTTTATGAAAAGTAAGTCTGAAAAAACCTAACAACATTCCTACAGTTTCAAAATGTAAGACTTGTGAACAGCGGGGAGCAAAGACCAACGTGTATTAATATAAATAGACTGGAAAACCAGCAATAAAGAACAGATATTCAGTGCAAAAATTAACACAACTCTTCAGCATCAGTAAGATGACTGGCATTTCACAAGGAGAGTTTAGCATTTGTTTAAGCCAACAAGATGGAGTCAGAAAGGAGAGTAGTATCTGAAGAGGGAGTAACTGCACTGGGAGCAAGTCAAGGACAGTAATTTATTTGCATGAACTGGCACCAAGAATTGTAGCACATCTTTCAGAGACTAGTTAAAGGAAAACCTTACCTGACATGCTACTGGTGTATAAAATTACATTTATAAAAATATATTATATTCTATTAATGTTAACACATGCAAATCTTATACTGATTTTTCCTTTTCCTGATGYTCTGTCATTTTTAAGTTTTCATTCTTCCTCTCAGTCTTCCTTGCTGATCTTCTTCCTTACCCATTTTTGCTTTCACTCACTGATACATCCCTCTGCATTTCTCACTTTGCTCTCATTCCTGCCCCTTCCTTAATTCTCCACTCTGCCTGGAGGCTCTAGGCCGCAGCGCCCTTGACCACAGCCTGAAGGGAAAGGGCTGCCGCGAGGAAAAGGCCATGCGCTCACACGCACGGTTCACGCCAGGCTGCAGGACTGCTCTGGAGGGAGCATTTCACATCCATGCCGAGCAGCTGGCCGTATAGGCATGGCAGGAGCTTTGCTTCTTCCAAAGGAGAGTTGTACCACAGACTCTAACTAGAGACCTGCAAATCTCTCTCTGCTGCTATGAGCTTGAAGTACAAAAATTCGAAGTTGTGTACACATCCAGGTCAGTAGCTTTCTAATATCTCCATGTTCGTGGCATGTGTTCACATGCTCAAGACTAAATGGAAGGAATGGGTTAATCTGATACTAGGTTTAAGGAAATGTTTTTGAATATATACAACAAGCTTCAATATCTCAAAGGATTTCAAGATTTATTATCATGTAAACCATGTTCAAGCAGCATGCACTAATGCCTGCAGTACTAGCCTGAGGTTCAGGAACCTCAGGTAATTTCCCAGTTCTGCTGCTTGTGCTGGACAACAGTTTCCTTCTCATCCATACTGCAGGGATTGTATCATACTTGCATCTCCTCTGTGACATTTCAAAAAGTTACAGATGAAAAGTACTATATAAAACCTGTAATATTACTGCAAATACATCATATGATATCATACTAAATGTGAAGAATGACACTGCAAATTGATTTTTAATAGTACATTTGGGACTTGCTAAGGATGTACACAGAACAATAAACATCTACGACCTACCATCTTATTCCTCTGCCCACTGACAGCAGATTTTGTATCAATTAATGCACATCTACCTCAATACCCATGTAATATATTTTATATATAGGTACTGGAAGTAACTCATAATTTAAATAAATTATCCAATCCATGTTATTTATGAGATACTTTATATTTCATGAATGCCTCAAGGCATAAATAGGCATGCTAAGAAATCAACAAGCACTCTTACAATTAGGTAATTGAGTCTGAAAATTTCAGTAAATAGCCACAGTTTCTGTCAATCAGGTAATGGCATTATTCAGAGAGGAATCTTACTCAAAAGGGAATGCATGAGAAAGACTGAAAAATGGCTAAGTACGTATGTATGTGCCATTCAAATGAATATGAAAGTTTACTTCAGGAGAGAAAACAGATATGGCTTGGAAAACCATTATCAATTTTGAATACTGGGGAAGTAAAGCAAAACTATTAGTAAATACAAAAATCAAAACATTTAAAGTCTAGCAGCTAGAAGAAAAAAGGTGTCAAGAAGAAGGTGGCTTTGAAGACAGGATAGAAAATAGTATGTTCTACARGAAATGATATCCAAAACAGGTAAGTAAATAAAAGCCACTTCACAGCAAGAGAAACAGGAAAGATGTGATGAGACCTGTGTCATCGCAAGGAGGCCTGCCCAGACCACTGGGATATCCCCATCTTGGTACAGGAATGCTGGAGGCCACCCGAACAGCGCGCCTTGCTGCTTGTGACTGCCTGGGGATAACAGCCGGAGTGTCCAGAACTGATTTCATTTTAAAATACAGTTACCTTCCTTCCTAGAAATTTTGATTAAGATTTGCTTCACTGTTGCAACATTATTCTCTACATGTCTAGAAATTATTTCTTCTCCGCAGGACACACATGGCAACAGTATGTGGAGATGAAACGAGTGTTGGAGGGAGAATGAGCCACACCAGCGAGTCATGGGGAAAATACACCCTGTGCAAAGAGGGACCCTATCAAAGATAATCGAGACAAAGTAGCCAGCAAGAGCAGAGGAAGAACTAGTTGAATTAATGGACAAAAGCCACAAGATTTCAGCTTATAGTTTTTTCTGGAAGTCCAATTAAGCAAGAAATATAACCAATAGCCTTGCCAGATTTAATGTTCCTGAATCCCACCTGTTTCAAATGAAAAGAGATTGCATTGAAAAGTAGAGTGTGAAAATTCTTAAGGGCTAGCTCATAGTTGCTGACAAGTCTTCTAAAAAAAATAGTTTCATATTAAAAAAAAAAGCCTTAAGTCTGGTTAAAAGATATGAATTGCACTAAAGGTTAACAGACCTCATTATTTACAGGTGCCAGCACTTAACATCAGTTGTTGGCATGGATGCTCAGCACTTACCTCAAATAGTCCATACCGTCTATTGTAGTCATCAATGTCAGCTTATTGTTTTATCGTACTTGCCTATCTGCCTCTATCCAATGCTCATTTCCTGCCTTTCACTAAATTCTCTGAGGCAGGGAAATATTCGGTTCCTCTCTGAACTGTTGCTTATGATAAATGGAGTCCCAACAGGTCACTTGGGCTCTCAAGTACCTCATGAGATACCCAAAATAAAAAAGAATGAGTCCAAGACACATTTATCTTGAACATGCACATTCCCCCCACTTTTTTTTTTTAAACACCACAAAAGTCAATTAGATCTTGACTTGTTTTCCGCAAAACTACAACATCCCTTGAATTTTTGTGATTTTTCCCATTGGATTATAACAGCTCCTGTTACTGTTTGCCATTTTTAAGAAAACTACCTGCCTTTAGCAGCTGCTTTTAATATTCCCTCCGTAGATTTTTCTTCTGAAATTCTCACCAGAGTGAGCTGCTTTGAAATTATTTAATACATGGAACAAAGCCAATACGAAGTACCTGGCAAAGCTTCCCCTGTAACTTCCATTACTGCTGACCACACAATTCATCTATTTAGGAAGGAGACCTAATCATAGCATCAAATGAGAAGAGATTCATATTATCTTCCTCTGAATGCCTGATGGTTTCTCCTCACTTTACAAATGAGCATTCCAATTTCAGTTTAACATCATCTTGTTGTTAATTATACCTTACACAAAACCATACACTAATGCAATATAACCAACAGCTCACTCTCAGAGCTCAGCACAGGTCCATATAAGAGGAATCTTCAGTCAAAATGATTTTAGGTGAAGACATTCATTCTACAATCACTGCAAATATGCTTTATGCACTTTGCAACTTTTTCTCTGAACTTATCCGTAACAAATTCCACAAGGCTCCATACAAACTGCTTCTTCACTTAGAACAAAACAGGCTTATTGGAAGGAAAACTACTGTTTATCAAAAAATTTTTAAAAAGCGGAGAATCTTAAGTTCATTCTGTGGCAAGGGCTAAATTACACTTTCTAGGGATCCCATCTGACCRGAGTCTGATGCTATAGACTGCCACAATTTCTAAAGAGTATGCCTGAAGTGAATACAGTCAGCAACATCAGCCCGTAAGCAGTTAGCCAAAATTTGCAGGAGAGCGAGGGCAGAGCTGAAGATCAGGAAGAGTTCAGTGATTTTGGAGAACGGATTTGGGATATAAGAGATGCTTCCCGCTGGAGCAAGCAGCATGAAGAACACACCTTTCGTTCAGTACATTCCCTGGCTCATTCCTTCCTGGGAGAAGCCAGAGGTCCTCTAATCGACACCCCTCCCTGCCCTCTGTCCTTCTGGCAAGCTTGAGGGTGCCTGGAAGAAGAAAACACTGTGACCCTAATGCAAAAGGATGTAGCATTTCCTAGTCAGGAAGAAAAATGTGGCTTAGAGTGACACAGTGATGGGGCCTCCTCTTCGGAACTGCAAAGGCACAAGAAAGGAGATAAACCCATGCTCACTCTCCTGGCATGCGTACTCCAGCATTACAGGCACACAGAAACACCTATGTACTAAGGATGAACCAAGCGCAGTTCATCCGCATGCTCATTTTGAGTTTTTGACCACACAGAAAAATACTGGATTTGGTTTTGTAGGCACATGTCTTTCAGTCCATGAATGATCCCCATAAGAGCACATATGAGCTTGTTATTATATACAACTTCCTCTTGGCGGGATCCCCAAAGCTCTAGGTTACATGTTCTATTTTTAATATATGCCATAATCTGGTTTTCCATCTTATTTTCACAAAATGTTAAAGTTTTATGGTGCCAGCAATATAGCTAGACTCTCCCCCTTCAAGTAAATAGATAAAAAGTATTAAATTGAAAGTTATTCTCGTTTATACTCTAAGCTGAAAACTAGAATTGTTTCTACTTGGCAGAAGAGAAAGCATATTCTGATCTCTATATTACAGTGATGGAAGGCGTTTTTCTGTCTTCCATCAGCCCTTTTGCTTCCAGTGCAAGCTTGAGAAGTTTGGAAGCCTTTTTTGCTTCCAAAACTGAACACATGCCATATCTACATCAAATGTATCAAAATTAAAACTGCTTCCAGTTGCCAAAACAGCTCCAAGAAAAAAAAAAAAACAAGTTAGGCTTTTGGCTGTTATCAGGTAGAGCTAATGGTCATCTATCAAATTATTTCAATTTGTTGCAACAAAGCACAATAAAATTGAACAAGAAAAACAATGTGTGGTTTAACAAAAGAAATAAATACATGTGTTTTCAACACAGTCCATAATCCAAACCAAATGGCAATAAACGACAGAATGATGCTTGTTAACACTGTCAACAGTCAGCAGAAATATCTCTTGTTCAGTTATAGTGAGACTTGCCATGAACACCTTATGATCAACCTAAATGCATCCTTCAAACAACAAAATTCATTCTCACAATTTACATTCCTCTGTACTTACAAGGGAATTTTTCTTACATCAAATGATGACTGCTCCATTCGTTGCACCCCATCTCCAGTGATGACATTATGAATTGGGTGAAACATGTATAAACTGATGGGTGGAAAACTACCTTTCAACATAAATATGCAGAAATTATTACTTTCAACAAGAAAGAGATACCACCCCAAATTCTGGTCAATGGCAAAACTAAGTAGGATGTGAAGATGTGAACTGTACAGCACATATGCTTTCTCTGGATACTGATATAGTGCATACACGAGCCTGAATATTCTGTGGTAGGGCTGGACTTGCGTGTGCAGTTACAAAATAGTAAAAAGATAGGAGAGCAGAAGTACTCTGAAAGCACTGATTTCAAATAGTCACAGATCCTGCAAAGCAGTGAGACACTTTTGAAACCTGAAGTTGGAGCTGGGCCAAAAGCATGAGCTGCAGGGTGAGAAAAGTCTGAAGGCCACTTTCCAACAAGTGCTGGCTGAAAGAAGCTTGAAGCAGCTAGCAAGGGAACACCACTCAAAGTTTTTGACAGTACGTGCAAATGCAATGATTTTTGAGAGGCAAGAGTTGCAAATGGAATTGGGGAAAAATATCCCAGTGATATCACCTGTCCATGTGATGTTTACTTTTTTGAAGGATGCATTTGCCACATTGTGAGATGCATAGTATTGCCATAACCAAGGCCTAAAAGAAAGCAGCATAATAAAAAGATTTTAAATACAAATAATAATGAAATTTAATAAAGGTTTTCTTTTATCTTAATAAAGATTTTCTATACAAGCCTATCAGTGTTTCTCAAAAAAATCTCATAAATTAACACTACTAAGATTCGGCACTACACTTCTATGAAGCCACCTTTAGGTTATGGATTGAGTACAAGAGCCTCAGTGAGGTCCCTGAGGACAGAATTCTCCAGCAGCACCTTCAGTACTGACAGCAGACTGAAAATAAAGAGCCAACTGTGAACTTTAAGTGGTGTTGAATTTCATGCGGTTTTGTGGACAAGATAAATGAAGAGTAAAAGAGAGATTTATTTTCACTTATCTAAGTGAGGCTTAAAAAAGAGTAGAAAAAGTACAATAGGTTTCTACAGGTGACAAATTGTCACAGTTCGTTTGTCCTCAGTCTACTGATTGGTTTTATTATTATTAAGTGAGCAAGTAAAAAACCCAGATAATCTCAGCATTACTGAGTTTACTGATGATTTACTAAATAGCAAACACATTACCCACATTTCATCCGCTTTCCTCATTCACTATATGCTTATTTGATTGCAACACTGAAACCAAAAGGCAAGCTCAAAAAAACTAGCTAATATGAGCTAATATTCAGTATTACAGGATGTTAGCCTGCTAGATGGGTTACTACAGAATAAATGTTCACCACCTTTATTAGAGGCATTGCTGCATACATTTCCTTTAAATGCATCAACACAGCTTTCTGATAGACACAAATTAAGGACAATACAGAAAAAGATTTTCTGAAGAATGTAGGTGATATAAATGATGTTTCTGTGACTCTCACAAACCTGTGTGTGTTTAACAATTGATGTGTTAGCTGCTAAATGAGCAAAACCAAGTACCTTTATGTCATTTTGTGTATTTGTAGAAACAAGTACCAGYGGACTTGGAACCCAACTATCATTTTTAAACTGCTGATAGAGCCACATGGTCTCCAATTAAAAAAATTTAAGTAAAAACCTGTAAAAGTGACTTAAAGAATAACCTCTGATGAATTTAGAGAGACTATGCGGAAAAGGAAACCATGACCTGATTACCTGATTCTCACTAATTTTCCTGAAAGTGGGTACTCTGAGGTAAGTTTAGCCTCAAAGTCTTCAGAGAATTGCTAAGCTTTAAGTAGGGCAGCACATGTAAAATATTTTCTTTCCAATTGCAACATTCCTACATATGACTAAATGGCCTGTTCTGAAGTTCTTTGTGACAATACCTTACAAAGCCCAGCTCCTTATGCTGCCAAAAATAGAGAAGCACGGCTATTAAACAAAGATGCTGTGGTCAGACACTCCAGCCTAAAATATCATGGAATTACAGGATTTTATCTTCAGAAAATCCTGAGTCCCTGGAGAGAAACTGTTTAGCCTACAACCAGCTCCAAACTTTGACATGTTATTAGAAAACTTTATTAAAAATGTGAAACTGGTTAAAGAGGTTGTTTCTTTTATATTATACATTTTTGTAGGATTTCAAGCAAATCTCAATGTCCAGCTGCCAGGCTGGAAGTGAAGTATCAGTGAAGTATCAAGCCCTGGTATAGCTAACATGGCATTAGGTCCACTGCATAATTACAGGGGTAACAGTTTAAAATGTTTCAAACCAGCCAAACTTGATTAGAAAAGTGAGTATCAGTGCAGCTTGTGCCGTAACTCCCTCAGCTTTCTTGTGGCTGTCCAAGTCTGCACCACTACCCAGCGGACTCGATTTTAGTCCCAGAAATACACAAATGAGAGGGCAAGCCTTACACATAGCACCTGCGCATGGCAAAACCAGCATTTCCACACTGAACCAGATACTGTCTTTTACAGAGTCATCACTGTCAGCCTGTCTTCACACAGCTCCTCACACTTCAGTTTGGGAATATCTAACTAAAATACACCCTCCAAATATAGGAAAAAATTGGCAGACTATGGCCTTGGCTCCATGATAGCTCAAAGCTTTCCAAGCTGAGGCTGCTGCAGCCCTGTTGTTGAGTTCAGGGAGCTAAATAATGTTGACAACTTTCTCTGTGACAAAAACACATCAAAATGCAGCTGCTTCATCACACACAGCACTAAAGAAGTTGTGTTACTGTCATTAAGAAACATCCATTTTTGTATGTAACTGCGGTAAGGAAATAGCAAGGAGAGACAAAGCTATTTCTTGCCTTATGAGTCCATTTGTTAGCTCAGACCTGGTCATATTTCTTCCTCTTACAAAAAGTTCAGCTTCTCAGGAGCTCAGCTACTGGCCAAGAAATAATTTTTTCGGCCTTTACAACATAAAGCAGAAGGAAGCATTAAACAGAATTTTCACACAGTCATGTGGAATGGGCATTAACTGGAGAGAAGGCTTAATCTGGGTGCAAAACTCAATATACTGCAATCCTATAAAATGTGAAGAGAAAATGGTAGAGAGAAAAGATGAATCAAGCTGGCAGATGGGTCCATCATGGAGAAAGGGCATGAGAGAAAGGAGACATCACTCTGGACCGGTTGATGGGGTGCCCATACCAGGGTTTTAGTCTCAGACACATGAAACTGTAAACTTCTGGAACATTAATTCCATTGGGGAACAGAACTTCCTCTAGCACACAAGGATATGTGCCTTATTCTTCCYTTCTTTCTATTAAGAAAAGAAAAAAATTTTTTTGACATGGGATGTTCACCAATGCATGGTCCTAGGAAAGGTAGACAAGAGGATGGCAGATGACAGCCACAGGGCAGTGACAGGTAGTCACTCTGAATACCTCAAAATGCTGCATATCTAGAAGCCTGCTGGTCAGTGTTGTAAAATGCTGGGAATACTTTTTTTTTGATGGACATCTCTGCCCATCAGATGCCTCTTGAGCTATAGGTTTCTAACACAGTACTGGGCTGGTTTTATGCAACTCTCTCCTAAGCCATTGTCAAAASGTAATGCTCTATTCATGACATTTCACAGTTTTAGGAAGTTACCTTACAAAAAATTGGTTCTTTGAAAGCAAAACCATTATTACTTATCAAAGGTGCAATACAGTATGCCACCATTTGTACTTTCATTTTTCCTAAATAAGGACACAAGGAATATATTAGGGAATATTTTAGGATCTTAGGTGGGGTGAGGAGGGAGAGGAGGAAAAGCAGCATAAATTTCTTTTAGTGTTGTCCACAGAATGTAGGTCAGTATACTCTGATGGAAATGCTCTGATTTGATTTTTCACATTCTTAGACATAAACATCTCAGGATTTTTCAGGTGAGGAAATCTCATGGGCCTGCCCATTACTCGTCAGAGGACTTTTATGTTTGCTTCTCTGCTTATTTTAAAAAATGTGTCAAAATTTTGCTTGTCTTGTGAAGTATTAACCTGAAGTGATATTATTTAAATATTGAGTAAAACTTCTATAATGTCTGTGTCACAGTGTAATAAATTGCAGGAGCTCAGTTTCTAGTTTCTCAATAAATGTTATCTTATGAAGTATATGCAGGATGTACTTATTTCAAAATAAAACAATTTGGAAAATGCCCTTCCTTCCCTATATAAACTTTTTTTCTTTTACTAATAATAGATATATATTTTACTACGTACAAGTATAACCTATTTTTAACCTCACATTTTCATGTAAAGTTTATGAACAAAATACTTTAAAACAGGAAATCAGAGTCCATTTCCTGTTTTAACAAGGATAATCCCTTGACCAGTAGACACAAATAATCAGTCCTCCTTATTGTTAATTAGCATACTATTCATCCTATATTTCACTATTTAATGAAAGAAAGCAAATTGCTGAGAAGACTATTAAGTTCAAAACATCTTTCACCTTATTTATCCGGAATTCAGTAAAACAGTTCAGTCACAGACTTGCAGCCTCCAGCCAGGTTCCTGCTATTAGTCTTAAATCACTCTTAGAGTTGCAGTAACAGTAAGTTGCCAAACTCAAATACACATCTATCTATATCTGCTAGATAGTTTGTCTTAATAGACAGTCTGGAAGAATTTCAGCTATTTGACCCAAACTTTAAAGTTAAAAAACTTGCTGCTTAGCAAGGAATCAATACTTTCTAAATGTGCAAATTACCATTTGAAAAATATATTAGCTGGAAGAATTTTGAAAAGCCAATGCTTTTTTTCTTTCAGTGAGCATGATATAGGCTCAAAAAAAAAAAAAAAATCACATGTAGGCAGGAGTTTCAAAAAGGTAACTAGTGCTTCCTTAGTGAATGGCTGAGTCTCAAACTCTCCAGTCTGAACCATGGGGCACTGTTTCAGGAACTGTGATTTATTGAAATGAAGAAGCCTATCAGGCCTAACAAACAAAAAGACGGTGCATAAAGCACTGTTCTATGACATCCCCATATGGAGAAAAGCAGAAAAGTAGATGCCACAGAGAGCACCGCTGCTGCCGTGAGGCTGAACCAAGACAGGCTGCAGCGATACCCTAGGGGCAGCAACCCACCCCTGAACCATCAGACTTGGCGAGCCCAGGTCTAGCAGCATCAGCTTCTTCATGCAGTGAGACATCCAAAATGATCACCTTGAGGACATCGGTTATGAGCACATCACAGGATGACTGCAGGTCACAGTGCTGTTCAGGCCAAAAAAAACCCTCTGCATTTAATTACAGTTCTACGTTCTTTTAATTATCGACATTTCTGTTCTGTAGAGCCAATTACTCCACTTCTGTGCTCCGTTACTTTAGCCATGTAAACAAAGGTGAGCATTCTACTTCTCTTTTGTTGTATTACAATCAAAGATGCACTTGGATGATGGTGAGAAAAGCATGTTGTGACCAAGATATGACATTACCTCTCTACAGGCCCAGAACTTCGGGAAGTCTTTTCAAAGACACATGGCTGAGACCCTTTACAGTAGCTTCCACTGCTGTAGAGTAATTTAGGCTGTGCAATATGGATGCCAGATCTAAGCAAACACAAACTGCCTTGACGTGGGAAGACAGTATAGGACAGATTTCAAAAAACATGCTATCAAACATCGACACTGAAAAACCCTAAATGGGTATCAGTCAAGCAATGCATTAGCAGACAATAAAAATATATTGCCATTACTGCACCAACCAGAATTTTATGAATGTTGTCGTTTGACTCTCATGATAATGTTGGTCTTAACAAAGACAATTTGCAAGTTTAAAACTGTAACTGGACGCAGTGCTATTATTTGTTAAGCAACAGAGCTCCACAGTATTGGAAACTGTAAACATTTGACCTAAAATAAACACATAAATAAAGTAACTACATGATTCACAACATACTGCATGAAAGGCATTAATTAAAGAAGGATGTGAAATTAAAAAACTAAGTGAAAACCTGTTTGAGAATATGGGTAGCAGAAATTGCATTACTGCCCCCAGCACCACTTCCTCCTTTGTGCAGTCAGTACAACTCAAAAGAGTGTTATGCTGAATAAGAAACCAAGGTGCAGACAGAGGTAAGTGATTCATGCAAAGTCAATAAGCAGGGAAGAGTAGGAGCTGGAAAGACAGCCCAATCTCCTGATTCCCAGGCTACTGCTTTGTCTATTACATTGCTGTGTGATTTAAAGAAAAAAATTATTCCACATCAGAAAAACCCATCATTCCTATATTTATGCAAACCAATTTAATTTTCCATTTCCCATTTACACCACACTACTAACTGAAATCCTAAGGCTAGTCTCTGCCCAAAAAACCCCCAAAACATAAATTTAGTCATTACTTGAATTATTTTTTTGAGTGTTTTAATAACTCAAAGCCTTGATTAGTGTATTTTTTTTAAACATCTACATCACAGAAGATTTTAGAAAGTTTACTGTATTTTGTCTTTATTATTAAAAAATATCAAGAATGGGGGAAGTAAAGATMTAGCTGCACTCTCTCATGCCTAGGTCTGCACATCTGCATACGTATCATAATCAAAATACGAACTGTTTCAACACTGCTATTCGAGATGTTCCATAAACTAATTTCTGAGGTCTTCACATCTGGTCCAAAGCACACACATACGAGGCTAATTAATGGAATGAGCTCTTAATCGAACCCATTTCCTTGCTCCAAACTCACCCAAGCACTGAGCAGGGGTGCTAACCAGTGTGGCGGGTGCTGTGGGCAAGGATGCAGGCGGGCGGCGCGGCAGCATTGCTGAGGGGCTGCCGCCAGCGGCCTGATTCAGCTGCCTGTTTATACCTCACTCCTGAGGCTGGGGGGCACCCAGGGCCCGCCGCATTCACCCACTGCTCACACCCACTCGCGCCTATGCTTCCACTGCAAAGCCCCGTCTYGTGTCTGAAGTCATGTACAAAACCTAAAGGTACTGGTTCAAAATGTCTGCTGGTGTCTGTCCAGATAGCACTTCCCGCTTTCAGCTGGTACTCCTTTCTCAGTACCAAGCCTTGTGCAAATAAGCTAATGCACATCGTTCAAAGAACCCTGATCGTCATACGAGTATCGGTCTCTGGATTTTTTTCCTTTTGTAGCTGATGCAGTTATATTCTTTCTTACCTGGACTGTAGCCTGTAAATCAGAGGCAGGGGAATGAAACAGATAGAAAACACACCCATGCTCATGGTTAGTCTCTTTAGAAGAGACAGCAGGGATCCTAACAATTCCCAGGCACTCTGACAGCCGTGAGCAGAACGGGGCTTTCACAGAGGTGCCCCTGTGGCGGCACGCACAGTACAGGTGATTCCAATTTTACTTACCTACATTAATGCCATTTGCAACCCTAAGCACTGAGTTTATTACGTACAACTTCACAGGTCCAATAAGGGCAAGACATTAATAACTACACTGAGAAAACTGTTTCATAGCATAATGATTTAACTTGGTTCCAGCATCACTTAAAGTTGTCCACACTAGCCAGGCACTGCCCTTGATCAACAGATCTGTACTGCTCGAGTTGACATGTCAAGTCAACTAACCTTACCCGAAAACTTCTGCTACAGGACTTGTGATCTAGGTGTAGTGGTTTAAGAAATTCCTGCCCAACAGCCCTGACATACTGCACCTTCCACCGAGAGAGCATGGCTGACTGCACATCCTCTGCCCCTGCACGTGAGAAGCAAAGGAGGGTAACTAAAATTACCACTCTGAAGAACCATAAAAATGCATTTTCAGAGGTTTTCTGAATTGAGAATACCAGTTACTGACTAAAGTGAAATATGAAAGTCACTTTTTATCCTTGCAAATATATATCTATTTTAAGAGATCCATTCAGATAAACTATTTTAAATTAACATGGACATATGTTTATCATTTAAGACTAATAACTTGAACATAATGTTACATTTGTCTAGGTGTATTTAATTAAAAAATCCTTGGAAAAGACCACCAAGGAAACCTCATTGGTACAAGTAATATATGCAGTTCATTTTTGTTGTTTTTTCATTAAAAAGGTTTATTTTCAAGTGTTCAGAGCCAAGTTTAAATTTCTGCATAATAGTTTTCTTTTCCTCTAATAAGGCTTAAAACATGGTAAGATGGGAAAATATATAATATGGACACTCTGAATACAAAGAACCACTTTTACAATAGTCATGCTGAAATTGCTTGCAGTGGAAGTTGTATTAAGAAAATCCCATTTAATCTAAAAATTAAATAGCCTACCAAACCACAGGCTCTATTTTCTTCTGTGATATGTTGTCTATTCATTTCATCCTGTCCCAAAACAGCAAGTCCTCCTCCAATTATTCAGTTTGCTGAAACAACACACATGCCTATGCACTTCTTTTTTCTTCCCAGTGAAAAACAAAACAAAACCATGCTTTTAGTTCTGCTATCTTTACAAATGCTGGACTCTCAGAAATCTAAGGCTGGTTTGAAGGAAACTGTAGTAAGCTGCAACTTAATTTTGCTAATGATCAGCAGTGGGATCTGGTCTTCCATTCAGAAAAGGTAATATATTATTTCACCATCTCATTGACTAAGAGTTTGTTCCACAGCTATGACAGGAAGGTGCAATGAGCTGAAGCAAAGTATCTTTACTCCATGCTTCCAACCATTACTAGCTTATCCACACCAGTTTAGAATACATGAAGTAAACAGCAAATGCTCAGACTCTATAGTTTTTTGAACTATCATTTAAATATATGCTTTTCTATCTACTCTTCAAAGTTACACAGATTATACTAAATTTGTCAAGCCAGCTAAACTCTACTGTTCTTGTCTCCCATTTCAGATAATCCTTAGTAATCAGCAAGGCATTTTCTACTCTCCTAGAACTACATCCATCAATTACTCCCATGACTTCTTCCTGGCCAGACCTTAGGCCATGTCATTGTTTCAACTCAAACTTTTGGAATTTCTTCAAGTCTCTCTTACCCTTGTGGTTTTGCTCCAGTACCCTCTTCCAGCTCTCCATGTAGGTCCTGGATAYGTCTTTGAATCATTTCACAGATATCTCCTCCCACTGGTATAACTCTCAGTTTAACTTCTTTTCCTTTCCAGGCATCTCCACCCTGTCAGTGCTCCTCCCAAACTTCTATCCTCATCTTCTCACCACTAAAACCATGATCATCCTTAACTCTTAGCTGTATCTTGGTCCACACACCTGGGATGTTTCCAATGGCTGCCACATATCCCTTTTCATTATAATCCTTTCCCTCTTCCATTCAGCTAAATCATTCATTCAGGCCCTATTTTTTGCCTCAGCTATGGCAAACCTCCCTGTATAACACAGAAAATCCCTCTCCCTCCTCTCCCAGAGTGATTACACCTACAGTAATAAAAAAAAAGGCAGCTCATCTAACAGAGTATGGGATTTTCTTTTCCTGTTAGCATTTTTCAGTTTGGAACTACACAATTGCTAAACCATATTTTCCATGTGAGTTTAACTTCATAGCTTTTCTTTTCCCACCCTTGCTTCTCATTTCTGTTAATTTTTCCACACTTGCTGGAGATATCTCAATCAGCTGACAAAGTCTATGAGCAACAAGTATTTTCACAATTGCTGTTTGCAGGACTTCTGAGCACTACTACAGTGTAACAATAACACAACACCAAAGACAGATGCCAACTGCCAAATCTACAGGGACTTTTCTGGACTCAAGAGTGGTCAGAATGCCTAGCAAGGTAATACTTTTTTATAAACAATATAAAATTGCATTGTAAGCTAAATGCTTTGCAAGCTAGATATAAATCTCACCATCATTCATGTCTTTGGAAAACAGTCCCATGTTACATGGATTGTCAAGGGGAGTTGGTAATTCAGCAAGTAACAGTTGAATAACGACCAGGTCATTATTCAGCTGTCTCATAACAGCCTGACAGCAGTGACGAGGTGACAATTTGGAGACAACTCAGGTCTCAAGCTCCACTGGGAAACTGCCAATTCACTTCAGGTGGGCCTGGACTCCAGCTCATGCTCAAAACCCTCACTCTCAAAACATGTTAAACTCTCAGCCACCATGAAGGAGAAATTTATTTAACAGGGTACAGTATTTTCCTTCTCAAAGTATTCATAAAAGATTTGTTTTCAGGGGCCTCTTCCCCCTTACTATATTCAGGTAATACTTTAGCAGGACAGCCCTGGCTCTCACCTTCGAATGAATTGGGGCTTTATCATTCCCATAAACTATACTGGATTATCCCAAGAATCCTTTCCCAGAAGATAAAATTTCAGAACTAATTCCAGAGACTCTAAGTGCTTTCTCTCTGGGGAGAAGAAATAATATTCTGTAACACTGACTGTTCTTCAGATATGTCGATATGAAGTGAAGCTAACATCACTTCAACGTGAGATTTTTGGTGGTGGTGTGGCTCCAAAGGCTCAGCATATTTTCACTTGGACCTTGCCTGTAACATTAACCCATTAAAACAGAAGTGCACCTCAGGGAGAGGATAGCAGGTATTTAAAAATCTCACTGTGTTTCAAACACAGCTAAATTACTCACAACGGTAATTTGGTAAAGTGCCACTTCACAAAGACAAAAGAAGACAAGTTTTACTTCTAAGACCAGCTTGTATTCTTGCACATCACATGAAAGAGAGCAACGGAAACATGGCTGAACAAATGTGAGTAGGCACTGCACTGCAATGGCTTTTTGGSTGGGGGTGGGGAGAAACACACATACTACAAAAATCTAATAATTCTCCACCCAAGCATTGCTAGTGAATGACCTCATTGGTTTCCTACACATACTCCAACAGCCTTCCTGCCACCACTCTGTCAAGCCAAGCAATGATGTCAACAGTCCACCTGTGAGAGTGATGTAGCCCTCTGGGTCAGGGTCACAGAGAGCTCAGATAAAAGCTGTGTCAGTGTTAATTAAATGCACCTCTTGTTTCACTGCTGATTTCCTCCGATAAGGCTCAGGTCATTTTTTCCTGGAAAGACTTCCCTGCTGTAAGGCAACAAGAGCCAACTATAATACAAACCAAATATTGCTCAGAGGATATGAAGACAACATAACACATTAAATATTTAGTTTTAAAAAATGATTGCATATCAGTGTTGGGGTAAATACAAATCTCATTAATTTGCATGTGCTAATGACAAGGTTGAACTACAAATGCTAGTTACTGCGGATAGTTTATAATCTTTCAGCAGAACTAATCTCTTTCATTTGGAATGGTCTTTTGATTGAGGTTATAGAGAAGACTGAAACGGAATTCTAATAACTTGGTTTCTCCACTAAAGGAATTAACAAATACCACTGATAAGTTTTTTCAGATTAAAGTGAGAGGAGCTCATCCAACAAAAAATATGCTTTGAGACTAGATTTTGAAATTTAATTAACATCAGAATTACCACCTCAACTTTAATGAACGTGTTGTCCCATAACACGTATTCTGGCATCAGAAAATTCTCAGCAGCAAGAAAGTTCTAAGCAGCTTAGGTATTAAGGATCCTCGCCCACTAATATAATTGTCCAGCACATAATGAGAGGCAAAAATACATATTGCCATTTTTTCCCCCTTTATAAGGAATCTAATCTACTGTTATAACTGGATGCTTTTCACCATATGCTGTACAGGATTTCTGTAATCCTTCTACTCATAGCACCTGCCTTCCAGCCACTTAAAGCCTTCAGTACACACTCTTTTATATTTGCTTTGTTGTCGTAGACATTTTCAGGTAGTTTTATTAGCAAGAGAACTATCATGGGCAGGCCCACGGTTTTTGAACCTGACATTAAAAATCTTCTTTCTTTCATGGCTTAAAAAAATACCACTAGCCCTAGGACCTAATTGGTGACAGTAAAGCACAAAAAAATCTAGAGGTGACAAAATAGAAAAGTACTCTCAAAAGTAATGGCAAAATTCTACCAGAAGACTTTGTTTCCTAATGATCACAACTATCAATTCTGAAATAGTCAATGAAGTAGAGCTCTTGCTATAAATTTAATTCTAGAAAAATAATAGTATAATACAGATGTTAGGAATACATTCATTTTCATTCTTTCAGTTTGGTCTCTAGCAACTATAATAGTTCCAATGAGTGGTATTTTTTTCTTTTTCTTTTTCTTTTTTTTAAACTGTCCTGAACTATAGCAGAAACTTGAGTTATGTGGAAGATTGCATTACTCTTCGGATAATGTATTTCTAACTAAATACACAAGTGCCAATATATTTGAAAGGAGATCCTCTAGGCATGTTATGGGAATGTGTAAGAAACAATAAGAAAAATTTAGAGGTGTATTTTTAAGTACATAAAATTACTAAATTAAAAGAAAAATCATGTGAACAACCTAGCTTTTTCTAAGATGGAAGTCAGAAAACTAAAAGGGAGGACCACTGGACACTGTTATCTGTTGTATCCACAGCTAAACGTACTCATCAAGTCAGTTCTTCCAGTCCCACATTCCTGAGCATTAGCAATATTTTCCAAACAATCAATGCCCAATGTCTGCCTATGTAGACTTTCAGCTCTCTGKGATCTTATGCTTATACAGTACCTTCTCCTACAAACTCTGCTAGAATACATAACACTAGAAGTACATACGTTGCCCACCCAGTGCCTGATATGAGAAAAGCTCCACGGCTATACTACCTCTCACTAAAGAGAAGGTAACTAACTTGCACATATTTTTTAAACATCTCCTCCAGTAGGAAACTCTCTATATAAAAAGTCCTTCCTAAGAACCACATTTTTGGTTTTAGGTGGCAAACCAAAGGTGAGAGTTATTCCTTCACTAGCTTGGTCAATACTGGTCCTAAGGACAGTTCCTGTGGATTCATGAGGCTGAAYTGCAGCTAGCTTGCGTTGAGGTGTGCAGAGCGTGACTCATTTAGAAAGCTTGACCCAAGGTTGCAGCCCATCCTTCACATTCACCCCTTCTCACATCTTTCTGGGCATAATTCCCAAGGCAAACTTGAATCCAGGCCATAAAAGAGACACTAGAATTTCTGCTGATTTCTTTTCTCTGTCACCAGTAATTGGAGTTTGGTCTTACACAACTTAAACACTATATATCACCTTGTACCTGTATGAAGTTGGACATAACTGACCACCCCTTGCAGCTGCTGTGCTGCACTTCTGGTGGATGCACACAGCGTGGCCACATAGAAGGAAAGCATATCCCCAAGCGCAGTGAGTTAAAGTGACACAGTTTCCTGAACTCCAGGAACTCTCCTGGTCAGAAAGTACTTCCTTCCTTGTTTCAAACACTTGATTGTTTCAGAGGGAATTCAAAACAATAGATTAGAAACTTTCAGCCTTTCCCAAGTGTACTGTTGCTCAAGGAAACCAGGCCGCACTCTGGGAAGATGAGATAACACAGGGAGAGTACTCTTTTCCGGAAATGCAATAGCTTTTGCATCCCTTTGCTAGCACCATCCCATGAATCAGCTACATGTTAGTAATAATTCATGTTATGAGATGTCAGATATAGTTCAACTATTGTTTGAAATAAGATGTGCATGGCTGGCAAAAACCATAAACTAAAGGCAGTACCTTCTCAGCTACTTTGATAAGACATGTCAGGGAGGAAATATCAGGAACTTTCTAATCTGAGTCTCTACTTTTAAGGAACAGGTAGGAAGAAAGAACTGTATTTGCCACTTTTAGTACCTCATACTTTAAATCTCTAAAAAGCAGAAAAAATGTACTGCTACTTCTGCAGTCAGAAACCTACCCCCTTCCCACTAGAACTTAGTTTTACAGAACAAGCAGAGATGTTCATAAAGATAGGGAATGGATCAGGCTCATCAGATCTCACTGAAAAGCAATCATTTTCATCATACCTTTTTCCTAACACAATTGCATTCATGTAAATACAATACCGAATGCTTTACACTGATGAACGAAAGATTTAGTATTTAGAAGATAATCATGAACCTATATTTTTATAGGCTGCAGTTGAGTMATGAAAGGAAACAGACATGAAAATAGCATTTTTTACAGGATTAGGTTGCCTAAATATCGGGCTAAATATGAAACATTAGAAACAGTAACAATGGCCAACAGTCACCCTCTCAGACCTGGTAGCCAAAGCTCTTACGTAAGATATTAAATTTTCCTAATCCTCTTTTCCTATCAATGTAGAGCTACAAGATGTGGGAGGAGAAAATGATTATGAAAAATGAGAACTCACCTGGTTCTACACATTATTTTGAGTGGCAGAGAGGAAAGGTACTTCCCTATCAAGCTGTGTCAAAGGGAGGGGAGCGATTAAGTTGAATACTCTACACTCACCGTTCCTACCAAAGGGTAGATGAATCCAGCTCCAATGCTGGCCCGCACATCACTAATTGGCAGAATGAAACTAGTGGGAACACCCTTCCTCTCAGGCTGATGGGAAAGGGATAGGTGAGTTTTTGCCATACAAATGGGAAGATTTCCAAATCCCTGATAAAAGAGGGAAAGAAAAGAAAAATATTTTTAAGGTTACAAGATTACAATAAAGACAGGATACATTTCCACTTTGTTATCAGTATCTTCTGTAGATGATAAAAACAATATAGCAATAATGAACCTCAGTTTCTTAACAGTTAATCTTTCAGAAACAGAGAGAATACAGTATTTTACATGCTATTCTCTCTCTCTTCTCAAGCCAAGACCTCCAAAGGGACTTGTCTGTAATGATATCCAGCTTCTAGAGTGAATTTTCAATCTAGAGTTAGGTGCAAAAGTTGCCTGTACAATGGCTAGAGAGTGTTATTTTCAGAAAGGGTGCACAACAGACAACACTGAAAAAGAAATGTATACTTGTCAACAAAACACCAGTGTGGCACTTCTCTCTGGGCTCTAACAACCAAGTTAGGTATCTATGTGAGACTGTTGGTAAACACAAATGATGCATGACRTTTTGTTTTGTTCTTAAACAAGACAAAAATGTGTGTGAAGTGATGGCAACCACTTTAATTATGACAGTGCAATAGTTACTCAAAAAGTGGGAGAAACTCAAGCAAAGGCCCTCATCAGCTCTACTATTCCCCCATGTGCTGTTTGCCTCTCAGGTTATTGATTAACCTTGAGCACAGGGACCTCCCACTCTTCTGTGCGATTCCTGGGCAAACAGGGATGCATTCATCAGGTCGGGAGGAGAGAGCTGGTACCAGAGGGAATTGGCTCTGCAACCCAGTGCTGAGGGCAACCGTTTTATGACACTTTGAAAGTATTTCCAAATACGACTAATATATAGACTAGAAAATAGACTATGGCATCAAAGTAGAGTTGGAAAATATAAAGAAATGGATTATTCTGCTTCAAGTACACTAAATAAGCTTTTTTTCCATCTAGAAACACAACGTCATTCTCAGAACATTTGCATTTTAGAGAAGATGGCTATACTTCTGCCTGACCAAGTTGATAAAATATACTTGGGGATTCTTCCATGACATATCACCCATATTTTCTATTTTCTATTTCCTGACAGAAAGGCTCCAGCCATGTTTACTACCAGAAACTGCTCCATTTACAGTAAATATGTTCATCTCTCCAAATGGTTTCAAAACTGTAACATACCCTCCTCCCACACGCTTTAACAACAGTGATCTATTTCATCTTCTAGCACTTATAACCCCTTGAAAAAGACACGAACAGAAGGGAAGCAAAAGATTTTAGAAGTATCAGGAGCTTTGTTATTAAAATACAAAGTTGTGCACAAGACTTTTTGCACTTGCAAACATGCATGCCTTTTTGACAGGTACAAATGAACACTCATATGCTAAAATTGGGCACATTTGTTAGCAGCTATCTGTACAGATGTGCAGTTACACATTTAAAGCAGTAAATACTACTCTTCTGTGTGTCTGTCATCTCACTTTTCTTTAGACATCTAAGACAGACATCCACCTTCTGGACATCTTTTGACATCTAAGAATTGTTGCATAATTAGAAAGACAAGATGAGCAACTCCCCAGCAACCTCAGCTGCAATTTAAAGCACACCAATACCCACAAGGCTTGAATGAAAAAAATGCTGCCTGTTAACATTAAAAGAGAATATTTTGTAGTTATTCACAATGAAAGAGCCTTAGCGCAACTGAAATTTGTTTAGGAAATAATGAAAAAAGGATTTTGCTCCAGGAGTTGCAGGAAAATCGCAAACTAAAAACACCCAAAGATATATGCTCTTTTGCAGAAGATAGCTTACAAGGTTAAAACCATTCTGTCCTATCTAATCTAAAACAATCTACAGTGACCCCCACAGTTTAGCACCATCGGTAGGCTCCTGCCTTTTAGGAAAACTAGTCTAAACGCTCCCCTCCAAACTGAGAACCTTTTACTCCTGAGACTCACATCCAGCGGGTACYGGGCCGCGTAATTCACTGGTGTTCTCACCTGCCAGGTGTAACGATCCACTTGTGACTGCGCAGCAGGAGACAACTCTATATCCTGAGCTCCGTACACCTTCTGAGCAATGATCCTTATTTTTTCAACAATAGGAAGCTGCAGAGACATGGAAACAATACAAATATGAACACTGGCAAAGAGAAACTAAGATCTTTTTTGCTGAATGAGAAATCTGAATCTCTCACTCAGATTCATCCTAGCTAAAAAGGCTTGCTTAAGCATGAAAACAAGTAAAAGGAAGGAAAAGGTGATGGAAATGATATTCAGCCACATCTATAAAAATGAGAACATGATTTCAACTACTCTTTCATTTAGGAGTTAAAATTCGTGCATCACCTACAGTTGACAGCCTAGCTTACATTCTCACCTGAAGAGGGGGAAGAAAATTATTGCTGTACAGTTTTCAGAAGAGTTAACCCACAATGCAGAAAAAAAGAAGCACAAGTTCCAGTGGTAACATAGATCATCGGACAAATAAGATTTCCTATCACAATAATCTATATTATCATACTATCTTATCACAAAATGGCATTTATATTGTAAAGCATTTTGGACACTTTTTTGATTCTTCTTTTTTATTTTTTTAAGAATCTAAAAGCATTCTAGGACAGACTTTAAAATCACAAGTCACTAATTCCAACCCCAAACTCCATGAACACCCTTATCATATTACTCAGCTCAAATTGCCACTCTGCTTTAACACTATCTGTCTGCCCCTATGGCTTCTATTTGAAGGCAGTTCCAGACTCTCACCATTCAGATTGTTAGAAATCTTTCTACATTTGTTCAGCACACATTTATTCATGGTCAGGTCGGATATTTACTTTTTGTGCTAACATGTCTTTAGGGTAAATAATGTTTTTCTCTCTTCCTCCTTCTTTATGTTTTGCATGACCTTTGAGACAGCAATTACGACCCATATTGCCTATTCTAAACACGCCAACCTCTTTCCATATGAACAGGACAACAGGGAACTAACCATGCCTCTGCACTAGTTCAGCTATTGCAGTGCTGACCATAGATGGCCCAAGATGTGCGCATTACTCCAGGGAAAGTCTCATCAGTAATTTGTGATTTTATGCCCACAAGGCAAGAAATTGGTTTGTCAATAACAAACTCAGAGTCTATGAGTACTGGTGAATTTAGAGAAAGTTCCACAGCCAGTCACATTTTTGCAATGCTTTCTTAGAAATAATGCTTTTTCTGCAAAGATATAACAGATGAACATAAGAGTTTGTGTCAGGCTGACATTTTTTGTATTTATGATTATATTTGAGAAAAATGAAAGTTTAAAGTAGTCTGCTTTTACATTAATAAAGAACTCCAGTAACAGAGACGTTGCAAGGAAGAGACGGGTCGCTTCCCACACTGTCAAGCAGCTAAAACGTAGGACAGTTAAAAGCTATGAAGACTCAAATAAAATCCCTCCCCCACATAAGAAAATTCAAGGTGATGTCTAAAGACATGCCACAAGACACCTTTTGAAACAAGCTGACAATCTGATTACTGCAGCTTAATTGGGTAGAACGATGTCACATCCCTGACTTCAGGCTTTAGAGCAGAAGCAAAGCAATAAAACCTAATGAGGATTGGAGATAATACATCACAAACATCCTGGGTGTAATTCCTGGCAGCACTAAGCTGAAGGGAATACTTCAGTGGCATGGGTAACCATCATGAGATGAAAACTTCCTCTAGGTTCATTATTATGGTATCTTCATGTTCACAGCAGTTACAAACACAGCGTAAGAAATGCAAAACGTCTGTCACCTCACCTTTGAGTGCTGTTTGCATGCAGCTAAGGACTAACAGCAACAGCAAAAGGAAAAGTTCCACTCCCTGTTGTCTGTAAGCCAACATCGAAACCAACAACTTTCTGCTTAAATCTCAGTAAATTCATTGAAGATGGAGATGTTCATTTAGATTCAGTTTGCATTTGCCTCGAAATATTTCAAACTAATTTGACAGCAACATAGTCACTGCAAYCCCCCCTCCAGCAACGATAGCTCTAGTTTCCAAATAAAATCCAGCAGGGTTCTGGCTAGCATCAGAACAGACTCCTTTAATGAAAGCACTGGCATTCTGTTTCCCCTCAGGATATGCTAAATATCTTGCATGACTGTGAGCTGGATAGTGGAACTTTTTTTTTTTTTTTTTAATCAGAATTTCAGATACTTATCCAGCCACCAACCACACCTCAAATTTTGTGAATTTAACTTTAGAAGAATCATCAGCAGAGAAGCAGATACAAGAGTGCAAACAGCTAACAGAAATGTTTTTGTGAGGCAGTCACATGCCTCTGCAAGACATGCATATCCAAATGGGTGAGGTAGGTTGCATCATGTTACAGAAGAGTTTGGGCCTATTTAACCTCACTTACAACATGTGATAAATCCTGGGTAAGCCGGACTCAGGTAGAAATCAGCCGGGAGGCACACATGCTCATGTTAACACAGCCCATTTATGTGCACACTCTCAGACATGCTTCTTTCCTCAAGTTTCAGGAGCAGGGAAAGGAATACACTACACTGTGCTCAGAATACACCTGTCTCCCAATATTCAGTGGGATTTTTAAGGGATCATCTATTTAGAATCACAGTGTAACAGCATTTCAAGCTAAAAAGTTTCGTGTGTTCCAGGTATTAAGTAAGGCTGATGGGAAATTTTGTTTTAATTTAATTAAAATATTTTCCAAAGAAAAGCCACCTGRCACTTCACACGAGAAATACAAATTCAATTCAGTTAAAAACAACTTAATGGTATTTGAAACGGAAACAGAAACAAAGTGCTAGTAATTCAAGAGAATTTTTACACGTTTGCCACCACAGAAACTTAAATGTTTACAAGACACTTGTAGGAACAATTCTAAGTTGTTTTTCTCTGGTCTTTAAGGGCAACTTTAGCTTAGGTTTTCAAGAATACTGTTGATTACTCAACACTTCACTATAGAAATCCTCTCAGTGATGGAAATAGGGATCCACCATATGTATTAATGCTTTACAATGCTAACTCATATGGAATAGTGCTTAACTTAATTCAGAGTAGGAAAAAAATAGGGAAAAAAATAGGGTCAAATTATCCAAAGTACCTAAATAATTAAGGGACTGTAAGTCAGATTTTTGCTCCAGCTGATTTCAAATATAGACACTTTGGAAATCTTGTGAGCCACCTATTTGCACCTTGAACACCTTGATCAAACATCTGCCATTAGGAGTCACATACCCCAGGCACTTAGAAAAAGTGTTTCTGTCTTTTTTATGCTTTCTGTCTGAGGGTTCAGCCCCCATGTATTTTCTACAACGGCCTACAATATTCCTGAACCAGTTGTTCATTCCCACTGCCCAACTGTAATTCACCACCCTCAGCTGTGCTGATGCAACTGTTTGCAGGCCCTCACTATAACACTCTTAATGAAACAAGTCCTGTCCATATAATGTGTGTAGAACTGCACCTTCACAAACACAGAGTTTCATAGCACCTCTGCTGTCTGGACAGTTACTGTGATAATGACATTTATAAAATGTGCAGACAATTCAAGCATCAAAAACACTGAAGATTTTAAGATCAGCAATAAAAACAGTTCTCCTGCTCATTTCATTT
Organism: Apteryx rowi; assembly: GCF_003343035.1. NCBI lineage: Eukaryota > Metazoa > Chordata > Aves > Apterygiformes > Apterygidae > Apteryx > Apteryx rowi. Next base: position 1,488,316 of record NW_020447397.1, on the reverse strand, counting down.
AAGCAAGATTGTGAATGTTATGCAACTACATGCATTTATGTGGAGAACAGGTGATATACAATAGAAATATTCAACCACTGTAGTATAAAGTTAGATAAAAACTGACTTTACAGATATGCAATTATGTATTAGTACTAACGCTGAAGGAATTATGGCAAAATCAGAGAACTCATTTCAAATTCAATTTCAGCTTCTTAGGCAAATGGTGCCATGAAATACGTGATGTAAATTTATACTGAATGTGACAAAGTGCTACAGGGTCACACTGTATGAATATCTGCTGATGCCTAAGGAGCTTTGGTGTCGCTCTGAGAAACAACAGATTTCCACAGCTCTGCTAGAGATCATGTGCATTTCTGAAATCTCACGCATTTGGAGTTACCAAAACCATATGTTACTTCTAAGGCAAGCACAAACACATATACTTGCTAAGGCTGCCAAGCACCCACACCATAAAAAGGATTATCTCCTCAGCTGATGTATAACAAGTGCTACAGCAAAGGTGCAGACTGCTTTCACAAAAACAGTATCTGTGTGGTGGTACATTTCATTATTTGATAGAGAATGATTAAACCAAGGAATCAGCACTGATGAAGAGGACAGTCTGTCATTCTCAAGACTAAATTGATTAACCAAGATGAAATCACACCAGTGTTGCCACTCAGTCTTGTCATACTACTGCTTCCTGGCCAAGTCGTAGTGTCAGTGCAGCTTGGTGCTGTTTAGTACACAATATTCTTTCTTCTAATATTATTAACAACATACTTTGTAGCAGAAGGTAATTTAAAATGGCTTTCATTTATGTTAGCCTTTCTCATTTCTTTCTTCATCTCTTCCTTTAGCTGTAACAGCAGACTGCAGATTATCAGTTTTTCCAAGTGCAGTTTGATGAGCATTTCCAAGAGCAGCAGACCAAATTCAACAGACCCTCCTTCTCCTCCCTTCCTCTGCTGTTCACACTCACCCTTGTGCCAGTGGAACAGAGAGGGCAGCACCACTGTTTGTCCAGCTGTACATACCAGAGAAAGTGATCCAGGCTACAACATAACTCAGGAAAAAAAAGGCTATTTTAWCCCAGATCAGTTCACAGACCCAGTGATCTGCTCAAAGCTGCACAGAAGTGTTACACTAATATAACTGCTGGCACAAGGAAAACCCCATATAAAGGAAAGGGACAGAGATGGCTAAAGTCGCCATCACTGMAGAAAGAAAGGCTCAATCAGCTTAAAATGGGCCACTGAAACATACCTGCACAAGTTGGCTGGAGTTCCTGAAATCAGTCTTACTGCCAAAGGTCAGCATCTTGTGAAATTACACTCATATGACCAGGGACCTGGCTATGGACTGTGTTGAGACACATCTTTTACATCCCAATCTGGGCACCTGACACTAATCTTTTTGGCTCCTGGAGAAAGGACTACATCTTTTTAAATCCTCACATCCAACCTCTGAGACTGCTGAGAAGCTGAAAACACCCCAGTTACTTTCTTCCTTCCCTTCTTCTACTTTGAAATACTCCTCCTGACTGTCTTTCTCCACCAAAACAGAGTCCAACAGAATATGGCTCTGAGTAGCCAGAGTCAACAGTCCTTAGTTGGCCTTTATTCAAATGGGTCTCAGCAAAGCCATGACTACTATGGGAAGTACTGGTGTTACCTACCTTAAATTTGAGATTGTAAGTGAACCCGAGTCAGGGCAGCACCATCTGAAGGGATCTCTTCACAGTTATATGAGATAAATATTTGAAACTACTTTATTCTCCGAGAAAACTTAAGATTCTGCTGAAAAACCATGGTGTTTACCCAGAGAAGAATACATAAAAGGCACTGCACTATCACTTGTAATTTATACATTTAACACTTTAAAATCTTTAAACATTCACTTTAGCCCCACTGTCTGTAATGTTATGGCTTGGTTAATTTATTGTTGCTAAACTACCTATGTTTTAACAGAAATTCTTAAAATAGTTTAAAATTCAAGGCAATTGCACTTTTCCTTTTTTTAAATTTTGTCTTCACTGAAAATAATAATAAAGAATCACTGGTTGACTAAGTGAAACAGTATGTAGACATCACTCATTTCTCTTCTTGGGAATGTGGCCAAATGAAAACATATGATGGGAGTATGGCTGAAGGTGCTGTGTGAGGTGACAGAGTGCGGTGATAAAACAATAGCTGACTCTGCATGTTCAAACTCCTACTTCTAGCTCTTCCCTTGGATAAAATAAAAACACATTTATTAAAATATCTGTATATTGTGGTTCCAGAAGACCTGCAGCTAACAAAAGGATTCCCAAGTCTTTAGCACTCCTCTTCCTTTGTTGGCACAGGTCAAGTTTTTGTTTTTTAATTTGCGGAAAAGCATATTCAGTCAAGTTAAACAGTTTGTGAATCAACACCTAAGCCTGTGGCCTTAGAGTTATTTCCCATTTCCCCAACTTTGAAACATGAAGTGGAACAAAGATAGCTTCCAAACCGAAAGGCCTGATCCAGTGGAGAAAAAACCCATCAACATGCCTCTGAAATCTCTTTGATGGCAGTGGGAGGGAGGAGAGGCTGGTACAGCACTGGGGAATTCCTCTTTCATGTGGCTTCACCGCGAGATGGCTCACTAGCAGTGGGGTAGGGGAAGTAGTTTAAAGACTAGCACAACTTGGAGGGCAGCATAGCCTGCATTTCAAGATGAGAAATAATCTTCATCATTTATTAAGAGAAGATTCAGGAAGGGGCATATATAATTTTATTCATTCCTACTGCAGTAGTGCTTAAGGACCTTCCACTGGGTCCATACATCACTGAACTCTGTGCTGTATATAAAACTTCAAAGGTTTCTTGCCTCCTAGGCAAAAGAACAGAGGTATGTTGGGCCAATATGACAGCAGAAACATGGTAGACGGTTTCCAAGGCTTGGATATCAGTGGAGGGAGAAGAAATAAAACATCCTCCCACCTCTCGCCCATATTGAAATGAAAGAGATGACCAACTTACAAAGAGGAGAAACACTCCTCCTTAGGTAATTTCCCTCAAGCTACAAGCTGCTCTTTGCCCTGCCTTCCTTCTCCCCGCCCTTGCACCAGGGAGCCATCTCCCTTGTGACCTCTCCTCACTCCCCCCTTCACTACTCATAGCTTACTCTTGCTGTCCGAGGCTGTGGGCAGCAGATCAAAGTGAGGTTAATGCACAGAGAACCACTGCTGGCAGTTTTCTCTGTTTTGATGCTCCCCTTAGTCCTGAGTGACCCATCATCTCTGATGGCTGAAGCTAGGACCAGAAGAAATCAGCTGAGTGGCAGCTGCACCATACAGCCATAGCACAGTAGAGGCAAGGGCAGCCAAAATTGGGGGCCAGGGTGCTCCGGATTTGCCCAAGTTATTGTCACAGTCCCAGCAAGGGAAGAAAAATACCAATGCCAAAGCTGCTAACTGCTTGACTGCCTCCCTGAGAAGTGTTACTCGGCCTCACTCCCAGTGGCTGGCCCCAAGCAGAAAAAGCTCTCCCTCGCTCTGCAAAATGGCCAGGCAGAGCACTGCGGTTGGCCAAATTATTTGTGTGACCAACTTCCACAGTATAACTTGGAGAGATTTTCATTTGTTGTGATACTACCCCGAGGCAGAGCATCAGCAAAAAAAGATGTCATATGAAGAATTTGGACAACTGGAACAACCTCTTCACCTCCTTCCTTTTGCGACCTTTGCACTCTTTAATTTAGTTTCCCCATGCAGCATAAATCAGGTGGTTTGAGGCTCATCAATCACTTCTGTCAGTTCACCACATCCACCTTYTAAAGGGACAATGCTAAATCTCTGACTGACCAGATCTGCTGATCCTGCCAGATCCCCAATATTTCCTCATGCCATATGCCTGTCCTCCTCCTCCTCCTCTCTGTCTCCTGGAGCTTCGGCCCATGCTGGTCCAGCTGCTCCGCAGGAAGGAGCAATGTTTCTCACAAAAAACTAGGGCCTGCCTTCATTCAGATGGTTGAGGAGGGCTGCTGCTGTCATGAGAGAGTTCAGCACAAGAGCAGAGATGAGACCCTAAATTTTCCCTTTCTAAAAGCACAGATGTTTCACTGTGCTGGAAAGTAAAAGAAGACAGGTTACTCTCCAGACATGCATTCATGGGGAATATAGCTTCCCCCCTTCTCCCTCCTTCCCAAGAACAAGCACTGAAGCCAGAGAAATTTGGGAATGGATGCGTATGTTTCCATCCTTTCCTATCCTCCCCCTAGTTATCTAAACTTACTTTTAATAAGTCAGTCAACTTACTTTGAGTAATAGCTTTCTGCTGCAACTTCCAAGATACATACTTCAAGAAAAGTGAACCTAGAAAGGAAGTCTACACTGATAAGAGAGTTGATATTTTGATATTTTCCATATGTAGCAAGAATATATATTTAAAAAAAATAAAGCGCAGATTGCTCCATAGAGAGTTCAGGAGGCCTTTACAACAAACCCATCCCTCCAAACAGTAAAGGGAAATACTCAGCAAGAAACTGATTCAACAATAAAATAAGAGCAGTTAGTGTGCAGTGGGGACAAAAACCCGTATTAAAACCACACACTAAAATACTTATTACGACTACTGCTAATAATCTTTTAAACTATGTTATAACCTCCAAAGTCTATCATACAAAAATCTCAGCCTTGCTCCTGACTGCCCCTCTCACCCTGCTAGGTTCCCAAGTATGATTTCTAATGCTGCAAGCATTACTATCGGCTTATGTCTTTTTCTTGCACTTTTAAAATAACAACAATGCTGGTGTTATTTGTCAGAGGCCACTTCTTGTACTTGACCCATGAAAGGACACTGTCCTTTCATACACACACACTCCCAAAATCATATATGCAGCTATTCTTCACAAAAGAAAAATCATATATGCAGCCATTCTTCACAAAAGAAACTGTCTCAAAACACGCTTGAAATTTATTGTGTTCTCATGTCAGCTTTCGAAAAATATTTGCATCTAATGCCACTTGTCAAATGAACCCTTGCTAGAATTAAAAGTAATAAAAGAAAATGTTACAAGCATCAGTTGCTAGGATAAAAACAAAAACTTGCCTGCTTACAGAAATAAATTAAGAGAACCTGAAGGGCAAGCCAAAAGTGCAACTGTGCAACATGGTGCACTGTGCCATGGATGGACACCTGAGGAAGCCTAAACAGACCCACTGAGATGCCTTAAAGAATATAATCACATTAGCACAGCCCCCTAAATAGGCTAGCATGCTTTGATACTCAGCAGGACCACCTAGTCAAGTCTGAGTCCTAAACTGATACAACTGTGCTTGTTCAGTGTCCAAATTTGCTCATTCAGCTCATGCTTGGGTATCAAAGGACAGCACAGTATAAATGTTTAAACATACCCCAAGATTTAACAACAACAACAAAATAAAATTGTGATGCACAGCTTTTTACCAGTATTTGACAGACCAGTCCATGTAGAAAAGACTAGTTCTTGTTCTTCTCACATTACATACAGTTGTAACACCTTTCAAAGAAGTCTTTCAGATATAAATACATGTGAATATTACATAAAGCATCATAAAGAGAAAAAGAGTAAAACACGATGAAGTTTTCCAGACTGAGGAAAAATAAGATACCTATAGAGAGATGGATTAAAAGGAAAATTAGAGTAATCTTAGAAAGACAGATAGAGATATGAATGAAGTGGTAGTAGTCTTCTGTAAAGTATTTCCCCCTTCAACCTTTCAATGGGGAGAAGGAAAAAAAAGAAAAAAAAAGAACCAGCACACCTCATTAAGTTTGAGGAAACCAGGACTCAAAAATATTCAAGTAATCAGATGAATGTGGAAGTCTGGAAAGATGAGGCATAGCACTACATCCTTTCACTCATGTCCCCTTTAGGCACAATGACATGGCAAAAACATCTATCTGTATCCCATTTTATTACCTCTTCTCTTTCTTGAATTTTATGTCATAGTTACCTCTTGGAGCAGGAGGGTTCATTCTTCAAAACTGCCACACCAAAACATCCTATTACATCCCTAATTAATCCCTCTCTCCTATTTCCAGTTGCTTCAGTCCCCATACTTTGCACAGTAAGAATGAAACAGAAGCCTGAACTTTACATTTTACTGTTTTTGTTGGCATAAGTTAAGTTTTTTACAATATTTTAAAATTTTATATGTTTTTATAAAATCCCTTCAACATATTTTTGTGGCTTATAATATTTGTGTTAAGTTACAGGATATTAAGGTGATGTAAAGATATGATTTATTCCCTCTGTGCCAAGATCCCGCTGCTTATGCAACACAGCACAAGAAGATGTGCCTGGGAAAGACATTAAAGCAGAAATCAGTCTCATTTTGTTCCTCCACAGAGGCACAGTCAACCCCCTACCAATCCTTTCTACTCATTCATACCCCAAGACTGCTGGTTATACAGAGTATAGTAACATCAGAGCTTAAATATGGGATTTATCAAGCTTTAACGTGCTATCTCTGTAATGCAAGTGTCCTATGGGAATGATTACTATACATGTTTCTGAGATAAACTTTTTTTTCATTTTATTATGCAAAAAACATAAAATGATATCCTCAGTTTCCAGTGCATCTCATTAGAGAAGCTCAGAAAGTCAAATACATTATTCATTGCTTGGCTGTAAAAACCTTCCATGGGCAAAAAGCCCTGAACAGATGCCGCAGCACTTCTATTCCCAAGGTATTTCCATCTATTCTGTGAAGGCAACGTTTAATACTAATAGGAGTTGGCTGGATTACTGACATTTGGAAAAATGGTGGGGGAGGTGGAAAGAAGAAATAAAATAGGAGCAATGGAAATGAGGTACATCTCAGGGAGGAGATGGAGAGTGAGAGACAACAGTAGGGCATGTCTACCTCAGGCTGAACTTTTCTCTGGCGAGAAGAATCAAAACAGGGACTTTCAGCCATTTAAAAGAATGAAGCCAGGGTTTCTGCTGTTAAAAAATATCTTTCAAGCATTTTCTAAAAAAACTTAAGTAGCACTGTTAACTGGGGCACAAGATCTGAAATTTGACCAGGGCTTCCTTGGTGCCAGAGAAGTCTATTTTACTGCCCAAATTTTAACCCACCCAGATTTGTATAGTCTGGAAAGCCTTGGGAAATCATTTGTATAACCTTTTTGGCAATATGTCCCTTCAAATGTTCTGCCTGCACGGCGATATTCCACCCTAGTGTTTTCAGAGACCCAAATAGCCTTTCCTTGCAAACTGCTCCTCTCGACAGGCTCTCATTGCTGTGATGTTACCTTGCAGATAACTGCAATAACAAAGCCTCTAAAACTTGGGGAAAAGAAGTCACCATCTCTGGCAGAGCTGGGATTGAAACTTGGCACCAGTCTACCCTTTGCTAGGATATCTGACTAATAGCTAAGCAAACTGAACACAAAGACCAAGCAAGGATCAGAGGAATGACGATAGGTGGAGAAACCCACATAACCTAATCAGTGAAAATCAGAGCACACTGAATCAGCTCCTTCCCAAGACCATCCAAGGTGAAGGATCAGACTACTGTCTCTGCTGTGAAACCCACCAAAATGAGTCAACTCTCTCCTCAGAAAGCTTTGCAAAGTAAGGGAGTGATTGCCTACAGGGGTACAGGACTCATTATGGGATGCAGGAGGAAGAACATTTTGTGACTCTGTAGAACTTATTATAGGAAGTTTTAAGGGGATTGTGAGAATGTGCAAGACTTCTTAGGGGGTATTTAGAGGAAGGACCAAAGGTAGGGAAAGGAAGGGATCAAGGTGGATTGGGGAGGAATGAGAATGGGAAATAGAGGGCAAAGGGTAAGAATGGGCCGATCGAGTAAAGGTGGCAGTATGTCCTCTATTTTCATTATACCTGATTTTTGAGCATCTTCTGTGTGGGTGCGCTCTCTGCTCTGGGTGTCTGTGTGTGACCACTAGCAAACTCCAAGCCAGACTAGCTGGTGAAAGAGACCTGCATGCCAGTGACTGGAGTGACACTGCGAACAGCAAGGGTTTGTCAGTCCAGGTGCCAGCAGCTGACGCAGGGCAGGGGGCCTGGGTCCGCTCCTGGGCAGCCTGAGGGTCTACGGCCAGCAGCTGGAGGGACCCATGTGTTGCATGTACACATTGTGCTAGCAGACCTCAGTGCCAACCAGCAGGAGAGGAGGGACAGGATGGGGCCGCGCGTGCTGCTCGTGTTCATGCGAGTGCTATGTGTGTAGAGGCAGGTGCTGGTAAAGGTAGCGCTTTCTCTTCGTATTGATCCGTGTGGATGGAGGTGTGTATAGCGAGTGATTACACCATCAGCATCGCTGCTGGCTGCACCCAGGGACAGGGAACTGCTGCGGCTGCGCATTCATGGGGCTGGGACAAGAGGAAAGCCCCTGGCTCCCGATGCCCACCCACTTCAGCTACCTCTAAGAGCCTGCACTTGAAGTGTGTGAATGCCTGCAAAGGGGAGCCACAAATGGGTGCAATGCCCGTGACTGTGAGACATTAAATATATTTTCATTTCAGATGATTGTCAGGACAAACTTTCTGATGGTGAGACCTTCACAGAGAGAACTCTCGCAATAATTTGTGGATGTTCCCCCTACAGATATACTTTTATGTTAAACAAGAAAGCATCAGAAACATGATTTAATGCAGTGAGTAACCAGCACTCCCAGCAAGTATTCTACACTACTGATTAGACAAGTCATAGAGATTGTTCTTTGTCTTCAGCTTTCGTGATTTTAAGCCAAGCCAAGCCCCTTTTTCCAAGTATGCTAAATAGTTTTGTTGTAAAATTCTTGTTTTAAATCCAACACTGATGCAGCATGCATTCATTAAAAAAAAACAAAAAAACCTTACCTCCAAGTTATATAGATATTTGAAACTGCTTCTCTGACTGGCTGCCTTTTCCACAGCTTTAGCTAATTTCACTGCTCCTCTACCACCAGCAGACCAGTGATTGCAGGGTACAGCATCAAACGCTCCGGATCGCTTTGCAATCTTACAGACCAAATCAACCTCAGCAGGAGAGTCAGTTCTGCCAACCAAACAATTCTGTGTCATGATTTTATTTAATTAGCTCTCTTTTATAATCATATATGCTTAGCCTTATTCTACAGATGTAGTTGTAAAGCAAGTGTATTTACAAATTGTGACATATACACACTGATACGCAGCACATATATTTATGTGTTTCAAGAACACTTTTTGTAACTAATGAACATGGAACATTAATACTTTTATAACATTATATATCTTCTCTGTTATTAAAAACTTAAGCAGCAGTGAAAGATTTAAATGTCTTTATATTCACGATGAAAAACAGAAATTCTTTAATAGTTTCTTTTCTTCGCGCCAAAACCACTTAGTTTAAAAACTAAGAAAAGACAAAGTTCGAAGTGTAACATTAAATAATAGCTTTCTGAATACAGTAATATCTTTAGGTCTTAATTTAAATTTAAACAATTTAAAGTCACACCATATTGATTCAAATTCCTCTATCCCCACTGATCAGTTTTATGCATGTAAATAAGAGACAAAGCAGTAATTCAGGTAGCACAGCTATGCCTCCTGCTTAAACTATAGGCTTGAACTGTGGATTCAAGTAATGGAAGAATGGACTTATGCAAGTAATGGAAGAATGGACTTACTTGAAGACATTTAGAGCAACCACAACAGGAACTCCAAACAGCTGAGTAATTTGAATCTGTTTCTGTAGATTACAGCAGCCATCAGCTACCAGCTGGAGGTTCTGTGCAATTAAACAAAAATGAATGGAAATATTAAGATGCATCAAGTCTTATCCAGCCAAAGAATTTTCTATAAATTAAACTGAACATAAACAGGGCTGATCCTGACAGTTATGGGCAAGTAAAATGCTTCCAGACAAAACATTTTTGTACTTATCCTATTAATTCTTACTTCAATTAATAAGCAACAGACATATTTAAGTGACTAGGCAGTGTCCAAAACTTGTATATGAATACACTGCCAGACTGCTCCTTTCTGTGACACAAGACAGTTCAGCTGATGACCATCTGCCAGTAAATAAAAAGGATGCCAAAAATGGTCTGCGGGCAGCTTTGCAAAAAACACTGGCGGCCTTGTTGCCTGTTGCCCTATTTCTCCTGCTCTGACCAGTGGATGCCCCGAAGAAGATACCTAGAGGTACAAGAGAGATGTGTTGCCAAAGCCAGTCACTACTGGATGGATGGTAGATTATTTTTTCTCCTTAGCTATTCTGGTCACCTTGTGATCACTCCCTCACCCTCCTCCTCAGCAGACCAGTCAATCAAGAAGTAGAGCAGACACCTCACCCTCCTTCCAAACTCCAGCACAGGAAGAAGGCACTCAAATCACGCGCCTTTGGGCACGTCACAACCACAGAGACAGCTCTAACTGAAAGTCTACTAAGCCACATATGTCTGTGTAATGCTCGTACACATCCCATGACTTCAGTAAGATTGGGTCCACAGAGATGGAACTTGTAAGACTTACACGCTTGGGAGACTTCAAAATATAGAGAATGTAAACACTCACTGAGGTCAGATACATAAATATGTATGCGTCTGTAAACACACAGTTCAGGAAATTTACTACCTTTGAGTTTCTCAAGGTACTATATAATTGCTGGCTTTGGGCTTTGAGAAGGTCATCTACTGATTCCCCATGGAAAATACAGTGGAATAACAATTTTCCTATGATGGCACAGAAGGAGTGACATGTAATAAAGGTACAATACCTTTATTGCACCCTTTCTTTCTAAACCTTCTGAAGCTATGTTAACTTCAAGATCTGTATTACATGCACAAGATATTAAGTGCACAAAAAACTGTGCAAATATATTGGAGTCGCCTGTCATGATTAATGATCATTTCTCTATTTCTTGCAAAGTTTATGAACAAATTACAGTAGAGGGGTGGGGTTTGACACACAGAGTGTTAAATGCACAACCTAACGTAGATATCTTCCAGACAAAACCCCATTAGTGGATTTTGTTATTTGCTCTTTCACCTTACACTGTGTAGGCCTTGTCTTAATTGTAATAAAACACACATCCTTAGGCGGACAGAACCAAAGAACTTAAATGGTTAATTGAATGTTTATTCAATCTAAAGGCAATCAGGTTGCAAAACTGTCAGAAAATGTAGGGCAGCAGCTAGAGCACAAGTAACTGGTTAAACTACCAGATTTTGTCTATAATGAAGAGACAAAGAAAACTTAAAGAATCCAATCTTGTTTGAAGTGTGACATCCAATGCCAGACATGAAGCACAAACAGATTAAACCTGTTGTTTAATGAATAGGTTAAGCTGACATTAATTTCAGGGAGTGTCATTCCTTCCCCCAGCCATCTCAGATGCCAGTTTTGACCTCTGTACTGCTGTGCCCTTGAATGCCAGAAATGCTTGAGAGGCCGTGTGACGGACTGGAACGAAGAGATGACCAGTCTGAAAGCTCAGTGGTCCTGGAAAATTTGCTGAAAAAAAAATTATTTTCAGCTGGTTCAGTTCCTCAGTCCAATCTACCATCCAGTCACACACACACAGCACACACTAGAGGGATAACACCAAGTGGCTGGGGGAAGACGAGAAGGCTTTACTTACCGGCGATGCTTGCTAAGGGAGTTTACTGAATGCCAGCACTACAGCATGCTTTCATCACCCCTGAGCTGCACGCTATCCAGTCAGCGGAAGGAGAAGTTGTTATGCTCCATATACACCATATTATCCTGTCCCTTTTAAACAAACACTTTTCCCTAAATTTTTGTAACAGTTCTGCTTACCTCCTCTGTGTATTCTTTCTTAAGAGGGGCACCAGCAGTTACCTGGAATAATAAACAGTCAAAATCACAGCAGATTTAACAATGCATGCCATAGTCCTAAACGGTCAGAAGCACACTTTGCTTACTATATACACTGTTAATCAGCGCACACAGTGCACAGAAAATCATAGCTTGACCGCAGCTTCTGTTTTATTGAAAGTTACATTTGAAATTTGCAATTCGATTGCAAATACAGCTATACAATACAATTATATTTATATAATACAAATACATTTACATTTGCAAATACATTATGAATTACAATTACATTACAAATTTGCAAATTTTATCACAAATTATTTACAAGGTGAATAGCAACACTTCCCATTTTCTTTGGGCAGCAAGATTCAGGCAGTGACTCAGAAACTGGTGGTAAAAGATTTCTTAGAGAGTAAAATGGCTATGTAAAACCAAGAAACAAAAAAACCTCCACCATTGTTATATCCCTTAAATCAATTTTCTGTATTTGAAACCCAGTCTGGCTATTTTGGTAACATGAACGTGTTACTGCCATCAAAACACAGCTACAGAAGTCGAAGCTGACTTTTTCTCCAACTTGGACACTAATTTAAATTGTAGTTGCTGAATCTCAGTTTAGCCACAGTAGTGTGAGAATCAGAAAACACCCAGCTTAGAGGATAAGTAGGCTGAACAAATCAGATAGCGAATAAAACTGCATGCATATCCAGAATATTTCCACGCACATTTGACATAGGTCACTCTTCAGGGTATATCCATATGCTTGAAGTGACTCTAACACTGCCTACAAATACTTAGTTCAGGACAAGTTCAAGTCAGGGAAGGAACAGAGATGGTATAATGTTATTTAAGCAATCTGTTCTCTGTTCCTAGCTTGTGTATTTTGGCATAATGTGAAAAAACAGATAAAAAAAAGTTGAAAGAAAATCTGCAGAGTGGAAAAGGAGGGAGTTGCAGATGTGTCTTCATTTAGGGGAATTTGGACAAGTTAGCTAAATTTATGTTTGACAAATATAAAAACTAGATTGCGTAAAATGAACAAAGTGATTTGTATGTAAAAGTTTCCTTTAAGTTAATTTGAATTTTTAGAAGGTAAGCCTTAATGTAACTTCATATTAAAAAAAAAAAGTGACATATATTTTTTGTTATTAACTTCTGTACCCTTAACACTATACAGGATGTAACTAGTAAATAGTGCATAAGATCGAGCTCTCAATCACAAACAAGAATTGTTTAAGCTGCTTTTAGGACTTAGAAAGTCTTTCTTTCACTTATATGGCTTTCTATTTCTATTTAAATAGAAAGTTACATTTAAATAGTTAATTGGAAAGGATTTGGATGTTGTCGCCTCAGATGTATGCGGAGACAGAACTTGGGCTCTTTCCACATGCTTAACAGTGCGCCAGCAGTGCAAAGACGATGGAAAGCAACCTCAAACAGCTGGCTGAGGGAAAAACAACTCAGCACAGATAATCAGAAAAGCAACAGCATCTTTGGGTGTCCTGTAATTACTTGAGGCAAGGGACTGCATGCAATGAATTTACCTTGCTGGAAAGCACAAAGATGGACAGACACAGAGTATCACCTGGGTACTACATTGAGCCTCCAAGGACCAAACAGTCCCAAGTGTTGKTCTTGGTCACTTTTGTAGATAACCCCCCAGTAGAAGTATCTGGTACTCCACATGCCTGTATGATGCATCATGTGACCAAATGAAAACTTTATACTTCTAAAGACAGATCAGACAGACATAGCGATAGCTATGAAGCCACGTGTAAGTCCTGGTTTTGCAAGACTGACTGCTAACGCACATGACAATAAACCAGCCTTGAAAATGCATGGAGGAATATCATTCAAAAAAAGTTTCACTAGAAGTGGGCTAAAATAACAGAAAGTTATGTAATTATGTCAACCATCTGAAAAACCGACAAAGGAGAAGCTCAGTTTTACACAATTAGTTGTAAGGAAGATGGTGCATTCCAAAATGTTGCAGCTGTGGAAACAGCTGCTGCATTTTCACCCAGTAAGACTGTTTCCCTGGCAGCATCATTCTCTCGCATGCTGCTGGGCAGAAAAAACTCTTTCTAGGGTTTTAGTGTCTGCTTGGCTAGCAGAACGCTAGTCTGATTGAATGATTGGGGAGTACTTCTAGATCAGTAATCTGTGCAAGTCTCTTATCAGCTTAAAAAGCAAGATATGACATACTGGTGACCTTCACTACACTTGGAAAACACTTGCACAATTGTATCGGTTACCTCAGCGTCCCTGAGGGAATTAACCTGAGCAGATTAAAAGGACAGAAGGAGTTCCCATTATTGCAGTGAAAGAAATCTCAAAACCTTTACTAAGTTCCCTACCTCTGCTCAAATACTGCAACCTGAACTCTCTTCTCCCTCCTCCTCAGCTGCCAAGTTTCCCAGCTTATGACTGCTTTAGTGCGCTTATAAACGCTATTTCAAGATGCGAGGAAAAGAATATAAATATTTCATAGCATATTTTTTCATGCAAACAAACTTCCCTCTCTCAACAAGGTTTAGTACTTCTTCAGAGCTCTTTCACTCCTTTTCTTTCATTTGTGCGTCTCCACTCTTGCATTGCCTTTGGAGGTTACAGCTATACAGTAAAGTAACTCAGGGAGGATATCTGAATATAGCCCCATGACCTATCCCCATTATTTCTTAAACCAAGATATTTTACTCATTTCAAACATTAGCAACAACTTTATTTTCCAAAAAGGGTGCAAAAACTTACATTTGGCCCACCTCCATGCATCTTCAAAGCCCTCACTGTAGCAACAAGCACAACCACACTGGGAACCAAGCCAGAGGCTCTGCATTTGATGTTGAAGAATTTCTCCATCCCAATGTCAGCACCAAAGCCTGCTTCAGTTACTGTTAAACATTAAAAAAACAAAACAAAACCACACATAAAACATGCTTTCGGTTAAACACTAGGGAATACTTTTACTTTAGCATACAGTGCACTTAAATATACACCAGTACTTAGTTTTGAATGAACTTTCAAATAGAGTTCTATTTACATTACCGAGTCTGATTAAAAAAAAAAAAAAACTATTCCCAGCTCAGAAATAAATTCTGCTACTCTTGATAAGTACAATATATTACTGCATAGTCACATGGGGGAAAAACAAGCAACACAGATTAGTTTGAATCACCAAAATTTTACAAGCATCTGGTCCTCTAAAATAACTATTTCTGTATAATTACACTTATTTAAAATGTTTGAAAACTCTTACTCATATAAGACTTCCCTGTACTATACTTTCTTCCTTGATTTCACTGAAGATGTTCTTTCATCACTAATAGTGGACCTAAACTCTCCTAAGTTTGCAAAATTTTTGCTCATCTCATGCTTTTCTGGAGCAGATACTTAACTACAAACACAAAACAGCATTTATAATCATGTCTTAATATTGAAAATAATACTAACAGTGAGTTCTATAAGAGGACTTTGCACCAAGGAATTGTCAGACATTAGTGTAACATTACTTGAAAAAATTTATGCAGAACTAGGACGTGCCAGGCAAAGTACTTTCAGTAAAGCCAAAAACAGAAGAAGAATATCTGCATAGCTCTGAAGAGACTACCCTCATTTAAATTTGCTCTGATTTGCCATATATCAATTACTTCAGTTGCCTCTCTTAAATTCTGATTCAAGAAGGCTGAGATTTTCTTCTTATTAGACGAACACAAGCACATGGCCATTCAGAAATTCAACGGATTAAATCTCCTATTGGTTGAAAAGCTGCCGATGTAGCAACTTCCCAGACAAACACACTGAACAGGCAGGCTCAAAGCGTGCCTTCAAAAGATGTGAAGGGACTTTCAGCAAGGCAAGCTGGGCTGGCAAAACAGCCGGCTCCAGAGGGTCCCGGGCTGCCTTATTCCTCTGTATGTGTGTATGTGTGCACATGTATCTCCCTTATTCCAGGGCTGGTAATGTGCCCATAGCACCAACCGGCTTGCAAAAATTTGTAAATTTACTTCTTGCTCTCTCCTTTTTGCCAGCGATTTTAACACTGGTGCTTAGATGGGGTTCACAAGCTGCCGATATAACACCTGGGGGGCTGGAAACCTTCATGGGGGTCAGGGAGGACAAGCAGGAGGTGCAACTTTCAGGATGGGCTCTGCCGCTATGGGGGGGGAAGTATCCTGCTGGCAGCTGATGTGCTTTAGGAAGTCCCGGCCCTTGCGCGCTTGCTCTCCCGCACCAGCCCTTTCCCAGTCCTTCGTTTCAGCAGGGGCCGAAACAATTGCCTGCACAGCGCTGCTCTGCTGAAGGAAATGGCCAGTGGGGCTGGGGGAGGAAGCAAGGACAAGCAAACAAGGGGATGGGGGGAGAGAGCAGAAACCTCCTGAAACAGTAACCTGGCAAGTGTCCTCATTAGCATTCCCCGAAATTATTGTAATGAGTATATTATCTCTTTCTGGATAGCCCTGAGAAAAACAGATATTTCAAACATGGAAACAAAAACAAAAAAAGTTTACCCAAACACAATATTTCACAAGAACAAAGCTATTGTCAATGTTAAGTCATATTAGAAGCAGAGTCAACGATCACATGTCCAGTTTCCAGTAACCCCCATTCTTCTTCTCCAGTCTTTTATGTGGCACAGCATGATTAATGAGAACTGTGAGTCAGGAATATATAACCATGATCAATCTTTAATATAAACAATAGATAAACTACCAAGTACTTGAGAGGGTGGGAAAATAATTTGTCTCTTATGGAGATTGCCAGCATGTATACATAGCAGTCTCCTAACTGGTTTCCAAACAAAGTTTCCAGGGAATTAATCCTTTCCACGCCAAGCCTTTTAAAGGGTCAGTTTTTCTTAAGACTCAGGATGCCCCTTTTTGTACTTTCCAATGAGAGGAAAGCAGAGATTTCAGCCTTCCAGTGAGCACAGGAACAGTTCACATAGCACTTCACGGCTCTCAGGAAGGTGCCAAACTCCCTTTATGCAGAGAGAAAATAAACTAAGAAGCCAGAGCAAACACCCAGGAAAGCTGTGCGGGGGGCACTGATCTGTTTAGCTATGCACATTCTCCTTTTTATTCTCTGTAATGCTTTCACCTGATATGGAGGGGAAACACTGATGTGCCTAAACTTGATGTATACAAACAATCTGAATCTTATACCAATATTTGAAAAGCTAAATGTGAACACTACAGCACAGAGAATGGGATTTCATAATTTAAAGCGGAGGAAACAGAGAGGAACGTCAGAGCTTTCTCCAGTGTAAGGAAGGAAACAGGATGTAGTATAAAAGCTGCCTGGATGAAAGCTACCAACTCCATTTCATTTCCTCTGAGGAATAGCGAGAAGACAGAGCAATATGCCAAACTGTTATATTTTAAAATCTTTGTGCTGAAACACTTAATACAATTGCTTTCAGATTGTTTCCTGCTTCCAAATTAGAGTGCCAATGAAAAACAAATGCAGAGCATGGACGGGAAGGTTCAAGCTAGTCTACATTTAGAGATTATGAGATAAAACAGTTAACCGCTTTAAATGACACAGGAGAAATTGCAAGTAATACATAGATTCATGTATGTCACAGTTATCATTTCTAGTATATGATATGTCAACAAAACGGAATTACTGATTACAGGTCAACTGAGGAGGATTTCAGGAACAAACCTCTACCTAAGCAGAAGGGTACAATGTGGTCAGCTTCCCAAAGCACACCAAACAACTAAGYGTGCAGTTGCCTCAGCAGCTGCAGTGGTTGAGCCTGGGCTTTGAGAAACCCTGGCAATATATCCCAACTACCCAGCTTCTGCTCCCCTCCCCAGCAGCCCCTTTACCCCGTCCCCCTCAAAGCAGTAACTTCTGAGCACTGCGAATCTCTGCTACCAGGGCTGCTGCCCTGCAAACTGAGAGGAGGTGTGTAACAGACATGACGAAGCCAGCATGACCTTAACTGCTTGCTTTGATTCTCCCTCCCAGCTCCCCCGCAAACAGTATTTTGAAAGAACGTAAAGAATTAAATGACTTACCTTCAGCGAGCTCACAGAAAACATGCATGTATTTGCACTTCATTGCTAGCCTGAAAATGCTATCCCATGGCAACATATGCCAACCTAAATGAGGGCTGCTACAGTCCCACGCCTGGCTGTGAATTCCCAATCCCTTTCTTGCACTGGCAAAACCGGACAATGACCTATACAGGAACTAAAAGATTATTTTCCAGGCATAATTTTCAGCCAGTGCAGCACTCTGAACTGGCTCACTGCACAGTCACATAAAGTGCAAAACCTAATTCTACAAATACTTTGTTGTTTAAATTTTATGCTTCAATTTTATGTCCTAGAGTATCATAAGAAGCATTAAAATGCCGATTAAATATTAAAATTACATGTATCAGTACTGTGCTATTACATTATTTTTAATAATGTCACAAGGGCATCTAGCAATTAATAGACACACATATATCAAAAGTAAACTGAATCAAATTGCTCCAAAAAGTTCAAGCAATTTCTTCTCATAAAAGATCCACCTGAGAGTGACCCAAAGCCAGGCTCATTCTAATACATCAGGGTTAAGCAGAGAATCTTGTTTCAAATTAACAGTTACTATAGGGCCTTCAATRTAACATTTACTTCACCCAGTTCAGCTACCAAAAGAACCAATAAACCATAGCTTTAGTTCAGAGTAAGAAACTAAAATGTCCAGGTTAGGTACAAAAGGGGTAGTAAAAGCTCATTAGGCATGTGGAAGTAGGCAACAGAGATGATGAGAAGTCTGTCAGGCTGTACAAAGTCAGAGAAGGAATTTCCTTTCTGTACAAGATACTGTTCACTGAAGCCCCTAATTCCACTTTTGGGTTCAGGCAAATGAACAAATCACTCTGATGGTTTTGTTTCTCCTTTATAATTACCATAGCCTCCTCATCATGGAATTACTGCCCTGCCAAGCACATCTGGGAATATTTTATCATCTATGCATCACAATAGCTTAAATAGTCAGTGTCATGGTTTAAGCAGCTAATCAGATTTCATAGTCATGCTTAATAAAAAAAATGTAATTTTTCTCCACCTAGAAATACATCTATCATGCTATAAATGCATAAAGTGGTTGCACATTAGCCTCACATTTACATACTGTTTAACTCCTTCACATAAAGTGTTTTTATTTATTTTTTAAAGATATTTCACCCACAATTTAATTTCAAGTAAACTGAGGCTAACTTGTAATGAAACTAGCTTCTTCCCAGTCAGCACTTTCTATCAGCATATCAATGTCAAAATAAAACATTTGCACTGTAAAGGGCCAAGTCAGAAGCACACACATGAGGTGAAGCTTTAGGACAAGAATTGTGAGCCTGGATTCCTGAACAATGTAAAAGGAAATGGAAACTCTGAGCTGCTCGCTGCCATTTACTCCCCCCATGTAAACATATCTGTTCTGGTGCAGCTGTCTACTGGTAAACTCAGGAAAAGAAGAGTTCAAAGTCACAGAAGCATGTGAACTGTGAACCTGGAGCTCGAGGCACACTAGCTGTAAAGTACTGATACGTTCTTGTTTAAGTGAAAAATACAAAGGTGCACAACTGCCAAGATAAACTAGGATGATCAGTGATTTATCTAACAGGATATCATATTTTTGTTAGTATAGCTAGGGATGAATAAACCAGATGTTTGTCCATTCTGACTCTGGCAATTTATCTGATGTGAACTTCCATTATTATGACTGATCTTGGAACGTAACAGACTTTTTTTCTTTTCCCCTTCTTTTTTTTTTTTTAATGGAGAGAGTTTTCCTGTTCATTTTACTTCTGACACATTCTCAGACAACATGCCATGCTGAGGCACTTGCTGCTACCACCGCTGGACACAAAGTCCAACACAGCCTTGAGGCCAGAAAACAACATGCATATATTAAGGCTGAGCATTTTTCATGTCATGAAGAAAACAGTTTGTATTTGCTATCAAAGTTTTATGCTTTTGTGGCAGCCCATGTTTCCATGAGGCCTAGGAGGACAGGAATAGCAAAAATATTTGCCACTCACTTTGGCAGAACATCAAGATAACAGGTATTTTTCATCCTTTGCTACAGAAAGATGCCATGGCTGTATATGCCCTACAGAGGTAAGGACACTGGAGATTTCTCAATATTGACCACCAATCCAGACTTTTGATTGAACCAGAAGATCTTGGAGTTTGGGCTTCTTAAGCCAAAAGCATCACACTTTTAACAGCTATTAATGGGTTTTATTCTGCAAGAAATCCTGACCAAAATAAATTTTGTTCTCAAAAAGCAGGTTATATGACAATGAAGTTATGTTCAATCTTAGATTACTATTCAGGCAAGACCCTCTTCATGTGCAATGTACCCAGACAGCAGCCCCCCTGCAAACACCCACAAGGAGACATGCTACAAATGCCTGATCTCTGGTTCCACAGACTCAGCCTCTGGGATGTAATACTCAAGCTCTAGCTGTCAAGACCTTTTCTGATAAAAATTTCTTTGGAAAAAACATCTCCTGTAAATTTTCAGCTTCTCCACACAATGCAGTATGTCAGCTAAAAAACAAGATTTACATTCAAGCATCCTGCCATCACACCTCAATGCCAGTAGCAGCTCAATTCCTGCTGGCTTTCTTCCAGTCCCAGTGAGTCCCAGATGACAACTGACTGCCGCTGCCTCCTGGGAACATACACTGCCCAGGGGACTCGGCTCCCAAGAATATACTCCACCTAAGTTCCAGTTCTCTTGGGACCCCCTAACAAACTATTTTAATTTTTGGTCAGAAACTTTTTCTCCAAAAAATAGAATTTCACCATTTAAATGCAAAACACTTAAATTGGAAACTAGAGGTTACCGTTACTCATTTTAAATACCAATTGCTGTTAATAGCCCAAGAGCATCCCATACATGAAACAAAGGAGTAGGCACAATGACTCATATAGGTTACTCCCAGGATATTGACAAAAAGCTAGAAGAAAGTTCAATTTATTTATTACAAGCCAGATAGCTGAAGATAACCCTCAAATCTTGATTCTCTCACAATCAGGAATACAATTTCCCTTTGTGAGTTATACAGGCCTGCTTATATGTGTATGCTGATATGTTGGGTTTGATATTCAAGAGGGAAAAAAACAGGCTGAAGAAGCCAGGGGCTGGCAGGGACGTGGCACTGCATGACAGAGAGCGAGCTCTGCTCATCTTCACAGCGCCGCTGGCCTCTCCCTCCAGAAAACAGACACAAGCGCAGCTGCAGTCATTCCCTCCACGGAGCACCGGTTTAGGGCATGGTTTTACACTGTGGCTGAACCAAATGTGTATCCTGCGTGTTGAAAGGGGGGATTCTTGTTCCCTCCTCATTCCTCCACCTTTCTCCCCTGCCCCCCTCCTCTTTCCCCATCCCCCAGAGGTTCTTCACACTCATCTGATTAGAAGAGCAACTGATCTAATTTGCTACCTCAAAAACCAAACAAACAGAAAAACACAGAACATTTTTTTCCCCTGCTGGATGAGATTTGAATGAGTTTCTGTGTGACCAGACAAGTGTCTGAACGTGTTCAAAGCAAGCACCAAAAGTACACAAGCAGAAGCAGGGCAAACAAATGCCACATTTTGACAGTGACAAATTGTTAACTCACCCCTAGCTGCCTTGTCAAACCATACTCTAATACTTTGAATGTAAAATTTGATGCCTTCTTGCAGCTCACTAGCAATGAGCTCATTATTTAGATTTATTACTAGAGATAAAAATAATTACGACATCTTATGAACCACAAACAATTCATTCTAAAAGAAATAAAGCAAACTGTAAGTGGCTTCATGGGCTACATGTTTCTCTGAAACCCTCTGTTAAGCCTGGTGGGTTTTACAACCACTTTTTCTTAATTCCTTTGTCCATGTGAGGACCCATTACTCATAGACTAAGTGTTGGTCTCTGACATGAATTGTAATGCATAGCTGAATACACTAACCAAATATAAACAGTTCCCCCTCTCTAAGCTCTTTCAGTTATAATCATTTTGAAAGTTGCATGGGTAACCAAAAAAATTCAAACAGAAAAACTGTGGATTTTAGGTTGCATGCCTTAACCATTCACAGCACGTTTCTTTTGAGGCAACAAGAGTATCCTTTTGCTCATAAGACAGATGACCATGCCCTTAAAACAGAGCACACTTAAYGGCACAGGAATAAGGCAATTACATTGCCTCATACTTAAGAGATCATCACCGCCTTTGGCAAAGAATTATTACCTTTCTGGTAATTAAAAAATTAAAATCTCACCACTTTCTACTTGGAATTGCATGGAAGGAATAATTAACAGCAGGGCTGACGGATCTTCGTTGTTCTTTTGTCGTTCTTTTACAATTCCTGAACTGCAAGGAGTATGTTAACTTATAGCACCCGCAGTATTATCCTGGTTGCTTAAAATAAATCTCGTTATACCTAGATCGTGTTTATCTCTAGACATCTCACTCCCAGACATTCATTAACTTTCACCTGTAAAGATAACAGTTGGCTGAAACTCCAGCCACAAATACTTCTTTCAAACTGTYGCTCTCTATTGAGCTCTCAGACTTTGGTCCTTCCTACTCCCCTAGAAATGGATTTGGAACATGCTTCAAAAAGTCAAATTACAAGCACTTGTAAAACAACAACTTCAAGAGGTGGGCAGAAAGCCTAAAGATCTCTTCCCTGGAAATGTCCTACCTAYTTCAAATGGCCATGAATTAATCCCTCTCTTAGCTCTGATATTGCACTGGTTCAAAAAAGGGGAGATGGAAGAAGAGGAGCTTATTCTCGACACAGAGTACAACTGCAGCAAATGTCTTGGAAGATACATACTTTCTAAACAGGAACAGAAATACAATCAGGTGATGAGTGATGAAAAAGGTAGTGAATGCTGACTGCATATTTTTATGCAACCGCAAGGTGCCCTCGGAGACTATCATGATTTAGAGAGACAAAATCCAAGGGTCAATCAACTACTATTATTCTGCGCCGCTGTAGGTGTTGATACACTCCTGCGTGCGTTCAAACGAGCACGGTTAGACGAGGCAGGGAGGCCGGCAAATCATCTTGCCAGCCACGCACACTCCTTGCTCTGATCGTAAAACACAAGTGCCTTCGCATGGACAGGGCGGGGGGCGCGATCTCTGCTGAGACTCCAGGGGATGTCGCACAACAAAGCGCGCTGCCGCCCCAGCATGATCAATGCGCCTGTCACCGGGTGCAATCACCCGAGGCACACTGGCCGGGCACTGCACCATCAATCATGTCGGTGTAAACCTACCCCATACTGCACGTAACTATTCGCCTTGGGCTGCTGCCTGGCTAAAACTTCTCCTGTCCTCTGGGCTCCTTATTAAGGCACATGATTTGAAACGCGTTCCCCGCTCTGCCCTTCTAAAATCCTGGGGAGTGCCTGCTTATTATAGAGATGATAAAGGTTTCACCCGTGACTTAAGCACTGTCTTTTCAGCGTACACATGCAGTGAATCCTCCTCCTCCGAGGAGGGACAGGTTCTGCTTCATTTTCATTCCACTTAATTTTTGCTGGGAGACAGAATTTCTTCCCCTCATGAYTGGCCTGGGAGAGGATAGCAGCAACGCTGTTGTTGACAAAACTACTAAGCCATGTTTTAGAAATTCATGGAAAAGGGCATCTCCTGCCATGTATCTACATGAAGAATAGCATTCCGTGGCACTAGCGGTTTGTCTTGGTGAAAAAATGGCCCGGTAAAACATCTGATGCAAGGTCTATAAATTATTCTACACGACTACATTGAGAGCTATTTCCTGGTGAAAGCCTACAAAGAGTGCAATACGTGTTTCAAACACATGCAGAATTTAAGATATCAACAGAATGACTTTCCAAACCTGCTCAAGAATAAATCGTGCCAGATACCATCTAGGAGACGAGAAAAAATGCTTAGAGGTGAGAATATGCGACATAAACTAAAGAACAGCAGATAAGGGTAAAAGAACCAGTAACACAAGCCCACAGTGCTGCAAAAGTTCTGTAAAATATCCACACGCATAAGAAATGCAGCAGGAGCAATTTTGGAAACTTTGGAAACTTTTCAGAGGTAAACCCTCCTACCTGTCATGCAGGTAGGCATTAGCTTGGTTTTAATCATCTAAATTTTTCTGATAAATGGCACAAAACCAGTATTTGATCCTCTATTTAAAATAAAAGATTGATGGCTTGTGTCAAATTTGCTAAAAAGTATTTACTGTTTTTTTCCAGAATTTTTGAATGAGGAAAAAGGACTCAGCTGCTTAAAATCACTGTGGAAAGTAACTGTCTGCTGAGCCATATGTGTATATATGTATAATCTATCTTACAGAAAGCACCATAAACTGAGGAGTAAAAGTGCTAAGGTCACACACCACCAAATCCCACATGGAGAACAATTTTCCTACATAGATTTCCCAAATAAGAACAAAACAAACAAAAAAAATACCAAACCAAACTCTAATTCTACTAGCTTACAAGCCAAATCCTTTCAACTGCTCATGGCTAAACCATTTGTTTAATGCCTAATGTGAATTTTTCCATGTAGACAACCACAATTCATGCAATCAACTGAACAGAAGTCCCTTTGCAAGCTACCTATTACCATTGCGGATCCTCCCTTAGTCAACATTATAATTTATTAATATATTTATATTTTCACTTCCTCTTTGTAATCGTACATCATTTTGTCATCCCAGCTGCTCTTTTGCACTTTGCCCACTCCAGCACTTCTGCGCTTTTTCACTACTCATCCGACAAAGGGCCCCAAACTGCACGCTGAATTTCAAGTGGGCTGCAGTAAAAGCTGAACCTGCAGCCCATGATTTATGAAGCCGTTATTCAGCCTCTTGGGAGCTCTGTTTGAGCTGCAGTAGATGGAGGCAGCAGATAGATGCAGCATTCTCCTGCATGTAAAGCATCTGCTCTGTCCCTGAGCTTTATTCCCGGTAAGAGCTTGCAAGCAGGGCTAAGCTGAAGATCCATCATGAGCATGTGCCTTATTACTGCAGGAAGCAAAGTTGAAGAGTTTGAGTTTGTCAGGTTCAATAAAGCTGTCAGCATAGCAAATCAGGTATAAAAGGACTGACAAAAAGACACACCATATAAAGACAGATAAGCTCGCCCAAAGTTTAAAAATAGTTGTAACCCACATTTTCTCTTACTGTATTTGAATCTATCTTCTCTATCAAATCAGATTAATTAAACAGCAGTTATTAAAACTGCAAAAATGAAATATCCATAATGACAAAACTGGAGTAGCAAACCGACCCTTATACACCATTTAGAACATCAATTTCTTTTCAACGTATTATTTTAGATAATCAGAGAACAGTCTCTTAACACTTTCAAATACCATCAACATCTGACTTTCAAAAGCATACACAAATTTACACAGTTTGGCTATTTGCCAAAGCTCTTCACATTAACAGATCATGCTAGCCATACATAACCTAGTATCATTTGCAGTCTAATTAACATCTTTAGAAATGGTTTAGAAATAAAGTATGTCCCTACTAGTGAATTCTTAATATTTTTATTTAAAGCTGTTCCCACCAGGTCACTAGATCAGATATGTAAGTAAATCCAACTTCCATTTTCATCAAAGAGAAGTAATCATTTTCTGTTAAAATTTTTTTGAAGTTCCTAGCATAGAAGAGCAAATATGTTTTTTTGTTGTTTGAAAATCAAAAAACAACAATTTGAAGTTAGCATACTTTCTGAGTAGATACAATATTACCCTTTTTATATTGTGTCTTCAAATTCATGAGGAAAACCAAAATACCTTCAAATAAAATCTTAGGAATCCTCTGTGTATGTATTTCTCTTCAGGGACTATATGAAGAGATACCTTAACCTTTTTTCCCCAAATCCTGACTTATTTCATTAAGGCTGGCATAGCACAGGACTAAGAGGAAGAATTTCCGAGGTCTAATCCCAAAGGAGACAACGTAGCTTTGAAAAATTCTGTCAGCTCCCTTCTGATTTTACACACACAATTGATTCTTGAAATGTCTATTAACTGAACTCGCAGTGTGTATGTGTGCATGGAATACCATTAGAAAACAGAAAATTAATATAAAATTGTGCTAGATTATATTAAAACTCTGCCAATTATAATTCCAATCATCAAGGGTGGAAAAAGATGCATCTATGTCCTTTCCAGATTTTATATTCCTATTGACTTTTGTTGAGTCTTGAAGATTAAGCCAACGCTTTGCAAAATAAAAAGACATATAAACAAACATCCCCCCCTCCATGCTTCTACATTACTAACAATTTTAATTATAAAAGCTTTCAGAAAACAAATCACTCCTGCCTACAGATTCAGAACACTGCCTCAGAAAATGAAAAGCAAAAGGTTCCTCTAATATGATGGAAATATCTGAGCAAACCTAATTCTCATGCAAGTAGCCCATAAAAAGAACATTAGACTTTAGTATCAAAAAGTTAGCCATTAAAATAAAAGAACTGAATAAAGAGCTTTCATTTTTGAATGACATTTAAAATAAACCATCCACTAAAATTAAAATTCAGCCTTAGTAATGGGACTTGAACTCTTTATGTATACTGTGCTCTGCTGACCCTTGCTAAAGGGTGTAAAGTTAATATGAAATACTCACAAATGGAGAGAGAATGATGAGTTTTCTGCCAGATAACCCTAAACAAAACTAATGCTGTTAGCTAGGGAGCCTGCTTCTATTTTCTTTGCCAAGTGACGAATTAAGAGAACTTCCTAGCATATATGATGTTTTACTGTTCGTGGGTTTTTTTTTAATGTGTTTTTTCTCTCTCATGACTAAAACAATACAACCAGTAGGTAACAAAAGAACGAAAAGAATTGCTTATTTGCTGCTTATGAGTTGAAATTTTAAAACTAGCTAAGATTGCTAACATGGACAGGACAGAAGATGCAACATTATCAATTTCTATTCAGTAGAATGGTATTTTATTTCTTAGAAACTGGGCAGTGCTCTGCTTTCTGAATGAATGACAGATCCTTCCTATTTATTTTTACCTCTCGATAACTGTCCTGGGATGAAGAATAATGGATAGACCTCACCAGTTGCACAATCCATACTTTTAATTTATGAATGTCATTGATAGAGGAAGAAGTTGCGTTAAGCTCCAACATGTTGCGGAAGAGGTCAGCACATACAGCATTAAAATACCACGTCAGCTTGTCAGTGAATTCCTGACATGTTTAAGTATAGGCAGCTGCTGTGGCCCTACAAGTGATACAGACCTGTTAGCTTAAAGCTCCTATTATTGTAGTGTTCAGCACCTCCACTTAAGCTGGGGTGAGACAGTTCTTGCCCCTGAGAAAGTTTATAACCCAAATAAATAAGTCAAACAGAATGGGATTACACATGCAGGCATGGACGCTGAAATTACTTGCCTAAGGCCACAAAGCAAGTCACTGATGGAGTCAGTAACAGGACTTACATCTCCTGACGCGCAGTACAGTGCCTCAGCCATGAGGCCAGGAGTTCTCAATCAGTGAGAAAACGAGCATGGTGACAGCCTGGGCAGCTCTCTTTCCTCACCTTTTACTGGGCAAAAAAGAGGAGCCAAGGGCAGGTCTTCTCAAGACACCYTTCCCCTCGCTCACTTCACCATCCTGCTCTAGGCAGGATGGCTCCAACCAGCTCCAGTCCCCAGACAGCCAGGAGGACCATTTACACCGTCATCATACACCAAATCCCTAACCCATACGATCCCAAACCAAGCATGGCTTCACTGCAGTTCCCTTCTACTCTCAAGAGCTATAAGAAGAAAATCAAGCATGACTCTCACTAAGGTACACATGCTCAATTCTCTGCTTGCTTCTAGCACAGCCAGCTCATTTATGCCGTGACACTTTATTCAGCATATTACTTACATATAAACATGCTATTTCACACCTCTTACTCTGAGAGAAAACCCTTTCATCCCTTTGCCAATGAGGTGCAGAACAGGATCCCATCACCTCAGTAAAGTTTCAAAAGGCTTGAGAATTACCATGCTGGGCCATGCCGTCTCTTCATTATTCTATTATAGGTCATCCTCACTTTTTAAAATGCTTTCCTTGTACTGAATCACCCCACCCATGGATTCAAACTCCTCTAAATGTACTGTCCAATTAAAAAATGTCCAGTCTCTCGCAGAACATCTGGCCTGAGAACAGCGGTAACTGCAGGTCATTAGGAGGAAAAGCACTCAAATATACAGTTCTGTCACCCTGCAGGGTGGACTTTTTGAGCAGAGGATCCATAACCATCAATAACATGAGCACTAAAAGAAAGGAAAAGAAAGACAGACTTGCTACACTGGAGAATTAATCTTAGAGCCTGCAAAGAAAATTAAAATAAATAGCACAGGCTCTTTGGCCACAAAAATGAAAAAGCAGTAAATAAAGTAAGGCTATTATACATGAAAGACAGAATTAAGATTAAATTCAAAAATCAAAACTCACAAGAGCTGAATGCATTGCACTTAGCAGTTAAGAGTAAATCAACAATTCCAAACTCCCAGAAGAAAATAAACATAAACCCTGTGTCAGCATTTTGAATAAAGTTCATTTGGCTTGGTACCTTATAACTGAAAAGTATCAAGCTTGTATTTAAGTAATGTAAAAGGAGTGCAAGGAATCTGAGTGACAACAGGCCTACTGGTTTTAAAATGTATTTTGAAGGAGGAAAGAAGAAAACCCTAAAAAAAAAATCTGTTTGTAGGTAAGAAATATAATCTTTGTTTACCAGAGGCAGACTAGGCCAGATACAAACCTTTCTTCAGTAAGGAAAATGTAACAAGATCTCATCAATACGGCCTTCAGGAAAAAATCTGCTGCAATGATACACAGAAATGTATTAATGAGGCTAAAAAAACCCCTGATTAAATGGTAAAGAGAGAGAACAGGCAGCAATGACACGAGAACTGTGGGACAGAAGAGAGGATCTGTCTGAGGGCCCTTCTTATTCACTATTTTCTTAATAACTCCTGCACAGAGAGACTGAAAAATGAGTATGGAGTTTGTTGGTGATGCCTAAGTTGAAAGCATCATCAATGTGAAGAACTAGGATATCACATAAGAAAAAAGCTGTGGTGTTCAGGAAGAAATTAAGAGAAATTGAATTAAAGTTCTTAGTAGATGGCCAATGCCACTGGAGAATAATGACAAGAATCTGTCCTACAAATTGGGAGTTTCACACTTGCAAACATCATAGAAGAGTAGGAGCATTAAGWCAATCATAGAACGACTGTAAGGAAACAGAGAGAAAAGATTATTGATCTGAGGATAAACACTGGCGCAGTAAGAATGACTTTGAAAAGACCTGTGCATAGCTGGGTCACCTATGTTGAAGAAAGTGAATACTATAGCAGGTACAGAGGAAAAAAAAAAGCAGATAAGTTGTTTTATAGGAATAGCAAGTCTAGTACAGAAAAAGGTTTAAACAGCTGTGCTTGTTTAGTTAGACAGTATAAAAATAATCACCAGAGGAAGATTAAGCTGGAACACCATATTACAGAACAAGAGCAAATTAGTCCAAATTGGCCATGGAAACTAAGCTAGCCTACCAACAATAGCAGCAAGAGTTAAAAATCCTAGCTAGTTTAAAACTGGAACTCAGTCAGATCATGAAGGAGATCATCTGATATGCTTGTTAGAGAAAGCAGAGAACTCAGCTAAATGACTAATGATTTATAATCACATGTTCTTTTATTCCTGTGAATTGCCCCTCATCATTCTGGATATCAACAACAGATTTGGGAAAGTACATTTATACATACTTTTACTTATTGACAGAATGCCAAGTAAATATCTAACACCTCTGTAGATTTATTTTCTCCTTAAAAGGCAAGAATTTAAAATCTCACTAAAAGACACAGTCAGCAATTTGGGAGCTTTTCTCTTCAAAATAACATTGCAAGCCAAAGCTCTCCTTATCGGACAAAACACCTCTTTTATACGTTTAAGGGCAAGTGACAGTGTAACACTAATGACAAGTGTAATACTAATTAGACATCATTCAACCGTTCATGATCAATACCAGCTTTCATTTTTGAGTTTAGCTTTGCGCACTTTACAAGTTCCCAAACTAATTCAGCTCTGAACTACACTAGTGTCACATGGTACCAAGGTCAATAGTACCAAGGCCAATGGTCCTAGCACACAAAAACATACGAGACTGTTCTCTGCTACTCACTCTTCCTTCCAAAAGGCTTGGTTTTGCAAATATCTTGAAGATCAAAACTGTCAGAAGAAAAAGTTTTGCAGGGAAAATTTGGTTCATCAGAACATTCTCAAGGGCTCTGAACACGCTAAAGTAAAAGAAAAAGTATGATTCTTACTCTGCATAATAATTGATAAATTAGTTCAAGATGGTTTTCAACTTTTCCTGCAGTAGATTCTCATTTCCATCACCTGCGTCACCTGACTTTCAATGAAAGCAATCCGGTAAGATTTGCACCCAGACTATTAGTGACAAGGCAATAATTAAGCTCTGCTTTCAGGGACCTTGACTTTCTGTCAGTGAAGGAAAATGTGTTACACAACATCCAGTCTCTGAAAACTTTCCAGGTTACTGGTAACAAAATTTTCTAAGATTTGAAAAACAAAGGGTAGCAGGAAAGGATTTTTTGTTTCAACTTTAAACCAAGATTTAGCACAGGTGAAAGAAATGGAATTTACTTTTATCTTGGCAGAAGTGACGAAAGAAATAGATAAAAAGTACACCTGGAATGTGAATGGAATACCATTCGCAAGTGAATGGCAAAGATTCATAGATGATCTAGCAGTAACAACAACTTAACTTGCAGTTTATGGTACCACTGTCTCTTGTGCTATTAGACCATGATCACAAGTGTCTTGCAGCAATATTAGCTAAGGTAGCATCACCTTCCTCCCCCAACCCAGCTGCCTCAGCTAGTCTAGCTCAAGTGCTTGAGAACCGCACTATGAATGGGACCAGAGAAAACATTTTAAAGTTTTGTACGCCCTCATCTAGTTCATAGTACACAGAATGGTGTCAGTAACACCTGCTCTGATAATGCTGTCAAACATCTCCTATTATGAAAATGTAGCTGCCTTGCCTTAACACTTAAGCAAGAAAAAAAGGCATTTTGTTCAAACAGCAGAATGCCATGGTGGCACTTCATTTTCTTTCTTGTGAAAGTAAGTAGGATTGAAGAAGTCAGAGACAGAATTAAACAAGGTAAAAAGAAGCTGGATGGAATCTGAAAAATTAAAACTCTCCATAGGGTCACCACATGGACCTTGTTTCTAGTCATATCAAGCAACAAAAAATTAAAACATAAATCCTTGAACTCAACATTTAAGTTTAATATATCAGATGTACTACTGCTGCTTATAAAATTTACTGCTTCTACTTAGGTTTATACCATTAAAAATGTCTAACAAAGTCTTTCCAATGTAACTAAATAGAGCAACTAAGGAAAGAAACAGAAAGTGAACCTTTCTTAAGAAAGACGGCAATAATTTGCAATAATCCTCCTTTTCTCATGTTTTATCAGGAAAGACAGAGTTGCACATGACCTTGTCTAATGATGTGTTCTTTCAGTGTAGAACGGGATGTGTTTAGGACTAGGAAAGAAAGCAACTGCCAAACATGTAGTCCAAACCTTAAAAACAAAGTTCATAAGCAGTTTGTCTTAGGATTCTAAAAACACAGTGACTGTTCRCTTCCCCTCTCTCTGATTTACAACTCTTCTCCTTAGCTGAAACACCTTCAAAAGATTAGAGAGATGGATGGGGCAATCTGCTGAGTTGTTTATTGCAACAATTTCTGACACACTGACAAATCTGACCCAGGGAAGCTCCCTTCTCCTCCTTGTTTATCCTCTAAACCTTTGAAACACCAGGAAGAACAGCAGTTCATCCTTTCTATTCACCTTAACAGAACATTAAGAAAGAATCTGACTGACACAGAAAAGGAACTTGGAGGTTTTTTTAAAAAGGTTGCTGAGTGGCAAAGAGAGGTGATACCCTGACCATGTCAGCTGCATTAAGTGCTTACCCCTTCCTGAGCGTCCTGTCACAAACGAGTGACCAGCTGTGTCCTGTGTTGATGAAGTTCCCAAAGTTTCCCTTTCCTTTTCCATTGGCATCTCCTTTCCCTTCTTAGTAGGACTGCCAACATACATGCCCACTGGAATAACCAAGGATTGCAAAAAAGCTTTGCCCACATGGCATGCCTGAACTGTGACAAGTCAGAACRGGTTCTGTAATCTAGTCTCCTCCATTTCTGCATACAACCTTCGTTCCTAGTGAGACATTTGAGACGGAGAACTAGAATGAATTTCAACTCATGAAGGTCCAATCCTTCTTTGTACTCCTCAGGCGAGACGTGCCTCCTGTAAGCCTATAGGATCCCACACCATTGGTCAAATTACACACAAACTATCCTAAGAACTACCCTTTTTTATCCCCTTGGAAACTATCACAGAAAAGGAAATTGCTGGGTGAGCAGCATGGCGACACCACTGCAACACTGTCAATAAATGCAAGGAATTGTCTCATTTTCCCATGCCTCATCAGTAGGTGCCCGTTGCCTCTTGCCCTTCAACTAACTGGCAAGTCTTTCTAGGACAAGGACTGCATCTTTTTGTTCTGCATTTATGCAGTGCTTATGACTGGGACTCTTAACTGCCAGCAGTTACAGTGTGGTTGAACCCATACACTACCTCCCAAGCTCTTCAAGGGGAGGGACAGAGCCTTGTGTCTTTAAGAACACCCAAAGTTCAATGTCTTGTGAAATTTTTATTCCCTGTACTGCAACATTTTATGTGGCAAAATATAATCAAGCACCCTTGCCTCCTTAGTGTGATCCTTAGAGTTAAAATCATGTGTTTCATATATATTATGTGTTGTGTTGCTTCAGACACGGAATTTCTGCTCTCACGGAAAAAAATATTCATTTAACACAATCATTCTAAGCTAGACAGCTAGAGACCTGGTTAATGTTCCTCTTTGCTAATACTGCAATTACACATCTAAAACAATCAAAATCTTCCTGACTAATACTCAGAAAGCATGGAGGAGAGAAAGAACAGACACAGAGGTAATTTCAGAAAGTACTTTTCAGCAGATCAAGATATACTCCCCTTAAGTGTGAAATAAGAACACAGAAAGCACAAGGAGAAATTTGTGCAAAATTAAAACTTTACAGAAGCAGAAAATTTATCCTCAAGGCTGCTAGCAAAAACTTCAGCTGCAATTTATACCAGGCTTGGCCCTCAGTATTAACCAGCTTTGGTGGACTGGCCTTGAGTTTCACATTGTGAGGACAGAGCAATGAAGAACTAAAGGAGAATGAGAGAGGCTGACACCACAAAGAAAAACAAAGAAGAAATAACTGTCTAAATACAGATAAAGATATATTTCCCCACTCAGTCATAAACAGAGGACTCCGACTAAATGCCCAGCTCCTTTCCCTTCCACTTTGTGGAAACATCAGCTGTCCTTGCAGTTCAACAATCAACTCCAGCCACAAGGCAGCAATCTAGAATCAGTTTAACAAGCCAATTTAGGCAAACTTTCACACAAAGGGAAAATTAAATGCCAGAAAGAGACTGCAGACTGCTGCCAGAGAGCATTACGAGACGTGTGAGGGACTGCAAAGCTCTGAAAGCAGCGGTGAAGATGAGTACGTCCCATCTGCTGCAGCGCGTGGCTTCCCAGGGCTGCGCAGTGCGCTCCCCCCGCGGCCTCGCTGCCACGCAGCCCGCAAGCTCCTCACAGGTGCCAGGCGAAACCGGAGACGGCCCGCCGAGGGCCTGGCTGCACCACGGCCCCACGCAGCCGCCACGCTTGCTGACAGCGGTGACAGGAGGAATTTGCAGTTAAACGGTGCAGGGAAAGAGGCATGAAGCAGTAAAAGGCTGACAGTACAAACAGGCGAGAGGCACCCAGAGCTAGCTGAAACATGGTGCTGAAAATGCAGTTTTCTCTTACCCAGGGAACTTAMAATTAGAGCAAAAGGACTTTGAATTGTCAGTACGTAACAACAACGCTCTGGGAAGAGTGAATGGTCAAACTGACCTAAAGGGCTTAGGCTATCTTGAACTTGGAAGGAGCTGGGATTGCCTTGGATATCTGAAACTGAAGTGGGGAATGCCTCGAATTAGTTGATATTCACAACAGGACTCCAAGGTTGGATTTTGTTTAGATTTGTTTTTTCATCCAGACTGTCTACAATATTGTTAGCCAGCAGTATTCAAAAGGCACAGCAAGCAGAAAGGCCAAATACCGTAACGCCCAATTCCGTATGCAGAGCACACAGAAAAACAGGCAACAGAGTGTGCATGCAAGAGAGAAAATAAGGTTTAAAAATAAATTTTAAAAGAAGATTTTGGGAGAACTTTTATGCTCTGGCTGCAGAACAAGGTCACGCAAACAGTGGAACCTGCACAAATGAGACTGGTTTTTCACTGCTGGCTGTCCCAAATCACCCCCCCCCGCTCCAGCTCTGGTGTTTTTGTGACTCTGGGCTGAACTGCTTCTGTGTTAAGTCAGCAGAAAACTAAGCCAACAAAAAGGGGAATAGGTTTCTGCCGGGATGTCATGCAAAAACCCTTCAGCACAGGCTGGGAAAGGAGACAGGCTTAGCTGCTGTGGCACTGCAGGCTCAGGCTGATTAGCTCTTGCATCCACAGAGTTTTATTGGCACTGTAAAGCTCCAAATGAGACTATAATTTTACAAATATTTATTTCAGCAAAAATGCTAGCTTATGCAGCATATCTCCTCTTCCCCTTGCTGCATGTGCAACTGTTTGCCCAGCCAGTGTGCGTGAGGGGAAGGAAGGGGAATTTTTGTTGTTGTTGCTTTTAATCAAGATCAGTTCCCCAGTTTAGTTTATCATGTGGCTCTATAAACAGGTGTGTTGGCAAAGCCAAGGGGTTGCACAGGAATGGAAACAAGCAGCTGCAGGGAGGAGGCTGCTTAAACCATCACAGAAAGAAATAATAAGGAAATATTTGTGAAACTATGTTGTAAGTTCAGGCCACGCTCTTCTGCTTAGCACAGTCCAGATACCTAGCAGGAGACAGTTCTGCTCTAAAATAACTTGGGTTTAATAAAATAATAATAATAATAAAAAAAATCAGAAACAAAACCAGTCCCCACCCCCCACACCCAAACCCGAATAATTTCTCATGTCCCTGCTTTGGGCACAGCTGCAGGAGGTTGGGAGCCAATCTAATAGCTCACTGTCCCCAAAATGCCTCTCCGGGCCATGAAGTCTTGCGCTTTACCTTATGCTATTTCCAACACCACTTGGATCATTTCACAAGCTTTTGCAGCTAACCCACATGGCAAAACATGAATTGAAATCACTCAAACAAGAATCTAACAAGTGCCAGATCCAATGCTAGGAAAGGACTGGGACTGCACAAGAACCAGTTGGGGCAAGAGAAAAATGGCGCCAAGTCATGCTAATGTTCCTTGCTCAGCTGAGAGGGAGGCTGTCTCATTTTGATGATAGTTTCATGAGAATTTGTTTTGTAGAATAAAATCTGGAAGAAGAACCCTTAGCTGGC
Source organism: Apteryx rowi (assembly GCF_003343035.1). Taxonomy (NCBI): domain Eukaryota; kingdom Metazoa; phylum Chordata; class Aves; order Apterygiformes; family Apterygidae; genus Apteryx; species Apteryx rowi. The sequence goes on along the minus strand of NW_020447397.1, from coordinate 1,453,008 downwards.
AGCACAGGAAGATGAAACTATTGCAGCTACGCTGCTCTGTCTCCCCATAGAGAAACCAGGACCAAAGACAAACAAATCAAAAAGAGTATTAAAGACAAAACAGGTGGATAAAGAAAAAAAAAAAAAAAAAGGAATGAAATGTAAGCACCTGCTTGCAGTGCCAAAGGGAGACACTGAATGGAGAGGAGTCCAAACCCACGACAATTCTTCTGGGCTCCAAAACTGGATCAAGAGGACTGCGGCCAACCTGCTTCCATTGAGATGATACAAACCAGACTTCCCACTTGAAAAGGTTACTTACTGTAGAAACGAAGTCACTGGATCCAGTCTACTAAAAATGTTAGGCACTCTAACTGCTTTTGCTTTTCATTCCACAAAGCCATACAGCAACAAATGGGCATAGTGAAATATTGATTCCATTTTCTTAGAATAATAAAGGTATTCAGAATGCAAAATGTGCTCACTTCGAATGGATGACTATTACAGGGAAATGAACAGATGTTTTTCAGCTTTACAACAGCAACACAGGTGGAAAAAAATACCCTTTCTTTGAAACGATGACGCATTTTAAAAAGGATACACAAAACCACCACACATACCCGGACTACCTTGAAAACCTCATGTTTCATCTCCTTGACTACAGTACTTCCTTTTCTTATGCAGTGCAGCATTTCTTTAGTTACCATATCCAACCATAAGAGGTGAGGGCAGAATATTGAATCAAACTCTTCCCAAGAATGCTCTTGCTAACAAAACATACATGCAAATGTCCAAMAATCTTTGCAAATTATATTGAATCAGAAGGGCAGAATTAGTAAAACTGACTCTAGCTACTATTGCTGTTAATAATATTCCACAAGGATCTAAAAATCATTGTGTGCACTTTGCTGTGCTTTACCAACTTAAAAAAAAGAAGAATGGAAAGTATTTGTTCTAGGCACAAAAGAGTAAAGGAGTTTTGAAACTTACTTCTATAAAGATGAATAACTAGAAATGAGAAAATAGCAAATAAATAAATAATAATTTTTAAAGAAAAAAAACCCTCAAGATAATGGAATTCAGATAAACCAAGCAATTTCTACCTGTTCTACCTTTTTGTTGTTATTCAGAGAACGAAGGTTACACAATTTCTGGAGGTTTTTTTCGAACTCAGCATGGTCTACAACAGGTTTTAATCCTTTACTCTTTTTACTGGTATTAATCTTTGCTACTTTTTAAAATCCTTCCAAAAAGATAACCCAATATCTTCTTGTTCACTGACGTACCATTTTGTACAAGAATTTTTTCTAATCTATACCGGTAAATATGTAGGTTGAATTGCATATATATATAAAATATATATATTTATACACACACAGTTTATATACATATAACATATATATTTATATATATATTATATATACAAATGTTATACACAGTCTATAAAACAATGCAAATAATCTTCCCATCCTCTCTTGGATTACCAATGAATTTAAATAGAGACAGCACTTCCAAGTAAATTCATTCTCTTTGTCATTTATAGCGGTATGTAGGTATGACATAAGCATATACATATGCTTTTCCCTGCTAATTTCTGGGCAGTAGTATAGGAGATAGGAAAGCTCATATTTCACATTACTGCACCTCTTCAAAAGCACTGTTCCATAGGTAATGAAAGTGCAATTTTAGGATTAACTTAAGCCAACCTGGCCTGCTGCCTGCTCTCCCACTGTTCCTAGCTGCATATTCTTGCCATCACCTTTGCTCCAACACTAGCAGTAGTGCAACTGTGGTAAGGAGGTTCAAGAAAGCTCATCCAGTTGAAAGCTGATCACTTATTCTCACTGGATTATGATATAGTTCTAAGGCAATTAAAACAACTTAAATCGGGGTTGCTCTGGTCCCCCTTCTCTCTCGCTCCAGTTTCTCTTATATATGCATTTCTTTGAAATGCAGTTAGCAGGGTGCTCAGTGTACAGAAGAGGAAATGGTTGCAAAAATGCAAAAGTCACTGCTACTGTAACATGTTAATGTCCCTTTTATTTTATTAAAACTGAAGTTTAAAAATACAAAAAAATATTTATAACATCTAGCTCACTGTTATATACTTGAATCACAAGTTTATTTTGTCTGCCATACTACAGAAGATTCCCCAAGTTTCCTGCTCTAGAATCCTACTGTTATTGTTCAGATTCGCAATGTGGCAGAATATTTAAATAGCAACTATCCTCTAAAGCAAATGTCACTAAGCGCAGCATTGGATGTAGTGCTTGAGCCTCATACTAAAAATAGTCTGTTTACATATTTAAGAATCTTAAGCTTCTGGAAGTCAGCACGAAAATCTCAGCACCCAGATTCTAAAACAAGCCAAGTTTCAACTCTGATATTAGTTACGACAATTTCAGTTTGAAAGAATCCACAGTAAGATTTAGCACTTCCTCTCACAGTAAGTTCTCCATGTCTGTTGTGCATCCTTCTGCAAGAACTTTGCAGGCAGAACTATTCATATAAAAATTGTCCATCCATCCACTTGCTTTCACAGGAAGATGACGACCTCATGGTGAGGTTTCACAATGTAGCTGAACCAACTTAATGGCTCACTGCCACCAAAAAAAGGCAGTCTCACTCTTTTTCTTTTACCACCTCCCCTCTGCTCCCAGCCTTGCCGTTGCCTTTGTGCTGGCTCAGGAGCTCATCTGACCCCTGATTTGGCTTAGCTTGCTGAACTGGCAGAGAGACAATCCAACAGCAACAACAACAACAACAAAGTGAATGGTTTCTATCAGTTTAGCAAGAGGGATCAGATGAATACTAATACAAGGAATCACAGGACACCTCTTTCAATGTAGTCAAGTCATTTAACTGGTTCAGCTATCTTGCGGAACCTCAAGCTTAGTGGTGGGAACACCTGAGACAAAGGGTGGTAAGAGTAGTAGTGTTTTGTTTTGTTTTTTTAACACATTCTCTTTAAGATTATTATTAATATTAACATGAAATAGAGTAGCATTCTCACTTTTCACTACTATTTTACACTTTCACTTACATCATTGTTTGCCAGCTTATCAAAAAACCATAATGTAATAAATGAAACAATAACTTACCAACAAATCCTTTTTCTCCAACTAATTTAAGGGCAATTTTATCTGCCAAAACAGAAGAATTCCCATGTGCAATATTAGCAAAAGGTCCAGCGTGAACAAATACYGGTGTTCCCTAAAGAATAGAAAATACATATATTTTAATAATATAACAGATAGCTAAGAAGGCTAAACCAATAGGCATATGCAGACTGATCAAGATGCTATACAAATCAAAAGCATATGTAACAAATAAGTGCTAACTGTCAGATAATTTGGTGGTTTTAGGCACATCTCAGGTGCTCGAGATATCACCTTGACTGTCTTACTACAAAATACTTAAACAAATAAACCCCATTGTCATACTAATGCTTTTAAAAATGTCCCGCTAGCGAAAGAAAAGATAAGAAAACAGCTCTGGATTATCTACATCAATGTTCTTCCCACATTTGGAATTTGGAGCTACTGCCAACCCTCAAAATTTCAGGCAAGCTACTGTGCAATCTTCCTCAATTTTTGAGCAGAAATACCATTTAAGGAGGATAGGTTTCCATGGATCAGCTGCAGGTCACATCCAACAGCCTTATGAACCACAACGTACTTCTAACCATATAATAAAAGCTGGTTGTGTCTTTTTTTCCTCCACAGTATTTTAAGAAAAGAACCTTTAAAGGCAAAAATATTTCCATGTTTTCCATAAAACATCAGAACAATTGGATTACAATGGCAAAATACTTAAGTTACTATAATTAAATTGAAAGATTTAATTTTTCTTACACTATTATAAAATAATATCCCCCATAACTTCTTAATGAAAGAAAGACCACTTAAGTGAAATTGACAGGCACCCAAATCAAATCTTCAAAAAACATAATTTTCTTGTTTTAGTAAAACTGAATACAAATCATATACAAAATATCAACAAATATCTGTTCTTATTGTTTTATCCAGAAGTGATTACACATAAATAATTGTTTTGCTCAAAGCAAAGACAAATAACTTTTTAGCCACTAGCACATTAAGCTTCAGGTTCCTTCTAAGAATTTTTTTTTTTAATTGAGAGTGGGAAAAGGAGAATATGCACACATATAGGCAAGGATGTTCTCCAAAAGTTAGACAATGAAGGCAGAACCCAAAGACAACTCTGCCTCCCTTCATGGGTGAGAGAAGAAACAATGGAACAGAAGCAGAAAAAGTAAGTAAATCAGAAACTCATTCCCTGTAACAAGAAAAATAACGTAAATTATCATCACCATCACAACACACTGACATCATCATATTTACTCAGAGATTTTTTTTCTTCTTGCTTTCTGTCTGTTAGTGATCACATACTGCAGTATCAACAGGGGTTTTATATACTTATGCAAAAATTTAACTGGAACTAGGTACGCTTTCAAACTACAACTTGGTTTCCTCTGAAACAGAGTTTCTTATTGACATTTGGGCCTCAATATAATGASAGGTTGCCTACAACATAAAAAATTACTCCTAGCCCAAAGTACTTATAACCTGAAGTAAAACAGCAAACCACTTCTACCTACCTAAACTGATCCTTSCTCAAATTTTGCTTCTACTTTAATCCAGCACTTACCCTTCCAGCATTTAAATAAGTAAGACTGCTGTCTGTTTTCAGTTACTGAATTTAAATTAACTGGAACTATTCTGATTCGTGTTTTATTATTCATTAGCTTTAATTCTACTCTTGTAAAACCTTAATTTCTTGTGGCAAGCAATTGCAGGGCCGCTCTCATTAGAGCCCAGCATGCACACCAGCAGATGCAATACGTGGAAGCATGAACACAGCTGGTGAGAGGGTAGCCCAGCTCATACTTGCAGCAGCTACACACTGCGTAATAGCCAGAGCCAGAGGATCTCCCATATCATTCCCTCAGTTGTGCTTCAGGGTTTTGCCCACATGGTGTGGTTAGGAAGGAGGTTTGGACTGAAGGATCTAATATCACAGAATGGTTGAGGTTGGAAGGGACCTCCAGAGATCATCTAGTCCAAGTTCCCCTGCTCAAGCAGGGTCACGTAGAGCACATTGCACAGGATCGCATCCAGGCAGGTTTTGAGTATCTCCAGAGAAGGAGACTCCACAACCTCTCTGAGCAACCTGTTCCAGTGCTCTGTCACCCTCACAGTGAAGAAGTTTTTTCTCATGTTCAGATGGAACTGTCTGTGTTTCAGTTTGTGCCCGTTGCCTCGCGTCCTGTTGCTGGGCACCACTGAAAAGAGTCTGGCCCCATCCTCTCKACWCCCTCCCTTCAGATACTTGTACACGTTGATAAGATCTCCTCTCAGCCTTCTCTTCTCTGGGCTGAACAGGCCCAGCTCTCTCAGCCTTTCCTCATAAGAGAGATGCTCCAGTCCCCTAATCATCTTTGTAGCCCTTCGCTGCACTTGCTCCAGTAGTGCCACATCCCTCTTGTACTGGGGAGCCCAGAACTGGACGCAGTACTCCAGATGGGGCCTCACCAGGGCTGAGTAGAGGGGGAGAATCACCTCCCTCSACCTGCTGGCAACACTCTTCCTGATGCACCCCAGGATACCATTGGCCTTCTTGGCCACAAGGGCACATTGCTGCCTCATGCTTAACTTGGTGTCCACCAGCACTCCCAGGTCCTTCTCTGCAGAGCTGCTTKCCASCAGGTCAACCCCCAACCTGTACTGGTGCAGGGGGTTATTCCTCCYTAGGTGCAGGACCCTGCACTTGCCTTTGTTGAACTTCATGAGGTTCCTCTCTGCCCTCTCTCCAGCCTGTCCAGGTCCCTCTGAATGGCAGCACAGCCCTCTGGGGTATCTGCCACTCCTCCCAGTTTTGTATCGTCAGCAAACTTGCTGAGGGTGCACTCTGTCCCTTCATCCAGGTCACTGATGAAGAAGTTGAACAAGACTGGACACAGTATTGACTCCTGGGGGACACCGCTAGCTACAGGCCTCCAACCAGACTAGACTAGACATCCAGAAATTTTGTAGCCAAGAGGTTCCCTTCCACTTACTTTAAGTAAAAACAGTATTAAACTGGCACAGAAAGATGATCCCCTGGGGCTCCACCAGAAGAAAAGGGGGAGTTATGTGAATGGTCTTTTTACAATGGCAATGCTGGAAGAAAAATAGTCTAGGGACTTAAGGGAGTGAACTCCAGCAGAACCTTGGGAGCCTCAGACACACCCTGGAATAGAGATGATAAGGTGGTCATAGACCGACTTCAGCAACTATGATTGGTCCATCCATCCCACTCTGCAGAGTGCCACTTATTTTTGTTACACTCTTAATAACCTGTAAGTGGAAAAAAACAGTGGTTCAGGGATGCATTCTGCTGACTGTTTTCAGTACAAGAAATTTTATTATCAAAGTTTTAGTGAAAGAAAATAAACTCTGAATGCCAATAAATATCTAAAATTATCTGGCAGCTAAAAGGATGTTTATAATACTTATTATCACCCTCCCCTCCTCTTTTCTGTGAGTGGCACTTTACATGTAAACATGAGCAGACCATCACAGAGCAGCCACACTGCAACTACAAAGAGCTGTCCTGTACAGCAGCTGCTCTGTTGCACATGGTATAAATAAATGCTAAACATTAAAGGATCAGTTCACAAGGAAACAAATCTGTTATGACAAACATGAATAAACATTATGAAATCATTACGTATATTTCAAACTAATCTCAATTCTACAGCATTAGATGTAAATGCTACTGAAGCCTACAGTTTTTATAGGTGGAGTCAACAGCACTATGCTAGCATTCCCCGCCATGTTTCCCATTTCAAGATTTTACTGTCATAAAAACCTGTCAATCACTAACTCCTTGAGGTAGCATTACTGGGGAGGGGGTGGCAGGGCTGTGATGGAAATCAACCTGCCTCTGAAATCAATCAGCCTCTTTAAAAAAACAAAATAAAATATACACATCAATTCACACATAAAAAAGCATTCACACCTAAGTTGGCAGTTCAATTCTGCGCAAGCTTGGCATTCAGTCATTTCTGATTGATGAACCTATAATCCTTTTCTCCAGTGCATGCAGAGGCCCCCATAAAGCTAATTTAAGTCTACTGAGCTGGCAGTTCTTTTCCTGTATTTCATAGGCTCCTTAGAAGCAACTCCTCAGATTGCCACAGCCCACAGTTTAAAGAAAACTCCTCTAAAGGCTCTTCTCCAGATCACAGAAAGGAGTAAACAGGGCTGTCTCTGCAATGGCTACTTTCACCTGCTGCTAACAACAGACACTACTACTTACAGATCATCCCAAACCAACTGTCAGTATCATCTAGAAGCCACCCTGAAGATCTCCTGCTCCCCCTTCTCAGGGGGTCTTTTTGCCATTCTCCAGTGCCAGTGATCTGGAAGACCTGCCTCCATGAGCAGTTTCATCCCTACTTGCAGGACAAGTGCCCTGCACAGCCACAGAATCAGAGAATCACAGAATGGTTGAGGTTGGAAGGGACCTCTGGAGATCATCTAAGTCCAACCCCCCTGCTCAAGCAGGGTCACCTASAGCACATTGTACAGGATTGCGTCCAGGTGGGTTTTGAATATCTCCAGAGAAGGAGACTCCACAACCTCTCTGGGCAACCTGTTCCAGTGCTCTGTCACCCTCACAGTGAAGAAGTTTTTTCTCATGTTCAGATGGAACTGTCTGCGTTTCAGTTTGTGCCCGTTGCCTCGCATCCTGTTGCTGGTCACCACTGAAAAGAGTCTGGCCCCATCCTCTCTACACCCTCCCTTCAGATACTTGTACACATTGATAAGATCTCCTCTCAGCTTTCTCTTCTCTGGGCTGAACAGACCCAGCTCTCTCAGCCTTTCCTCATAGGAGAGACGCTCCCGTCCCATAATCATCTTCATAGCCCTCCTCTGGACTCTCTCCAGTAGTGCCATGTCTCTCTTGTACTGGGGAGCCCAGAACTGGCCACAGTACTCCAGATGTGGCCTCACCAGGGCTGAGGAGGGGGGAAGATCACCCTCCTCGAGTCAGAGTTGCATTTGTGCTTAGTGCAATCATATTATTCAGTTTTTCACCACCAGCATGGTATAGACACTGGACATCCTTGTCACAGGATCTACTGATGCAACTGTTGTCAAATGGAGAGCATTTTTATTCTTGGACAGGTGACCCAAATTGGCCTGCACACCAAGAGGTATTCAAAGGGTGACAAAAGTTCATATTTGAGATTCAAATGGCAGGAGTGGAGCATAAAGTAGTCCTTTGAGCTGCTTTAGTTTGTTGAAGTYTATAAAAATAACTCTATAACAAAGAATTTTGGGAAAAAAATATCTTTGGCTACTGCAGTCAGGAACCACCTAATCAGCAACAGTTTTTGATGAAGGTTGACAGATGTTTCAGCCATAGCATAGATTAGACCAGAAAAGAGTACCACACGAAAGGCAGAAACTGTACTGCTTAGAAATGTGAATATAAAGAAATTCAATGAAAAAAAGTGTGAACTTCCCAGAACCAAATGCCTATCAATCAGAAGAAACTATTCTGACRTTTATAATTGTCCATTAGAACACTACAACAAAACCACATTATTTTCTAACAGATACGCAAGGTGCTAATAGAGTGGCAGATTAAATACTCAGAAGCAGAGCTACTTTGTGACTGATACTTAATGCACACAAACATTATCTAAGTGGCAATTTAATACACATTTCTGGCTGTGAAATACTTCTTGATTCTACATGATCTCCAATTTCAGCTATTGGATGTTACAGTAAAGTCCTGACACACACATACGTTCTTCATGCAGCCACATGAAAAAACGAATGAACTTTGCAGGAGAAGTCAATCAAGCTGGCTATAGTAAAATAAATAAAAGTAGCATGACTTAAATCCTATTTTTCTAATATGCCCTGAGAGAAACAAGTTGTCCCCATCCAAACACAACAGCAAAAATGTAGTTATCACTTTGACATGCTGTAGAAAATGAGATATTTTTACCAGTCAGGGACTGCATTGGYATCCTTCTAAATTCTCCAACTTTTCACCACACCAGCAATTGCTGTGAAATATTCCAGCTATGTGTTTTGACAGTCAAGTTTGCAATAATATGCATTATTCTAGTTTTTCCACAAATGCCTTTGGTTTTCAAAATTCCTTTGTTATTTACCCTCTTTTCTTCCTCCCTCTCCCCAAGAACACTGTTCAGCATTGGGCTTACTATTCAAAAGCCAATATTGGACTGGCCAGTCCCAAAGTTAAGCTGTACTCTTTCTATTTGTAATTCTTCAAGCTGTTGGAAGAAAGCCCACCAGGAGTAATCATAAGACATTACTTTCAAAAACCAGCAAAGCTTCATTTGGTCTCTGAAGGCACTCTGAAGCACCAACAGGGAGAAAAGACCCTCATGTTTCTCTGAAGAGCACAAAATATAACTGAGAAGAGAATGGCCTCAGAGAAGCATCTGCCTTCCACTGAAAACGGGGCTGTGGGAACCACCATGGGAACATAAACGTAAAGCAAGCGACATATAGGAAGGAGATGTCCCTAGCAGAGCAAGATGGGAAGCAGAAGGGGGTTTGGGCCTCAGAAACCCAACCTGCTCTTCTGGTGCGCACCAGCAGTTCAAGGGCACACTGCGCCTTGCTTGCAGCTCTAGGCAGAATTCTGACTGAAGCCAGAAGTCTCCCAAAAAGAAAGAAGCAGAAAAAAACCACCAGAAGTGTATCAATGCAGCTTGAGTTGATTAGTTAACATATACAAATGAACATTTGTGCTAAAATGCCTCTATAGAGTTGACCCCAGCTTGGACCCTGAAAGTTAAGCGCTGTTGCCAGAGAGTGGCATGACAAGCGCTATATGGAACCTGAAAGCCGGCGAAGAAGGGCAGGCATCTCGAGCTGTACTCACCTCTAATGTCTGCATTAGCGTTGGCTTAATTGCGTCTTTCATCAAAACTGCCAAAGCACCTGTTACTCCCTAAAAGACAAAAAAAAAGTTCGCATTTTAAGAATATCAATTTGAAGGTGGAATGTTTCTGAGTTATACTTACGCTTACAGTTAAATTAAGAAACCTTATAGTTCAAAGGAGAAAAAGACAGTGTGTTGAGAAACCATGATGGATGAGCAGCGTTACATTGTTATATAACAACAAATTTATTCAGCTCAAGACATCTAACATACTGTATTTTCAGAATGTTCCAGAAATATTAATGAATTTAGTCTGAATACCCCAAGAGACAGTAGGTAAATATTCTTCTCATTTCATAGAGAGAATAGAAACAAAGTTATTAAGCAACCAGTGTGAGGATGTGCACAGGAATAAAAGAGGAAGCCGAAGCAAAGGCCACTGAGAGACTTGAGAAACCAAGAGGGCAATAACTTGCTAAAACTGCCTGAAGAAATGAAAGATGTATTTCACTCATGACAGAATGGACATCGACAGACCAGATCAATAGCTATCAACAACCAGAAAGGGYATTTTGCAAGACCTGTACAAATATATGAGTAATAGACGCAGGATGAAAGCAGACACAGATTCGTCTAGGGATAAATAACTAAGGTACCATGAGATTAAACATGAGAACTACTTCATAGTGAGGAAAGAGGACAAAAAAGCTGAATGAATTGCCACATTGTAGTTGCAAAGGTCTTACTCCTCCTTAAAAATTTTGCTGGATATTGAGTATACATTTCACATTGACTGAATTTAAACTAAGAGAAAAAACATGTTGTCGCTACCCAACATTTACACTAAATATCAATGTCCATTTTATAAAAACTGGCTACAGACCATGCACAGCACTATAAGACTACAAGCAGAGTGCTATCTGGAAATCACAAGCATATATTCCAATTTGTTCCCAAATTACTTTGATTTTGGGAAGAAAATGTGTTTGTCTTTAAAGAACTAGTTCATGGATTAAAAAAAAATAAAGTACCACTATAAGGAGTGGCTCATAAGCCTACCAGAGAACATGAAAAACAGATTTTTAATATATTATTGTCTTCAAAAGAAACATTAAAACCAAATAAAAAGAGCAGCTGCTGTAAACTGTCTAAAATGAAGGTTTCAAAACGTGGATCTATTCTCTGATTAGTTTATTAAGAGCTGAACAGTATTGTTCAAATAGAGAACTAATTAACCAAAATTTGAACAATCAAAATATGCACGAGAATCCTAATGACAGGAAGATGAAAGTGACATTAAGATAGGTGGTCATTTTATAATGACAGTGTTTTATACAAATTAAAGTTTCCCCTTTCTGAACATAGCGTCTGAACATGAACTTCAGGAAAAAATGGGGCATCATTTTCAGCCCTGACTGAAAATGAATTAAAACTAACACAGTAAAATTGGTTTCTACTAACGCACAGCAAGTGTTTCATTGGAGAAGACTGAACAGCAGGGAAGAGAGGAGGGAAAGACTTTTTTTGTGCTTTTTATTTTGCAAACTCCCATCATCTACAACTATGAATAGACCTACAAAGATGTAATATGAGAAACTGGTAGCAAGACGGTATACTTCTCTCTCATCTGAGTTAACACACACTAGATTTCCAGATGTACATGTTAATTTCTAAAAGTTCTACTCCTAGTTTTAGGATCAAACCCCAAGGAAACTCCAGAATCTCAGCTATCACAATGGGTGGCTCCATCACTTTCTATAGAAGAAGCCTGGCGCTCTTTTGTACATATGCCCAACTACTGTCCCTTTGGATGTGAATCCAAAGCTGAAGGACTAAACAAAAAGTAGAAAATAAGTTAAAAAGAAATGAAATAGCCGTTCCTTCTCGCTTCCCCAGGTTCCTTTATAGCTACAGATTGTTTTAATTGCTAAGATTATAAAATACTTATTCTAGACAAAGAACTTCAAAAAGAAATGGAGACCAAACCTCACTAGAAAACTAATGTTTCATAAAGGTTCATTTAACGAGTATCCTGTAAAATTTTCTGCTGTTAGAATAAAATGTGACTTCAATATTTTGTCCATAAATGAGTTTTGGTTTTATGACCCTGCAAAAATAACTGCTACTGCTGTTGCCTTTGATTCCTTGTATTTTAGTCATTTTTTAAAAGTCTTTTTAAAGTGAGTATATTTTTTAGAATATTAAATTTTAAATCTGTTCAATATGACTACTTGCTTTATAAGGATGATTCTACTCATTTAGAAATCTGAYGCACTTACAAAATACAATAGTGACTTCCCCAGCCCCAACTCTAACAATTTAAAATGCAACCAAACGGATTTCATTGTTAGCAATATTTTCATTAAAACACAGTTTTAATCCTACTAATTTAGCAAAACAAATACATTCTTTCTCCTATTTTAATGAGTTCAAATTTTGCATTGGGATAAAAAGAGTTTTCAGTGTACTTAATTAATAGATCTATAAGCCTGTTGCTCTTCTGCTGTATGATCCATTCCACAAGCACCTGGGACAGAGTTTCTCAGACCAGAAGCACAGTCCTTCCCCTCGACCCTCAGCTGAGCTAAAGGATGCTCCTTCACTAGCTGTTAGCAGCACAAAAACATAACAACTAGCTAAGTTGCTTGTATTCTATCTCATGGAAAGCAGTACTACATACACACACTAGACAGTAGATTACAGGTAACAGAAATATTATCGGAAGAAAAAATTTGGTTAATTTTAAAGCTTTTCTTCCCATATCTCCATTTTTCCAGCATCACAGGGCATGAGCTATTCATTTGCCTTCAATCATTACCCTAAAAGAGAAACAGCTGCTGATATTCTCAGTGGATGATCACTGAGATATTTTAGCATATAAGAGGCAGTTGTAATAGCTAGTCAACTTTCTGGAGAAAAAAAGCCAAACRGAAAACTTTACATCAGACAGACCTTCCACCAGGTCAATGGCAAGGTTAACTACCTGATCAGCCACCGTCAGCCCTAATGCTTTTCTGGGGAAACCGGCTCAAGGACTGACAAGTGTTAACTCATGCCAGCTGTGGCCATCTAATCAGGGGATTCGGTTGTGTGCTCCGTGCTGGACAAGACAACCAACTCATTCAAAGCAAGCATGCAAACAGCTATCTGCTGACTCAAGTGAAGTTGACTGGAAAGAAGCAAAGAAAAATGCTTTGAGGGAAAAAGAAGAAAAGAAAAAAAAATGACACTTTTTGTCCTCCCCTTCCTAGTCAATAATGGCTCAGATCCTCTCTCCTCTACTTCCTGATAGAGCTTTATCAATATGATAAAAAGTGAAGCAAAAAACCCCAATAAATCCTACACCTTTATCTTCATGGTAAACTTCATCCTTCCTTAACAGACAAGCATCCCTCCACAACAACTCATAGTATCTGAAGCAGAAAGCAAAGAAAAAAAGATGGAAAAAGACTCCAATTAGCACACATTATGTCTATCTGCCTTCCGCAGTTCTTAAACTGTTTTGCATCAACAACAGTCTTTAAAAACTAAACAGCCAAAAAATTTTCAAATCTGGCTGTCATGTCTCTGTCATAATAAAAGTTCTCGTCGTTCCTCCTCATCCCCAATCTTCCACGCAGCTAAGAAACAATTGCCACAGCTAGTTCAAAGTCCTGGATCTGATTCTCAAAACTATTTAAGGAATCAGGCTCCCATTTCTACTTCAGAGGGGATGGATAAAATTTTATTAAAGAATTCTACAAAAGAATTAAGAGGCTTAGACACTCACACACCATTTAACCATTTTAACCATGTAAAAGCCTAAGGATTGTTAATCCCCACTAACTAACTCATTCTCAGACGAAATAAGCAGGATGCAGAATCAAAGGAGTATGGATGCCCAGCTCTCTTGAGTTTCCCTCCTGGAACTGATCCTAAGCACTTCTGAAAATTACACCCCTCCGATCTATCCATGAGCCACTGGGGCAGGTATACTCCCCAGGATAGCAAAAATCAAAGAGCACAAAATAAGTTGCACAAGTGACAAAGGAAAAAAAAAACTCAGATGGAAAGCTCATACTCTCAAACCGACCTTCAGAGAAACTGTCTCTGAAGTCTATCAAAAGTGGAAATGAAAGCCAGCATCAGATCAGGAGGAGGGTGATTGAGAATAACTACTGTGAAATCAATAAGGCATACACTGAAGGACAGAAAAAAACCATCAGATTTCTTTATAAGAAAAAAAGTGCAATAGTTTTAGCTCTCCTTTGTTTGAAACTATAGCCTTTAACAAAATTGATAATATTTTTCTGCAATATCAGTTCTGAAAAATACTAAACTCCAAATCGTTAGCTGAGAAGGACTGCAACTACTTATGTTTGAAGTAAAGGATGTGCACAATGTTTCTGATGAATTGGGGAGCAAAATATATTCAGGCAATAGATCATTTATAAAAACAAATATGAAGCCATCTTCTTTTTTTTTTCGTCCTAGAATTATTGACATCTAACAGCATGGTAGAGAGAGTAAACTGAGAAGCAGCCTTATTTAAAAAAAATAGTGACATATTTATTTAATATTCTTCACGGTGATGAAATACTAATCTAGGGCATACATACCCATTTAATTTAATGTGAAGATATGGCATGTGTCCATCAAAATTCTACTAGACTGTAAAAGCCAAAAAAGCAATTTAGTCTTTAAAATACTGTGCAATGAACACCATATTTTGGTAGAGAATTCTATGTGTTCCACTATAGAGGCTACATATTTAATCCATTACTCTTATGGAAGGAGTCTTCTCAATTCATGAAGTATTCAATTTTTTTTTTCCTGACTCCTAGCCTTCCTCCACATCTGGTTTATATCTGTCAATGTGTATTTTACATTGTGCTATTGTATTATGATAAATACATTGCATATAAAGTCAAAATTAAGAGGAATTGTATTTTTGTGAAGTGTATTTTGTGTACATCTGGAAACAAATGATAGAAAAGGGTTTAGTGGTTTTGGTTCAATTAGATAGATTTCAATGATCTGAGGATTATTGTCAAACATTTAAGCTTATATAAATTAAATCTGGGCAACATATAAAACATGATCCCCAGAAATTTTTTTAGCTTCAGGTAGAACTGACCTCCATCACTCATTATTAAGGTTGTGTGACACGTCCCATTATAATGCTACCTTTAAAATTTGTTAAAACTACAAGCAATTGCAGGTCCTGGGGCTAAAACATTCCATGCCAAGTCATTATAATAGATTCAAGCTTTTAATCTTGGTTTTGTTTTATGAAAATTCAAACCAAAATGATTGAGTTGCTCCTGGAATGACAGTATTGTTTTTCTTACATTCGGCATCTTCTTTTCTTTCCAAGCTGTAGAGCTTTACCTCCTCTCTTCCCCTGATTTGGAAGAAGGATGAAAATTCAGGAGGAGAGCAGCTTTGTATCAAACCTCTTATCACCTCTGAAAATTTGCACAAGATATAAACCTTGGGGAAACCAAAATCACAGTTCATTGGCATTCATTAGTAGCGAGTGCTTAGCACTGCCCCATGCTCCCCATCAAGCTTTAGCTGCAGTGAGCTGTGAGCTTTCAGCCTACATTTGGCTGCAGCAACTACAGCAAGAGTCTGCACCAGGCTGGACCAGCTCAGGGTCTGGACATCTGGACCACAAGCAAAGATCCCTTCTCCTGGGACGCTACAGGAATCCTCTCAATGACAAGGGGTCAAAAGCCGGGCCTGCAGCAGGCACGGTAACAGCACAGGCAGCACAAGCAGCAGGAGGAAGAGTTGATTCTGCAATTGAAGGCTGGAAACAGTAGGTTTAGTTGCAAGCTGTTGCAGGAGACTGAGACTGACAACCAATGGGAAGAAACCAGGAACAGAGATGAAGGAACAACCCCACAGAACTGAAATTTATCTTTTTTGTGCATATGAATCTGCTATTCCTTCCAGAGGATTCAACTTGATACAGTACACATCAGCTATTCACAAGGTCTCTCACCTTGTACAAAATATCTGATTTGATAAAGAAATCTTAGTCAGAAGACCATCTACTAATTTCCTTTTGGGACATTTCTTAAATCCCAACACCACAGCATCTGAGTGCTTCACCACCATTAATAACCCCTGCCTGTTTTCAGAAGAAATAACATCATACACAAGGATCAAAGTTGAAAGTATTCACTAATTTTGGGTGCTCAACCTGAGACATGTTAAAAATCATTTCACTTAGTTCAAAGTTCTTGATGATATTTCAATAGATTTCCACTGTTTAGTTCCTGGGTATCAAACCAAATTGAGGAACACACAGTTCCTCATGAACTGTAAAAATCAATTTGTATGGACACAACATTACACAGAAGCTCTGTGAAAAACACATGAATAGAATTCAACTCTCCAGAAAGGCTCTTTTCTGCCTTAACTATGAAACCACCTTCCTTTTTTCCTACAGTTCTCATCCTCATTTGTAACACACTGTGCAACAGAGCAGGCAGGAACTTTTCCATTTCATAATCCTGATCTGCACCCAGATCCTTCCTGTGCACTGTTTGATGAAGAGATCTTGCAGACAACGAAAAACGCAACGGCATAGCTACAGATGGTCATAATATTTGTGACCAATTTTTTTTATCAGGCAGTTTTTCGTTTGTATAATACAGAACACTGCTTTAAAGAAGCCCTGGAAGCATATGTTCAGCACAAGTGATACTATTAAGTGATTGAGACACTAAGCATAAGAAATTTGTTAAAAAAAAAAAAAAAAGGCCAAACAAAACCTAATTAGTAACACACATTTTACTGAGTGCTACTTTCATTTTATGGGCATAAAAAAATTCAAAGCTTTTTGTGCACTGTTCATAGTTTCAGCCCTAACGTTCTACTTGTACAGAGCAATTAGGGGAAAGAGACTATGGAAAAACAACTGCTTTCATTTAGCAAGCTGAAGAGCATTAAGTGGTTGAAAGGCAGGTTAAATATTTTGTGGTATTAATATCTTAAAATACGAAGGTAGCATCAAGATTATTTTAGTCTATTTTAAGTGTACAGTTTTAATCCTGACATTGAATTATTTTAAAAGTTTTTGCACATGCATTACCAGGTAAGTAATTCCCTCACCCCCCACCCCATTGGACCAAGACTAAGATATGCAACTGAAAAGGAATATCAAAACTTTAACAGCTCAAATATTAAATGCAGTTCTTGCAGTTATTCATGGTTACCGTAGCAAAATTTAAGGTACCTTGCACATGCAAGGGTACCTTAAGATTTGAATTTCCTGCATAATTTTCCTGCATAATAGTTGACCTCATTTGAATTTTAATGATGACTGTACTTAGGATATTTTTTGCACCCTTATCTTAATTTCAATCTTAAATCCAAGAGAGCTAGATATTATTTTTTCATTTCCTTGTTAAAATGGAGGTCATTATGGTTGTGAAGGTATTCCTGACTCACAGGTATGCTATCTTTGCTGACAAGGCAGGATCCTGGTTCTTTCCCTCGTTCAAGAAAAAAGCAGTAAGCTTCTGCAGATGTCCATACAAAAGGGACAAACAGGAGAATACACTATGCTTCATAAGGGAAATTAGTCTGCGTGATACAGGCAGCTATTGTCAGCAGGGTGGCACGAAATCACAGCTCCAAGGCATACTGAAGTTGCTACAAGGACATATATAGATGACAGGTAACACAAAAAAGGAAAGCATTATGGTTTTTATTATATTTAGGGTGCACTGTCAATCTGCAATATATGATCTTAATTTGGCCATTAGGCTTCAGCATACAGGTAATGTAATGTTACAGTAAACTAGTGGCAATCACGGTGAACTTACTCCTGGCATATGGGTCAGATGACAAAGACTTACTGGCAGGTTTTGGCTGCACCAGAACTTGCCCTACCCAAACGTGGTGAGTTTTCAACCATGGTCCACTGACTCACAGCCTGGCTACAGGGTAGGATTCAATGCAAAGGACATATGGACTTCTTTCAGAAGCTGAAGTAGGAAATGAGTAAGCAGCAACTAACAAATATAGGTGGGAAAAAAAAGTCTTAATGATGTAAAGAGATAACCCTGTCCCTAGCAGTAACAATAACTTATGAATTAGGAATAGCTTGTTTTATTTCAACTTAGCAGTGTAAGCATTCATGTGGTAACTATCATTGTAACATCTGAGCACCCTTGGCAAGTACAGTAGCAAACATTACCAGCTCTCTCAAATAGGAGCCTATACTCTTTGACTCCCCYCAGCACCAAATTTGTCTGCCTTAAGAATTGTGGAAATCTATCCAAGCAGGTTCTTGAGATCAGACAGCTCGTGAACCAGATGTTACCAGAAGACTTGGACAAGTTAGTTTTACATCTTGTTCTCACTGCAGGCAAGTTTTACCCCAGATGATGATCTTTCTTCGATATCTGACTGCACTGTTCAAAACAAAAAACCTTGGCACACACCTGCTCTTCTAGTGCTTCAAGAAGCAAAACAAATGAATCAAAGGTTATTCACAGGTCTACAGCACTGTACATACCAAATCCTCTGCTGTTACCGGTTGTCCCTTTTTATCATTAGCCACCACCATTTTTCCCAGCCTCTCCCTCATATCTGCCAGGCTGGTGGTAAGTGCCAGGATGGCCATAATTTCACTTGCAACAGCAATATCAAACTGAGCCTGTAAAATAAAAATGAGAATCATGAACCAAATCAGAGTCAGGTCAAATACTCACAGGGAATTGTCAGGAACAGACTCAGGAAAGACAGATGTCACACTGAAATTTAAACAATACTAAATTGTAACCCACTTCAAACACTTTGTTTGTATTTCCTCATTAATGTTATATGTTACACTTCATTTACTTGGGGATCAGTCTTGTAGACTGCTTAGCCCCTCAGCTCCCATTATCCTTAGCAGAATTTCCCTGAAGGACCAAGATTTTTTTTTTACTGTGGCAAAAAAAAAAAAAAAAAAAAAAAAAAAAAAAGACCAGATGTATTTTCAACTTTTTTGGCATGAGCACAGCATTGGTTTTTTTTTCCCCCTCCTCTATCTGTAATGGTCTCCAAAAGGTTTTTTTTTTTAATTCCAGTTTCAAAAACATTCTTCTTGTATTTGATCATTCTTTTTCTATACAAATTCAAAATTTGGAGTTTAGACTTCTAGGTCCGGAGCTTGATCTATGATGATGTAAAACATATCCACCCCTGCATCCCCCTTGTTCATGAAAAAATATATAAGAAAAAAAAGAAGAAGAAAAACGAGAACTATTTGCAGCATCAGACCTATTGCTCTTGTAGAAATAGATTCATATTGTGCAGTACTTCAACATAATATGAGCCATGGTCCTTACTTTTATGAATTTGCAATACGCATTAGTAATGTGTGTAGTATTTTACTATTAGAAAAGCCCAGGCCACGTGCTGCTAGAAAACAGAGAAGAAAGGCACAGTCACTAATGTATTATGTGACAGGAATGCAATGTGGGGGTGAGGAACTACAGCATCTTTAATAATCTCTCCAGCTCCAGTAAATTTAAATCTATACCAAATTTATTAATTGACATCACACCATTACCCATGCAGAAAAAGACACCTGGACTGGTCCCTATTTCAGACCAGGCTCACCTCTGAGCACCTGCATGTTTTGGCAAAACTTGTGACAACGCCTAAGCACTTTCCTGGATTGGGCCTCAGGCAGGGAGAGATATATACCATAAAAAATGAAAACTAATTCTGTAATAGAGATATTCAAGACAGGGATTCAAATGAAATGCTGAAGTTATAAAGCAAATTTTTTCTTCCCTGGAAGCAGTAGAACATACAACAAAATAGTTGGGTACATTGTGAACATTGTTATTGCTGGGATGACACGGACGCTACAGTTTCTGAAGGTAGAGGAATACACCCTGGAAGACATTGCAGCATATGCAGTACGGGCAATAAGCCTGAGAAAACTACGCCCAACCCACATACTGGAATATTATCTGACTTTATCAGGATGTTCATCAAGAGACAAAAATTTAAGTTTTTATTATACATATTACTGTTTTTACATGAAATATAAAAAGGACAGGAAAAACAATCCCAGGTAGATGCTTGAAGAGTGACACAATATTTTATTGAAAAAACAGGCACAAGATTGTGATAGCAGGTGCTGTTTTAACTCTAATAAACTTTATACACCTATGAAGTGCTGACGGAAGCCTTAGCTGTAAAGTCAGTTCTCTATTGACAAAAGGATCCACTCACATGTATTCAATTTCAGGACCAAGGCCATCAGTCATGTAATACACTTTAGAAACCACAGCATCCCTGTTCATTAAAATGCAGGCTTTTGTGCCTGCTGTGCTCCGCCATTTTACACAGGTGTCATTGATTTTAAGAGTGCTCGAACATCACTCCAAATATTTATAAAATGCATCTGTTAGCTATGAAGTCCTGTTTTATCTGGCTCTCTGGCTAGGCTCTGAAATGAGTTTCTCTAACTGCTCTTTATTTCTCGAGTCAGTAAGATCATGTTAAAACATGAATGGATATGTGCATCAGTCCAGTACATCAAAACTGGATGCATCAAGGTCATTTTAGCCAAAGCAGTACAGGAGCAACCCTTGACAGTCTTATGTCAACTAGTACTTTATAGTAAAACAACCCACGTTGAAGTCAGCAGCATAATTATGGTAGTGAAACGGTGCACAGTAAGGCTGGCAGAACCTGGCTCAAAGCTAACAACCACAATGAGTCACTGAAACAAATCTAAACACAGGAAAACATCTCAAGTGTTGAAAGAATGTGTACCATATTTTATAGTCCCAGCCCATTATCAAAGATGAGTATTAGCTGATTTGCATTTTTGTAAGTTACAGAAAGAAAAGTCTCTACTCCAGGCGCTCAAAAACAAAACAAAGCATCTCTCTCAAATTTGTCTAATTTAATTGACTGTTCTAACTATTGAATTAAGCAGAAACATTAAAAATCCTGTAAGACTATTTTTTTTACTCTTTATTGAGGCACAAAACCTAAAGGAGTTCTGAAATGATACAGAAAAATTAAAGATGTGAGTTCCACAAGAAGTAAGGCCTCATCTAYACCACAATAACTATTTACTTCACCTCAAAGTAGTCAGAACCTCAGGTATTTAGTTATCCAGAGTGTTAAATTACAATAATCTTCCTTGAATTAGAAGCAACTCCACATTACAATGAGTTTGCTCCACCTAATATTGTTATTCTACATTGCATTGTCTCATAACTGGATTTACCCACATGACCCAGATATACTTGTTCAGATAGTGTCAGTGAAGTCTGGCCTTGAATTTAGCAGTAAGTTCTTTAATAAACTTCCAGTGTTCCGTAATATATGCAAATTTTTCAAGTACTTTCAACACATTGTGCAATATACATTGAATTATTTCTGAAACTTCAGACTCTGTTATTCATTAACATGATCAGCTTCACTGCAACACTACTACACAGTATCAGCAGATGTTAGCATGGCAATTCAAAGAAATTTGCTGAAAGAGTTACAGACCAGCAAACATCTCTCAGCCTCTAAAGCAAAGTTTGTCCAGAATAAATTATAGTAATTGCCTTTACATACCTGACGGACAAATCCTTTCTCAGTATTTGCCTGGCCAATTGTYACCTTTCGTAGGAATCTGTCGTTTGTATCCACCACTAAAATAAGGGAAAAGCAAAAGCAAAACATATTAACAAAGATCCAGAGATCTGGATTCTTTCCAGGCATTTTACACATTTTTACCACACGTAAGATTCAGCTACTTGCACAGTACAGTGTAACCAGATAAACATGCTTCTGCATGTTAGCAGTGGCACTGGCTTGGTTTCTCCCCTCTATTTGATACCTTTAGACAACAGGTTGAAATAACACAAGCACTATTTCTCTGAACAATATTTGAGCCAACAGATGCTTAACATTCTAACGTACATCTTAATATTTTACCTACACAAGAAAAATCTGCCTTGGTAGCTACAAAGCACCTCAGACCTATCTCAAATCATTTTCCTCTTTATTGACTTGTTAAAAGTTGATTTTTAAGACTACAAGATGTAGCTTAAACTTGGTCTGTTTCTCTTTATAAGGATGATTATGTTGTCAAATTGGTTCCTCCAGACAAGTCACTTTATTGCACATCACAGTAACTAACTCCACATTCAGCTGGGTAGCATTCAGAGAAAGCTTTTTCCAACTGCCAAGACTAAGCATCTGCTATTTAACATAACTTCAATTTCAGACAACTGTCTTCCTAACCTGGAAACACTTCAGGTATTGCAAGGGCATGTCCAAACCATCCTGTGGAATTGTTAACTTCGTTTACATCGCAGCAATCCAAGTTCTCCATTTTGCACTGACAACAACTTTGGACGTGCCTTTGTAGGAACCAAAAGGAAGGACTGCAACCTGATGACGATGTTTCTTAGAAGGAAACATCAGGAGGATGTTTCTCCTTGTTAGAAACAAAGACCAGACTGCAGGACTTCTCCTTCCCTGGGATGGTGATCCCTACACACTGGCTCCCTCTTTCTTACAGTCTCTTTGGCCCTACAATCCTTTCTGCAGAAACCCTAGAAAAAGAGGTGTAAGGTTCTCTTGACAGTTTAGCCCACGACCTGGCATTCAGGTCATTCTTCTGGGAGATGTAGATTTGAACCCTGTTCGATATAAAGCAGAGAATCGAGGACTTCCCTGGGAGTTGCCTGTACTGAAGGCCAGTGGCATCACTTCCTCCCTCCATCACTTCTCCTGCTGTTTTTAGAGATTAACAAATTTGTCTGTGCAGAAAAGGCCAATGTAATTACCCAAGAACAAGAGGGATTTCAAATCTCAGTTCTACACAAGCCCCAGTAGGCTGAGAAAAGTAGGATTTCAGTCACATCCCTTTCTTGGTCATCTTGCATGAGGCTGTCGTAACTATGCCATATGTGCTTTCTTCCACGGTATTCAGGCCCCTGATTTCCTCAGGAATTCCGTTTAAGGGATGGTACAAAGCAGATGTGGTTAACATTCAAGATTAGGTTCAACCAAGAGCCAGTGTTAGGTTCAATGCATCTACTTCCTGATCCTCTAGAAATATAAACAGGATCTGGATACCATGAAAAGGGGCAGGAGAGGAGAACTTTCCTTCTTTTTAGTGTGTTGTACCTGTTAGGTCTTGTGTAAGATGACAATGAACTTTAAGGTTGTGACACTTCTAAGGAGACAGATCCTGACTGTAATTCATTTTCAGACAATCTGACAGATCTCTCTTCTGCCCTATACAGTAAATTTCTTGGTAAGTACCAACCTTCACAGGCATATGGATTGCAGAAATAGTCCCAAAACGAACACTTTCAAAGCTATCTAAAGCATTCTTAAAAACAGATTTTTTTCTGTAATGTTTAAAATATGCACATCATACAGATTTGCATGGGATAAAACTTTCACTAGCATTTGTTTGAGATGAACTGAATAATTTACTTGACAGCTGTTGAGTAACATTGCCTCCTCCCAAACCTGTGCTGATAAAAATGATGAGTTGTATTACACTATCATATTAGTCTTTTATGCCCATACAGGTCTTTTCCATGCATAAACACAGTGTGACTAATAAGAAACATCTTACGCCACGTTCCCCAGTACTATCTTGAGAAAATATCCCAAGTTTGAGACAGTATGCACATGAAGGGTACAGTAAAGTGCAGCCAAGGTTCCTGACTTCTCAATAGATTTAGCTTATATTGGTGATGCTCAGTCAAATACTCCATTTAACAATCAACTTTGATGGTTAGGAAGAAGAGGTGAAACCATACTGCATCTTTCACCTCTTCTTCCTAACAAAGTAACAACTCAATGCTTTTTTTAAAAAATAAAAAACAAAACAAAACAAAAACAAACAAGCAAAAAAAAAAACCAGAGGCCTATTTAGTCTCTGAGCTACACAGGCTGCTGAATGGAGGTGAAAGAGTGACCAAAAACAAGTACAGTAAGTACAAATAACCTAAACACACAATAGACACACTTAAAACCAGGTAAGATTTATACAATGCAAAAAGTCAGTCTTGTATGTTTTTAAGATGATTTACTGATGTGTAAGAAACAAGGGACGTACTTAAACTTTCACAGAGTAATCTATCCTTCAGAATATTAGCAAAGTCTCTTGAATTACTGCAGATATTTAACCAAGGTTAAATAAAAAAAATCCTAATTTAACAGCCAAAAAGCGAGCCTTTCTGATTACATACCTCTTTGCCATGTTATGGTAGACGGGTCAATATCAAGGCGCACAAATTTGCTGATCTCCTCTTCTGTTAAAGTACTAGGATCAGTCTTATTTATTCCCAGCCTCTGGAGAAAAAAAAAGATAAATAAAGGCAATAAAGTGGCTCTTTGAAAGGTATAGCTGCTTTGGCTTATCTCCTTCCCCTTAAGCAAGCATTTGGGAAAGAAAATAATTTAGGACTGAAACTATTTATAAAAGCACACAGAAAGAAATCTGTTACTAAAACAGGCAAATGTGGATGGAGAAGGGAAATAAAAAACGAGAAATACTCGTAGGCTATTAAATGAGATCTCTTTCTTACACAGAAGAAGCCCTTAACATAAGCCAAGGAGAAAAATCAACATTATCAGTCACTTTGAAAAAGATCATTAACTGCTTGCCCGATTTTGAGGATGCCTGTGAAAGATCCATGTGTTGTCTTGTGTGAATGCTCTTTGAATGAGAGAAAAACTTCTACTGAAACAGTCCATCACCCATAAACCCAGTCATTTATAATGAATGGGTCAATACATCCTGACTTTTATATAGATTCATTTCAACAAAACCAAAACTTTTTTTTTTAAAGTGGATCTACAGAGGTGGATCAGAAAACTGTGTTCAAGAACTGTTGTCTTTCAAAGTCTTTATCCTCTGTGGCATGAGAAAGCATTCCTCAGTGAATTAACCAGCGTGTTTACACTTCAGTATTAGAAATAAACCAAATCTAAATGTCTATAGATACTAACATTCTTGCATTTGAACACAGGCACTGAGTGCCGATTAATTATATTATGTTGAAAGTAAGCATGCAGGCATGTAGTGCTGAGCACAATGAGCTACACCAGCTATTTCCCTATTTAAACCAACACTTATTTCCAGAAAGTTGAGGACATCCTTTTGAGAGTATTAAAAGTGTTTCCTCCATGCTCCTTATTGAAGATCAGTCTCTCAGACTGTCTGTGAAGAATGCTTCAAAAGCAGATGCAGGCACTGGGGCATTTCCCGCTCTACTGAGAAGGAGAAAAAGCTATTGAGAACAGCCTGCTGTTTTTGACACTTGGTACCCCTATGGAAATTGCTGCTTACAGATTTTCACTCTGATTTTAATGAAGCAAGGCTTATGTGTTCAATGGTCAGTGCCTTGTTAATATTTTTTAATCCACTTACTGATTTTAATCGAATTTGACAGAGTTAGCAGAAGTCTTGGAGATTGTTTCCTACATATTTCATGCAAATAGGCAGACAGATAAAGGAGAAATATCCCCGGACTGTCTCCATCAAGGGAAGGTGGCCAGAAATCAGTGTCCACCTGCTCTGTTTGGTGTATCAGGCAGCGAGGAGGTACCGGCCAGTGACCCTGCACACACATTGCTCCAAACCTGTCACAAGACATGCAACCTTGTGCATGTTGAAAGCCAAACACAGTAAGAGGAATAAGAGGAAGCTAGTATTGTGGGAATGGGTTTAGGGAACTTTAACAAAAAAAATATAGGGATGCTGTGGAAGCAGGGGGGGCACTGGAGATCTGGGACAGAGCTGAGGTATGTGTGAGGGGAAACAAGGAACATTGATGGAGAGGGGAAGCTAAGAGAGGGGTGATCATGAATACTATGGCGGGGAGTCACACTGGAGGGCAACAAGAATATTGAAGACTCGCAAAAAGTYGGAGGCTGGGAGCTGGAGTTACTGCCTAATGCCTTAATTAAGGCCTAGAACAAGGTATAGAAAAGAAAATCGTATTCAAATTCAAAGGAAACCAGGCTTCATTAGTTCTGCCATCCGTAAGACAACTTAGTTTTGGAAGACATTATCCAAACAGTGTAGAATAAGGCTAGCACTCAAAAATTACGGTTTTACAAATAAAACAGCCTTCTCTTTAGGAGGCTCCATTGCCCCATTCTTAAAACCAAGATCATTCAAGTGAGCAAAGTTCATTACAAGGCATGCTTTTTACCACCATCCCTTACCCTAAACCCAGATGAAAATCCACTCGCATACTTAGCCAAACAATACATCTTGTACTTTTCTTCTTGGGGTATGTGTTTAGGCAGGGCCTGTTAACTTTAGTGGCTAAATTCCCCAACGATTACATTTGTACAGAGCAACTTTCAACAGAGGCTGACAGCAAAATTTTCAGTTGTTTCATAGCTTTCAACTGTTATCCATAGGGAGGGCTGGGTACCGGGACTGAAAAGTGAGCAGACCATCCATCCTGCAGTCTCAGTGACATCTGTGCTGAATCCAAGCAGCAAGGAAAAAGCTGACAGAGAGTAAGACACAGACTTGATGTGGACAAGGAGAGAAAGAAAAGCCTGGGACAGAAGCAGTGAAGGAGAGGTGGTAAGATAGGGAGTCTTTGGCCAATTATTAGTGGGAAAAAAGGAAAAAAATGAAGAGCAGGAAAATGAGAAAAGCAGTCCCTGAGTTTAGACAAAGAGCTAGTAAGAAACAGCATGGGACCTTCTGTACTTACAAGCCCAAATCATGTATGTAAGGGAGGAGTCTCAACCTTAATAATCCTCTTTGGACAAGAATGTACCCTCCTCCCCCATAAAGTTACATTTTACCATCTAAATTTTATTTTTATGTATAAAGAATCATCAGATTAAAAATAAATCTCAACAAAATAATTCACTTATAATGGAAATTGTAATGTACTTATTTGAATCTTACAAAGCTAAGTTGCAGCTCATTTGACAGACAGAAATCTCTCTCTACTACAGAGATGCTTGGTATGCTATGAACAACAGAAACATCACCTCCACCTTGTACCCTACACACCAGCGTGTGAACAAGGGCAAAATGAAAACATCTCAATGTTTCCTGAAAACTTCTGCAAGATCTACTCTGCCACAGAGGCAAACAGGCATCATCCACATCTTTGTCTAGGGTCATGCAGACAACTGAGCAGCCCAAAAGCTTAAAATGTTACTAGCAAGTATCTTTTAAAAACAGAAAGCTGATATTACCTCCCTCCTCCTTTTCACCCCCCATTCCCAGTGCAGCTCTGTGTGCACCTGGCAGCCAGTGATTGCCATCCACTGGCTCTGAAGCAACTCTGGTCAGGCTTACACACTGATGCCTCAAAAGCCAACAACGAACACGGAACTGGATGCAGAAGACTGACGAGGTCCTTAAGGTTCACATTCAAAATTACCCTTCCCCAACAGCAGTGGATTGCGCTGTTCTCCACTTATTTATCTGATTGGCAACATCAAATCTGGATGTGTTATTCATATATGAATTGCATAGGAAGCTCTTCTGGAAATATTCAGGAAGCATGATGGGATGCAAAAACATACTATGGAAACAAATGCATTTCTATCCCTCTAAGGGAGAACACTGTCAAATAGACTTCAGGAAATTCCCAGAAGTATATGCTACAATAAACTTTCAAAACCAGAAAATATTGCAGCACCAGAAAATCTGAGCTTTCATATGTGACTTTACCATAATAGGAAAAGAATTTTAAAAATTCTAACCTTAATATTTCATCAGGAAAGACACAACATTTACAAAATATTATTGGTTTATTTCAGAGGACAAAATAACGAAAATACTAGTTACAAAAATAATATCAGACCCAGATYCTATTACTGCAAGGAGGATGCTTTTAGAAAAAGTCTGGACTCAATAAATTCTTGAGGAAAGTTTGTATAAACTCAGTCCCAAACCTCAAATAATTTGCAACAAGTTGCAATAAGAGAATATGTTTTATGAAGAGACACTATAATTGAGAGGAAAATACATTAACAACTTACTCTCAGACGGGCAAGCTGAATAGCAGAAAATCCTCTCACACCATTAACTACTGGAACCAGTCTATTATACAAAGCCTAGAAAAACCACATGGCAAGTTAATGTAAAAAAAAGTTACAACCAAGAACTATTTATATGAAAACCTGATGTTATTTTATTTTATTTAGATTAATGCCAGTAAGARTTTCTCAACTGTCTAAGTTGTGGACTTCTGGTTAGCCATTTAAAAAACAATTCTGAGAAGGCTGGTAGGCTTTCAGTAATGCCTATGATTTAGTAGTCTAAATTCAATTAACAGAATTATTGTGTTTCTATGTCTCACAAAAAAATTAAGTATTTCTGAAATTGGGATCCCCTTTAAACCTTTAACCAATTTAATCAAATTTTAACCAATTATAGTATTCATACTACTAACATTGTTTGCAAATTGGCTTAAATGCATACTTGTGTCATACCAAGTAAAGAGGACAAGACAGCTCTGTTCATTTTTATCACAGCAGCCAAAAGGAGGAGGTTGATTCCCTTCCCTTCTCCCTCCAAAGATTCATGTTGTATTTGTGTTAAGGTCACAACAACCTTAGTGGAAGGGGGAGAATCTCATTTATTTTCCTCACAGCCTCCCTCTTCTTAGGGTACAGCATACCCAAGAATACATCTTAAGCCTAACTTCTGGCTTTAAAAGGAGTTTACAAATTATTAAGAACAACAAGATTTGTAGGGAGAGATAACATCTTTTATTAGAGTATTTAGTACAGTTTGACAGCTTTGTCAACTATTGTTGACAAGCTTTTGGGCATATCTTAAACACTATCTTAAGACAGAAAAATATATTCTACAACCATCATTTCCCAGCAGAATAAAGAATGGCCCTAGCAGTAATTTTTGTTCACATGGTGAAATCATAAATAGATAATCCTATTATTTTACTTTAAAATACAATTCTACAGAAAAACTGAAAAGAAAAAATGTCATGTGGATATTAGAAAATAATTCTCACCTTATCAGACTGAGTATTTTCATGCAAGATCCTAGCATCAATAGCAGCAGCCAGCAAATTATTCGCAGCAATTATAGCATGAATATCTCCAGTCAAATGAAGATTGAACTATAGGGTGAAAACAACAAAAAAAGTGTTAAGAGTTTTAAGAGTTTAAAGTTTCATTCTGTTAATCCCAGACAGATTAATGGAAACAGCTCAGATCAGCCACCTATCAGTGTAGATAAAGTATCATTAGGACTGAAAATACACTGAGCTATATGAAAGACATGTTTTCACCTGAGCAGGTGATAAACTACCCAAAGCCAAACAAAGCCACAGAGGTCTTTATTCGTTACTAAATGATCCAAGAATAGAAAGCCTAGGGCTATGGTTCCACATCATTAATACTAAATCAGTCCAAATCAGCAGTACAAATTTGACCTGGATCAGATGTGAAGATTTTTGCTGAATCCCCCTGACTGCACAGTTTGTGCTGGCTTTATGCTTTTATATCAGCTTTCTCCTAGCCACAGGAGAAAAGGCCATGCCTGATCAGGCATGAACTTTGCTCATACAGAGTTTGCTCATCAACATTTTGTGGAAAAATCCGGTATCAGCAGAGCTAGATTGGATTAGGATGTGCGTTACATAGGCATTGTGTTTTCTATCTGATCAAGGTGACAGAAAGCCAGCTGTAATTGCGCTGTGGTACTGAGAGCATGGAGGCAGTAGCTACAACTGACCCAAGCCCTGGACTATAATCATGCTGAAGTGCAACAGTGGATCGAAACTGCAACTGCTACATTAGTGCTTTGTTCAGAGCAGCTGTGCACTTCCAAAGTGCTATCTCATTAGTTCAGGTTGCAAAATGGTTTTGGTGAGCTCTAAATTAGATTCTTTTTGAATGAAACCCAACTGCAAGATCTGCGTAAGGTACATGATTTATGCACTTCAGCTCCTAATGGGGACAGCAGGGTCCAAACCAACCAGTGGGCTATATCGACACCATGTCCTCCAGCACCTACAAAGCATACATACGCCAACGCAATGCTCTCAAATCAATGAGTGCCCTACCACACTTTCATGTGGAGACTTTGGCACTTAATACTAGTTTCTTCCCCTCCCTGAAAGCAGCAGGGTGAAGGCTGAGGAAAGGGTAGCGGTGCCACATAAAACGCCACTTTGGATCCTATCCCTAGATGCACAAACAACTAGATGATGGGATGACGCCCCCACAACATCCTCCCCATCTCTCCTTCCCTCTTCCTAAAGTTCTAGGTGCTGTTAGTATCCCCCCTCCCAACCCCCAAACAAACTACCTTGTGCCCACCTAAAAATTATGGGGCATATCTGTCCTCTCGGGAACCAAATTTTGTTGTTGTTTGGATGCTTTTGCTTACCCATTTCTGATTAGCTAAAGGTTTCCCTCCCACTCAGATTTTTGGGCACTGCCTAAAGAGACATCCCTTCTTCCCTTGTTCCTATTTAGGGGTGCGAGGGCAGGGATTCAGGGCAGGGAGCCTGGGCCACTGAGAGCTGATGGGCCCATAAGGGTTGGCAGGGTGAAGTATCTCTGAAGGGATTTCTGCCAGTCAAAAGCTGGGACAGCAAGACAGAAGGATCAATTCACCTGAAAGCTGAAAAGGGCAGGAGAGAATAAAGGACAGAAGCTCTTGCCTCACTGGGGAAAAAAGGAAGGGAAAACTTCCTTGGCAGGACGGTTTGTTTTCCTCCTACAGGACCTAATCAGCCAGCTCAGCCCCTCAAGCCCTTCTCCCTCTTCTGGGCAGCTTACATAAGCCTTATGCTTTCTGCCTTCTCACCCCCACCATCCCTTAATGGTTTAGAGAGATTTACTCCATCCCCCTTCTCTCATGAGTGATGTGGTGATACCAGTTGTCAGCCTGCTCCTGCGCCCTGGGCACGCTCACACCCCTCTGCAACGAGGGTGCAGGTCCTGCCCTGGGTGATCCTGTTGATGTCTCCCACATGCATCAGCCAAAGGCGGAGGAGGGCTCCAGAAGTCTTGATCACAGCTTCGCTCCTGTGCCACACACCAAATCACTTGCCCACACCAAACTGATTCAGCTGCTGACCAGGGAAAACCAGGGTCACAAGGCTCTGCAGAGGAATGCCGGCCACTAGAGCAAGGTCCAGCCTCCTCAAACCACCTACCAACACCACTATCATGACACCTGCTCATGGCACCGGGCCTCAGCCAGTGCCCTCCCTCCGCTCATGCCCGTTCTGTACCCGTCACTGGTCATCCCAAGGACTGGGTCATCTTCCCAGCCAAGAAACTCTGGGGCAAAGCAATTGCTGTGGGGAAAACTTACAGAAAGTCACCATGTGAAATATGTGTGCGTTCCCAAATAAGCACTGTGAATATACACATAGGCTTAACTGTATTACCTTCCTTTGCCCCTTCATCCAGAAAACCTGCTTGCATTTTACTCTTTGGAAAACAAAACAAAATCCCACTGTCAACTACAGCGTACTTAAGTCCCTGGGCAAACAGCTAAGCATGCTGAAGACAAATGAGAGAGACTAAATGAGCCACGTAGTACAGAAAATGACAACAGCCAACCAACAAGAAATACTGGAAACAGCCTAAATTTCATCTAAATCCTTGCCTCAATCTGTCCATAAAATGCATGGATTGCTTAGATTAGACATCTTGAATGTTGTACTAAGGAAGGATGAAAGCTTCAGTCAGAACATCACTATTTTCACAGTGAAAGTATTTCAAAAGCATACATCCGTCTGGCTTATTTCAAAAGCTAACACATGATTTTCAGAAGTACTTGAAGCCTATGGATAATACCATCTTTAATAGAAATTCACTTACATATGGGCAAGGGAAAGTTATAGATTAATTTAATAAAACAATTCTTTCACTTTGCCAGCACATGTGAAAAGAGCTTTTCACAGGACACTCTTTATCCTATTACTGTTTTTGGACTAAATCATCTTCCTATTATTTGCTTAGCAAAAGTTCTGGTATTTACCTCTCAAAAATATTTTGGTTCTGTCTCACAATAAGATGAATCACTACCTGAGAAGGGCCAGTCAAGCTAGAAACAAATCCATTTTGCCACAGTTAGTGACTTCTGCTAAAAATAAACATTAAATCTATATTTGAAAAAGAAATTTCTTCTAACGACCAGCCCTGGGTCTCCTTGCCTTTTTCTACTCCACCAGAAAGGTAATGCTTTCTCAAGTCTTTTTCAAGAGATGTGGATATAAAAGGAAATAAATAGCTTCAGTCAGCTCTTCATCTTGTATCTTATGCATGGATACTGGGCTTTCTTCTCAGAAAACTTCTGAGTGATAGCTGAAATGTTACAAATACGTACACTATGCAATGTTTTCATGCTCACATTCCCCAGACTCTGGACTTCATAGAGCAGCCATACGAATATGCCAAGGATCATGTCAATTCACTAGGCAGACTATCATAACAGAYAAAACACTGCAGCAGCCCCCTTGGCCTGCCACCTCTCCCAGAGAGGGCCTGGTACGTGTTGTGTTGCCTTTTTCACTGTGAGGGTGACAGAGCACTGGAACAGGTTGCCCAGAGAGGTTGTGGAGTCTCCTTCTCTGGAGATATTCAAAACGCGCCTGGATGCAATCCTGTGCAATGTGCTCTAGGTGACCCTGCTTGAGCAGGGAGGTTGGACTAGATGATCTCCAGAGGTCCCTTCCAACCTCAGCGATTCTGTGATTCTGTGAAAAGTCTGTGCTAAACGTAGGGCTATGATGAAATCTGTTAAGCAGCAGAAAGGAAAGGAAAAGCNCCTGGATGCAATCCTGTGCAATGTGCTCTAGGTGACCCTGCTTGAGCAGGGGGGTTGGACTAGATGATCTCCAGAGGTCCCTTCCAACCTCAGCGATTCTGTGATTCTGTGATTCCCCTCTCCCCAGTCTCTCTCTCTCACCTCCTCCATGGGAATCACTTGAGCATATCCACCTCCTGCTGCTCCACCTGTGCAAGAAAGCATATGGTCACACTGGATTCACACCAGTCTGGGGAAAAAATCCTTCAACACACAAAGTAAAACATACAGCTTTGTTGATACATTTCTTCATATTTTAATTTCTATTAGGGAATCCATCATACACCCAAATAAAAAAGAATTACTTTAGCCTTTCTGGCTTTCTTACACAGACAGTAAAAAGGGAATTCTTGAACTGAAAGGAAAGTCTACAGCTGATGGCTGGCCCAGGCTTTGGCTTGATAAGGGTTACTCACTGCTCCTGCCCAGATTTAGGACACAGTCATGCACATGCAGCAGCTGGGAGGAGAGACACTGCAGTCATGAGCAATCACTGCTTCCAAATGAAACCTTCACATCCTTGCCTGAGTGCTCCTCCCCCACTGCCTCCCAGCGTACAGTCAAGTAAGTTCACTGTAACCTACACAAAAGTTGAGCAGAGGGATTAAAGCACTCACATGCACCAGTCTTGGCTGAGAAGTACCAAGCACCCGGAGCCTTCCAGCTGAAATCAAACTTGTTAACTTAAACTTCAGCAAAGCAAAGTAGAGCAGATGGGGAGTGCTTGCCCAGTTAGGCACCAATCTCAGCTGAGAAATGGCAAAAAAAAAAAAACTGTATTACTTCCTATCAACACTGAAGACAGGCTTGAACTCTAGCTGGCTCTTACTTAGCCCTCAGGCCCTTAGAGGATTTCTAGGCAAAAAGTCAGCAACCCAGGGTTAGGAGGGTCAACTCGGAGAATAGAAAGAGGAGACTCATACCTAGCCTACAATGCAGACATAGCTGAACCACATACCAACACACCATGTCACAACCATGACTGCCAACTTCCTTGGCCTGGATATTTCAAGTCAATATGGGTGGATTTAGGATTCCTTCTCAAGGAAGAGTTAAACAGCAACATTTAGAGACATTTTTAGAGTGTCTTCAGCCAGCAGAGTGGGTGGAAGGGTGCACACTCAGAAAACTTCTTGGTTAACTTATCCTGATGCCTTTCATTATGTGTGGGTTTTATATGTATTATCAGCACACATAAATTCATGAACATACACATGAACCTTGTATGGGAAGATGTGTGCAAGAAACCTTTAAGCATTAGGTGTACACTTATCAAAAATACAAGATAGTACTATTCAGGCAATCCGCTGAGTTAGTGAAGTAACTAAGTAGTTAAAAAAAAAACAAACAGAAAGAAAATGCAGTACATCCTTTTAACCTGAAAGAGGTCATACAGTTTGCAAATATTAGGTACCTTTAACTCCAAAAGTAGGTCCTTGGGAAGGTTGTCTCAGACAGGCAAAGGAATTAATGTTAAGATGTGCTGTAAGAGCCTGGACAAGACCGATTGTGACTGTGCTTTTCCCTTCTCCTAGGGGTGTAGGAGTTATTCTATCAAAACAAGAAAAAAAGATTAATCAGATTCTTTACTGATGTCATCCTGGCTAAGGATATCAGAACTTACGGCTTTTGATTTCAGTGAAGAATATTTGTACAACAAATTTCAGTAAGATTACTCTATCTCCACAGAAATACTGCCACAATGTTATCCCCTAGCTCAAGCTGGAATGCTAATATACATGTGTCTTCTATTTAAGTAATTTACTATGATAGCAGAAAAAGAGAAGATTATTTTGGCAAAAGTTCTAAACAGAATATATTGAATTTAGACATTTTCATTGCAGCACAAAAGTCTCACCGATTTCATTAGCAAACCATCCATCAAAACACTCTGAGCATGTATTAATATTTTTGTGTAGCAATACATGGGATGTTTTATTCCCACTGCTCAAACTATGAATGAAATAATAACATACTTTAAATCAAAGAACAGACACTTTTGTTTGCAAAGCTCAACTATCCTTTCTCTAACTTCCATGTCATCATAACCCTCAGCAACTGATTTTTCAATAAAACAGGACACAGAAGTCACTATATTCAATCGAACATCATGTATTTTACATTTATGTTTCTTGATAGTTTTGCAGATCTAAGGCCCAGGATGGACAACCACACTCACAGTCTGACCTCCCACACAACATCTCAAAATCTTCATGCTAGGGATTCCCACATCCACTCCAGAGAAACTGTGATTGAACCAGGACAGTATTTTAGAAAGACAACCAACCTCAATATAAAGACTCTATCTTTGTTTCTCACTATTTAACTGTAACAGAGGGACAATGATGGTTGACTTTGCAAATGAAAAACTCCATCAGCCCCTTCCCCACCTTTGCTCTGGGCAATGGGTAAAGCAGGGAGCACTTCTACTGGATGGGAGAGGAATACTGCACACTGGATGATAAAAAACAAACAAACAGACAAAAAAAMCCCACTCAAACACCCCAAAACAACAACAACAAAATGTAAACAGAAAAACCTCCCTTAACCTGACCCTCAGTGTCTGATCAACTCTGAATTCTAATTATGTCTGATAAATGCAGCCTTAGGGTGTGCTGTTCCCTCAGCGTAAGCACATGGCTTTCTTTAGCAAAAGGGTAGGCTCTACACACACTGCCTTTTTAATCTGTAAAGGACTGTGAATGAAAGATACCTCAGTTTAAATGATGTCCTTCCTACTTTCAAGGTCATCACATTTGTTTATGATCCATGTTTATATATATATATATATATATTTTTTTTTTTAAGTATGAACACATCTTGTGTAGAGAGTCTCCAAAATGAATTCAAATGATTCATTTGATGCACTTCTTTCCCTGATCGCAAAAGAAGAAAGCCCATTCCTTTTTCACTCACGCAACTCCTACACAAGCCTTGAAGTTTTACTTTTTGGCAAAGCATAACCATTCATACCTTTGCTGTCTTCACTACCTGCAGCAAGTACCTTACTTAGCCAAGGTGACATTAAGAACTAATATTCATTCCCAAGGAAATACAAGCATATATACACATCCTAGTCAAAGAGGAATTCTTATTCTATGACCACTTCAAGACTCGAGCTAAAACATCTAGCTCTAATTAGAAATATTTCCTTTCCCAACTAGCAGTTTTCCAAAGTACTGCTATCCTCAGGTCACAATACAAATGGCATAAAAAAGTTAGTAAAATTGCCCAGTGCAATCTTTATCTTTAAAATACAATCTGGTTCAGTTAGTTCATAGGCTGTCAGTCTTTCTTTGTCCCACAAATTATATATGCATGAAAACATTAACTTGTCACAAATCTATCTTTTACATTGTTGGATTCTGGGCTTAAAAAAAAAAAAAGCTTTGTTAGATATGAATTTACTTCTCATCATAGTTATCCTGAACAATCTGGGCACCAGAGGCAAGCCTAATTAAGATCATCTATACTGCTGAAGGAAAGAATTTGAGTACATGGTATTTTCCTATTCAGGAAAGTAATGTTTTAACTAAAGTCTCAAAGAAATCTATGGGATTTTAACATGCCTCTAAGAGATTCCCTGAACTGCGACTCTTCAGAAATAGTATTCTGTCTACTGATAGCTTTGAACTGCTCTTAAATGACCATGTGGTATTTGTTTATTATGGGCATTTGCTTTTAGTCATTTTAGTCATCTGTAACAGCATCATGTTTGCCAACAATCAGATTTTAAAGAGCAGTTAATAACTTAATCTCCAGACTATTTTGAAATAGAGCCTTTCTAGAATTGCAAACCCTCCACTTAAAAAGAGAATTCACTTATTGCTAGATGATTCCTCTCCCCACACACACACTCCGCATCACATGCCAATAGAAAAAAAACCCAAGGTTGTGAGCACTGTAACCGAGACTTAGCAAATACCCCAAGGGAGTTTGCTTGAGCAGAGTTAGGGCTCAGTTAGGTCAGGTTAGGGCTGAGTTTACAGGCCCATGAGGAGAGCACATGAAATGCTCTACAGAGAAAATTGGGAAGTCAAATGATTATAGCGTTTTACTGAAGGTATTATCACGAGGATACCCGTCAGCAAAAATCCTGCCACAGAGCAGTAAAGCTTTTCATTCATTTAGAAAGATTAAGACGTCATCCTTGTAAGAAATGTTAACTGAATTAATTCAGTTAATTTTCTTTTGATATGGATACAACCCTAACAAATACAAAAGAAATATCCTAGAACTATGGCTTAAAAAGATGCAAAGAAGTGCTATAAGCCATGACAGATGCATTCAACTTGGGTTTTTGCACATCTCTAAGATTAGTCTCTAGAACTAAATTTTTTTAAAAATATGGAAGTTCAAGTGGGGAAAGAAATTTCAATTTCACAACCTGCAAGATTCTTCTGCAAGTAACAGATATGCCCTGCCATACACTCAAAAATTTGAAAGCATGTGTAACATGACATTTAGTAGTAAATTAATTTTTTGTAAACACAGGAAGGCCATCAAATCCAGTCCAGAACTGCTGATAATCACAAATCCTTTTCATAAAACAATCTAGCTACTTTTTATGCTCTCCTTCCTTCTACACATCTCTTTCCAGCAACTTCTGTTTAGAAATAAGAAAAAATGCTAACCTTGGGAAGAAACTAACACATCTTCTAAACCTAACCAATGCGGGGCCTGTTCATAATTCATTTTTAACAAATTTGTAACTCATCAGGCCTTTTGTGACTGTCCTTTAGCTTAATCAACTCCATCTTTCTGCCACTCCTGACCATGCCACCCCAAAACACTTTCTGAAAGCAATCAAGAAGCCTTCTAAGTTTCTTCCTTGCTTGCCTTTGCCTTCTCCTGCAGCAAAGGCTCTTTGCTTACCCCATGAGTCTAGTAGCCCACTTCTGCTCTTGCTTGCACAGGGCTAAAATGCTCCAACTGCAGTCCTGCTAGAAACTCGTATGGAAAACCATGAACGCTTCCCTGTGTACTCAACATATCTTCACTGGTACCTCCTAGGAGTGCAGTCACCGATTCCAGTTTCACAGATGCACTATAACCATGTTGCAAGCATTCTGTCATCTACTCCTATCTATCAATCCGTCATTTACAAACTTTCTCCCATGATCTTATTGCAGAAATTCTTGTTCAGTTCCAAAATGCACCACCTTTCACTGTGTTATTATTTGAATATTTTTGCATTTCTCATACTCTGGTATGCATCAAGGTTATTCTGTAAATCCGGTACTATAATCACAATCCTTCTCCATATCAGAAAGCCTCCCAGCTTTGTGTCATCATCAAATTTCAGAAGCACTGCCTCATCTGCTGTGCAGAGGTCATTAAAAATATTTAAAAAAATATTAAACAAGTAAGCCCTCAGATCACTAACTACAGTGCCCCAAGTCATCTCCTCTTCCCTCTCACATTCATCATTTTACCACAGTAAAATCCTCACATGACTACATATAGAAAAGTCAACAGTTTTACAGGTTGTATAGCTACCCTTATCTTTTCCTGAAAACCTAACCTGTTTCTTATGTCAATGCCAATACATTGCAAAAAAAAAAAAAAAAGTTTCTGTCTCAATGAAAGGAGTAAGCTACCTTGTCTCTACTGAGAGGGTAAGGTCACACACAGATATTCACCATGGAGAAGCTAACAATTTAAGAAGCTAATGCTGGCTTACTTCACGCTAACCTGTTCATAGGCCCATATCCTTAATCTATCACAGGTTGTCTTTCTGAAACAAAAACCTCTCTGTGTTTATCTTGTCATGYGATCATCTGATTCAAGATCTTTTTGCCACAATCACTTCTGTTCTAATGTTTTTACTATTTAAACTTGAATTTAGAAAAACAACATCAGTTCTTGTTGGTTTAGCGACAGCAGAGTGCAGAAATCTGCTGCAGCAGCATTTTGCGACATCTGACCCCTACAAGCAGTAGCTGCACTTGTTCTCAGATCTCTCTGCAAGCCTTTCCTGAAGCAAAAATGGCCATATTCTCTCTCTCAGAATATTACCAAAATTCCTATACAGAGCCAACAAAAGCTGAGAAATTTAGAGCAGATCCTGGGAAGAATCCATTTTACCTACGCTCAAAAGTGGTTTGGGCCCCCATCTTCCTTCTGATCTACTGCAGGAGCACAGAGTGCTACTCCATTTCCTTTACCTTCATTTTTGTATTTCTAGAAGAATGCTTACTTTTCAATCCCTTTTTAATTCAGTCATGACACCTATCCTGTGTGTTTTTATTATTGCTATAATGATAACTTCCTTTCCCTACCATTATTTCTGGCAACTCCATGTTGTTCTAGGACCCTTATTTTTGCACAAAGACGTTTCTTTCAGAGGACCATAGCCAGATGAACTCACTTTCACTCACGGGGCAATTTGCATAATGTTTCCTGTTGGTGGTTACCAACATCTCTGAACATCAGACACAGTTCACATTTGACAGAATTCAGAAACACTGTCACTAACTTATTTATTCAAATGCAGCTCCAAACACAGCAGAAGACTGATTTTAACTCCTCAAGGACTGGCAATTGGCATGCGTGGGAATATGGGGACTTCTTAGGACTATCAGGAACAAGCAAAATCAAAGATAACAGTCTACTGCTCAGAGTAAGAAAGGAAATTGGAAAAGACAAAAACTTCAACAACAGACAAAAAGGAAACCCAGTAGTTGCATGAAGAACAACATCTACTTCTCCCAGAAGATTCATGTAATCAAACACCACATTAAAATGCTCACATAACCTGCCTGGCCTCTTTGAATATAACTGTGTAAAACAAGCCAGAAAGCCCTGGGAATTTTCTAGGGAAAAAGTTTTTTTTTTTCCAGATACAAACAGAAACACAGCCCAGTGCACTGATCAAACCGGGAGGGACTGGTGTTCCCTTTGCTGAATTTCCAGTATATTGATACTCTGCACTACTCCCATCCCTATTGTGAATGTGGCATCCTGTGGGAACCAGCAACCACCAAAGCAGGGGTAAAAATGCACTAAAGCAAGAGTATTTTCACCAGTGAACTCATGCAAGCACATAATGGTTTGTGACAGTGAGGGTGCATGTCAGGTTAGGCTGAACCCTGACTTACACAAATCCCCCTGGCTTTAAACATCTACATTTTCAAGGTATTCCTCAGATTGTTCATTTTAACCTGTTTCCTCCCTTCTGAGAAGTCCTGTGATCCTTAGCTCTCTTGGAAGTAGAGTTACTCAGATGAATATCTAGAGGCTCAAAATATCTAAAAGGCAGCTGTGACGGAGGAAGAAAACCAAGAATCAAACCTCCATTAATGCTCTACAGCACTCGGGCGAAGCACTTTCCTATGAAAACTTGTCCACTGTAGTAGGTAGGAATAGGCACAACCCCCTGCAAAGCCTGGAACAGCAACCTGACTTTTTTGTCTCTTTCCACCTAACTCACAACCAACAAAACATCACACTATTCAGCAAAGCCAGATTCATCTGGACAATTCATTTACCTAACCCTAAATTCTCATCTAACTTGAGAAGACTTGYTAGGACAGCCCTATTCTGAGAGGTTCAGCAGTGGCCTGGAGATTACAGGATAAACCTTAAAAACTATGCAGTTACTGGAGTGTCCGTTTTAAATATAAGTCAAAAAAAGCACCAAAATTAAAGCAAGTTTCTATTCTAATAATTTCTTTAGTAAAGCTTACTTTAAATTCCTTCCCTTTTGCACCCGGCCTACTTTGATCAGTTTTTATACATAAAATAATCCATCTAAGCTTTTGTGTAGACATTTAGATGTTATTGGCTACACTTTTTTTGCTAGCTATACTACTGAGCATACACACTTGCAACTTCTGTCGTTAGCTCATGTAAATATAAAATTACAGCTGCCAATGGCTAACTTTAGCTCAGTTGTGCATTTTTAGATAGGTATGCAATGCTGTGTTCTGATCTTATGCAAATCTAGAAAAAAAACACTTTTAAATACATTAAATTTTACTGAACTTCAAGAGACTTTACACACATTTGCATTCTTCCTCAAATTTCTTTAATATGTTTTCAATCTAAACACAGAAATCCCACAATCATTTTCCTTCTTAAAACTTATTTTGCCACCTACCAAGCAGTTACTAGCTCCTTGGCGAAGTAAGTTTTCCATAACATGGGAAAGACTTCTCTCTTTATATATATCAAAAACAAAGATAAGAATATGCAGACTTTTTGTTTGTTATACATCACACGAGCTTACAGTGGAGTTATTTCTGTGGGAAAGCTACATGAGGTCTGACAAAGAAAAAATAAACAAGCAGTGAGATGATACACTGCACCAGCTGTAACCTCCTTGCAGTTACTGCAGTTGTAATGAATCCAGCAAGTACTGTAGTGCTTATTTGACTGTTCTTTTCCTTCAGTTTCCTGTATTTAACTTGTCAGTACTGGCAAATTTTGAAGACTGTAGGGAGTTCATCATTCCTGCGATCCGCACATAAACCTGCAAAGTCTTGCCATTGAGAAAGTGAGAAACAGAGTTCTCATAAATGACAACCTCACCTAGATACATCCTTCTTTCAAGACTACAACTGCCTGAAATTTATTTCTGAGCACAAAAGTGCTGCATCTTTCCATTTTGTCACGAGTCCTCACCTAGGTCAGGTTATGACAATGTTGCAGTGGCATCCTCAAAAAGGCACCCTGAACTTCTGGATATGAAAGCACAGTGATCACTATTAAACTAAAATGACTGAACAAAGCCAGTAGTAGACTAAAGAACCCACAACTACAAACTGTTAAAGGGTGATAAAGATCCAACCAATATAATTCCAGCGAGTAGCTATACAGCTATATAATGAATACATGACAAACTGTCTCAGTGAAGACTTTGTTTTGAACTGTCAGAAGTTTCAGGGCATCAACAAAATGGTATTTTTTCCATTCATTCCTCCTTATAATCTCCCTCTTCTTTTGTCTGCCCTTTTTTTTTTCATTTAAGCACTTCAAGGGTCAATAAATACAGTGAACACAAATACAATCCAACACTTAGCCAACAGAAGTAATTCAAAATCTGAAAATTTCATCCCTAAAATAAGACATTAACCATCATACAGCCTGTGCAAGCATTAGACTAGTATCTATTACTGTGCATTTTTATCTTGCCAAAATAGTTTAAATACATAATAATATCTTGGTTCTACTCTTTAGTTCATCACAGAACAATCTATTACTGTTAGGAAAGAAGTATTATGTTAAGTTTTCTAGCATTTAAAAAGCAACACAATTGTACAAAAACAAAGCATTAAATTTCATAATTTTTCCAGATTCTAATATTCCTCAGGCTTTACTTCATTTATCTTCTTGCATTTTTGAAGTGAAGAAGTTACCTAAACTAAGTGATAAAAGCCAGAGCACTGGAACATCTAAATTCAAAATAATGGAAGATACAAAAAGTCTAGCAAATTTTAGATGTAGGTTTCATACTGTGTTTCCCACTATGCTATCTAGATGCTTAAACACATGATTAAGTTAACCCAGTGTACTAAACTTAGTTACTATGTCATACACAGGAATTGTTCATTTGCATACTCTTAGCTTGCAGTGAATGGGAGGCAGTTTGAGATAACATATCCTTCAATATAATTTTAACATATTAAGAGCATGTACACAGGCAACCGATGCACAAGAACTAATTGCTTCACGGTAACTTCTGGGTCTGACCCCAAGGTGTCTTGACAGAAGCAATCTAATAAGTGAAAGACAAAAAAAAGAAAAAAGGGAGCAAGAAAAGAGTAGAAAAACAAGCTCTTCCACACAGAATAAAGTGGAAAAGTTTGAAGAAACTAAGTCTTCATTTGTGTGACTRTTTTTGAGCGACATTATTTGTTAATCAAATTGTAATTTTTCCACATACAAAGCATGTATTAGATAAGGCATTTAGCTGTATTTGGGTACATTCAGAAGCTGTACTCGGGTGCATTTGGAAAGACTTCCCAATTAGTAGCAACTTTTTAAAAAGTCATAAACGCAGCTATCCTTAGATATATAAAGGTACATACTGGTTCCTTTTTGCTATTCAGAAAAACAGCTAGGGAATCTCTAGCGCACCAGAAGTAAACCAGAAGATGAGAATTTGCACCAAATATTCATAATTCCAACACATTATGAAATAGTTACACTTGATTGTGGAATTTTAGGCACAAA
This sequence comes from Apteryx rowi, assembly GCF_003343035.1. Taxonomy (NCBI): domain Eukaryota; kingdom Metazoa; phylum Chordata; class Aves; order Apterygiformes; family Apterygidae; genus Apteryx; species Apteryx rowi. The sequence continues at coordinate 1,410,110 of NW_020447397.1, read as the reverse complement.
TATTGCCGTCTGCATCATGGACAGATGATGGAGATCCTGCAACTTACAGAATACACACATGCACACTCACTGTTAACTTTGCTTAGGAAAATTAATTAATATTCACATCAGATCGAGTACCCAGAAGTAAAAGCATAAGCCTTGAAGTTTCTTTTTTTTCCCCAATATTTTCTTTTTTTTCCAATTTTTTAAGTATATATAATACTTCAAGGTCAGTCTTTGAACCCTCTCAGAAGAGAAAGATCCCAGTGTTGTAGCCATCTTGCCCAAGCCCTCCATGCTAACCCTTATGTGGCAGACTGGTACTGGACTCACTGCGTGAGATGCAGTGACTTCAGAGAAGTTACAAGTAGCAACGTGTTTCATAATAAAATTATACTGGTACCAAAACCAGCTATTTGTTTCTGAAACATTATTCACTCTTTATACTCAGCATGTAAACTTACGAAGACACAATTTTCTATTTGTTCCCAGTTGTTCACCTTGCTAGTCAAAATTTTGCCCTTTCTTCCGCACATATATACATTTCTGTCTCTGTGCCCACAAAGCAGCAGAGAACTTCATGAGATACTGCCCTTGAAAGAGAAGACTGGGAGACATGAAAAAGTGTGAAAAAAACAGAAAAACTGGTGCTTATAAACCAGCAAAAGTAAAATTCATCTGAATGCAGTCTTGCATTATGCTATCCCCCATCTCCTGATATCTTTAAATAGTCTCTGCTTATGTGAGACTCTGCTGCTAGAGAACCCTACAAGCCTGCTAGGGACAGCCTACACCGTGCCTAACTGATGTAGTTGACAACATGAGCCTGAAAATACATGGTAGCAGCTTTCTTCCTCAAACTCTATCAAATGCTGAATCTACTTTCCTTTCTCTAAACAAAGAAAATACAAAATAAAACCTTACTGAAGGAAACCAAGCTGAATGGACTGTTATTTTCTTCTCCTAAACAACTGTTCCACATTCCTACAGGAATATCTTTACACATCATAATTCTACAGCATAGCTTTGAAGACAGCTTCACAACTTGCCTGCCTCAGCTTCATAACTAACATCTGCTAGCCAAGTACTAACTGAGGTGTCTCAGTCTGCAATATCTCCATCTCAGATGATGACAGAAATCCAGGTTTTCCCCACATGAAGGTACTAAAACAAGCAGTTTGCAAAACCCTATCTGACTGAGGAATTGGTAGATCAAGACAGTTAAGAAAGGCCTTCTCCCTTTGGATAAGTCTAAAACTATGTTTTAAACTTGACTGATTCTATTTACAAGGAAACAACTATATAGATTATTTTGGAATGTAAAGCACACATTGCAATTAAAATATTAATGAAAACTTTCACATATCTGTTCACAATAAGAAATTTCCACTTTACAAACCAGATAAATTAAAAAACAATTGTGTCACCGAGCGCAGAAAAAACTGCTATTCAGAAGCACAGCACATAATTCTTGTCGAGCATAGCATTTTCTATAATCGTGGGAACAGAGAGCAGGATAAGCCTGCCTGGAGACATGTCTACATTTCAGAGAAAAAACATGACTTACTTAACTATGTAATTTGTTCTTCAATAAAAAAAAGTATTTATTATTAATATCAACAGATTATCATGCAGCTTCTGTTAAGGTTTGTTTATAAACAGCCACCATGCACACAGACTTAAATATTCAAGTTAAACATTTTAAATTCTGATAAAACAATAGAAAAATGCCACACAGCTAAATACAACATTTAAGAGGCTTAGAACAAACTACCTTCTACAAAAGTTACTTCCGTAATAACACTTGCTTTGGAAGACAGGTTGTGTTACTTCAGAAACAATGTCAAAAACTGCCTGCTTTGAGAACAGAGCGACATACAGCACAAAATATGCAGGGGTCTTACTTGTGTAGGACATTAAGAAGATACAAATTGCATGTTTATATTACTATGAGTGGAAAGGGTGTACATTAATCACATTACTGCACATTCTTACCCAGCAACTAGAACATATTTTCCATCTGGTTGATCCTTTAACCTTTCCAGGAGGGACAAACGTACTTTGGCTTTGGTTTGGCCATAGATTTCAATTTCATCTGTAAGCAATCCTATCTCCTTGGCAAGTACATCAACAGCTTTTGGACTCTGAGCTCGGGAAATCTCAATATCACTGGAAAAGAAAACAAATAGGAGCCAGGAGATTTCTCTCAGCTTAGGTGGTCAACGACAAAGCACAAAACAACAGCAAACACTCCAACAATGGGGTTATTGTAATCAGTTTTCAATCCTCTCTCACATTTTATTAACCAAGTCTAAATATTAGCTAACACCTAATATAATATTGAAAATCACATGCAATGTTTGTTAATTGTTATAATTTCATGGAGTTCTCTTGTTTAATCAGATTCCAAATATTATGTAATTCTTTCATATCAAGCTAGAGACATGTCTGTTCGATGTTCAAGCATGTCCCGCTGGAACGGATCTTTCTGGTTTTGTTTTTCTTCTCCTCTCTCCCAGTATATTTCAGCACATGCACTTTACTAAAAAGCACATACATTCCTTGGCCAACACTCGCATAAACAAATTAGCTAAACATGATACTTGCATATGTAGCGCCTTTCATCAGAGGATGCAGCAAAGCAAGCTGAGCCTCCCTACTCCCCCAAGAGGCAATAAGAGGAAACAAGCAAAGCATTTGAGCATTCATGCTCTTCTGAATCATAGCTAAATTGAAAGTGGCCACACAGCAGGAGTTTAACACACAGGGCTCGGGCCAAAAGTCCATCTAGCTTATAARCTCTTTTCAAAGATGACTGAAAGTGGAAGCCTATGCAAGAGCAAAAGCATGGAGCAAGCACATTGCCCACGGAAGCTCTGAGCAACAACAAGATCCCACAGCAGTCAGTTGCGTGGCTCAGCCACACAGGATGTGAGGAGTCACCTCCTTTCGCTTTGAACTGCTCACACCACCAAAAAACAGGTTAAAAAAATTACCGAGAGATTAATTACTTTCAGCCTATCCAGGCTAAACTTCTTCCTGCAGTTTCAGTTGGTTACAATATTTTTAAGACAGAATCTGGCAATGGCATCAAAGCTAACGCCCTGAACTTTTTCAGAGTCTGCAAGACCTCGAATATCTACAGATGAATGCACAACTACTGCCAAATATCAACTCCAGGTGTTAACTTGAGCTGTTTTGCATCCACCAGCAAATGATCAGGTTGTGCCAATTTAATTGCTTGCAATTCTTTGAAGATATGCTAAACTGGACCATTACTCAATTCTAATTCACAAGGTACTTCTCAAATATCCCACTCACACACCCTGCAGCAGCTAAGTGAACCCCAGACATCATCCATCCAAACATTGGCAAAACCCAGCACTACAGGGCAAGAAGCTACTGAACCTTGATACTACAAAAGCTGGGCTGCAGACTATTTGGTTGCGTTTACTTCTACTGATCTGGAATCTGATTGCTTTCAAAGATGTACTAATCACATCCTCTTGCATAAAAGGATATAGTTTCAGTTTTCTTATGCATTACTTCAAACACAACTAGGCACAAAAATGTATCAAGAACACAAGATGCAGTGCCTTACAAACATCTCACGAGAAAGAATATTTAAGCTATTTAAAGTTTTTATCCAGAACTCTGTCTATAAAAACAACTCAAGTCCTAGAAAAATACTGATAAAATGCTGACAGTGTGGTCGCATTAGGACTTAAGCAAGGCAAAATCTGTAGAGTGACCTAATCTCTTATTAAAACAATTGATACATTGCTGGGGGGACAGCTTCGAATGCCAGAAAGTTTGTCTGCCTTTTTCCCTGCCCCCTACCAACCGTATCAATCTGTTTAATAAAAGATAGTTGCTATTAATTCAAATCTCAGGACAGACTCTCAAGACTCTCTGCAGTAAGTGGGAGTCCTTTTCCCCTCGCCTCTCCCACCATAACCGACTCCCTCGCAGAGTTTCCTTCTGAAGAAAACTATTGTGCTTTTTCCATCCTGCACACACCACTACTGGCAAAAAGTGGAACAAGCAACACTGACCTAGTTGTGCATTTATGAATAAATTAAAGGGTAAAGAATTTCTAGATCAATTACAAACATTTTTAGGAGTTAAATAAAATTGACAGTGGATGTTACAGTTCTCCCTTGGTAAGACCCATTGCTGCCATCATTTCTTCACTTGAAGGTCCCTTATGAGCCTTCAAGGCAAATATATTTTTAACAGAACAGAAACCCTTTAACAACAGATTACATAATGACATATGAAATTAAGTTAGTTGTAGTCTGTCCCTATTTCCAAATACTACAGAGTGAGACCATCATTTAACAAGTTGATGAAAGGTGTAATTTGGCAATGAATTGACATCTATGCCTTAAATACTAATGGAGCTAAACAATGTACACAAAATGTTTATGTCTAGTCAATTATTTCAGGTAAAAAGTATTTTCTAAAAAAATATGAAATTACAGGTTTGATATTAACTAACATTTAGAAGTCTACATTTGTACCTAAATGTTTTAGTTTGACAAATAAAATATTGTATATATTGGAAATATTAGATTTATTTAATAAATTATGTAATTTAATATTAAGCTGAAAAAGCACAACACCGGTTCTTTTGCCTGAACAAGAATCATTAAAACAAAAATTCATGCGGACTTTTTGTGTGTGCTGGAATTTTATTACTGTGTATTTATAAGAAAATCCTCAGTTCATTTCCAATATGTTTGGAAATGACCCAAATTAACACCCAGAGCTCACAGAAATCAAAAAGCTGATGCTCCTAGTTATAGTGCTTAAGCAGCTTTCCCTCATTTTAAATGAAAAAAAATCTGTTTCCATATAAAGTTGTGTAGTATTGTAAGATTATATTTTCTTGCAGTATAGTTTCCATCAGATAAGCTACTTTACATTTAAAAGGAAAAAAACATGGAGCTAGAGTAATCAAATATATGAAAGTCCTATTACTGGTTATACTACATACTATTATATATTAAGTACATAAATATTTACGTACTAAACACACAATACAATGCCATAGAGGGTTGGGAATTTTTGGGGGGGAGATTTTTTTTTCTCCATCACACTCATCACACAATGCATGCTATAATCTACTGCTTCACTATATTATTTATGGACAGATCTTTTCCAAGATTTAAGTCTAGGAATGTTACATATTGGCCCAGAAAAAGCCCTAGAATTTCTYCCCATCCCACCCCACCCCTACACCATAGAAAATGCTTGTTCTTTTGACAACTTAAATTACAAATTGCCTCCCTACCCAATAAATTGTTAGTAAGGGATGGTGAAAACTGAATCAAAGTGCTTAAAAAGAAAAACACACTTCATTACTGCTTTCCTAAACACAGCAGTGGAATTCAGAGGCAAACATACAAATAACCACACACAAATTTCAAAGCCTTCCTACTTGCCAGCCCCTCACTCACATCCTTGTTTTCCCTCTATATTGCCCATAACAACTGAGAGCAGCATCTTTAGCACAGCAACAAGCTCAGGCTGCTTTAAATGCCAGAGATGTCGGCAGTGGTAACAGCGCAGACCTAGATCCCTGAGGTCCGATCATGGGCCTTGGCCGGTGAATGAAAGGAACTGATTGAAAAGATTCTGTTTCTGAGAATAAACACGCTTCCTGCTCTTCAAGTATACGCGGGAATCTGAAAGCCTAATTCAGAAGTAAACACTTCTGCTGAGGGAAGAAAATAAACACAAGATCAAATGCCATTGAAATCACTGGACCTTAAATACATCCATAAGTATCTTCCTACATAAGGCCTTAGCAATTAGGAACAGTCTACATTTTGTATTTCTGTTGCTGTTCCCCAAAGCTTCACCTCCCTTCCTCATGGAAATGCCTTCACCTTCCAGTTTTAGGACTTCACCAAATAAAGTTTGGCCCCAATGCACATACTAAAAAGAAACACTGACAGGAAACACCAGAACATGGTCACAGTAAGGCATACAACAAAACGGCACAATCTGTAGTCCCCATAAGCAAATGAAAAAGAATCAGGCATAGACATTTTTTACATTCGTTGTCACATTTAAACACTTGGCTACCTACTTTTTTTTTTTTTTAACATTTATTACCTGGGCACTGGGGAGAGGGGCTGAAGTTTCAAGCAACGGAGGTCCCACTTCCTGTACTGCTGGGCTCGGATCCATCTCTCTATGTTTTTTACCATGTTCTGTTTTTAAACAAGAAAGACAGCACACACCAGCTGCATCATAAATGCTGAACACTAATTTCAAATGATCCCAAAACTGCACTGCAAGAACATTTAGGGGAATGGCTAACAAAACCCAAATTTAAAAGTCTTTTAATTTCACGGTTTTAGGATGAAAGAAAAACATCCATTGCACTATTACGGTAGTGTTGTTTATCCAGATTTCAAAAAGAGGCAAGACTATTTACATATAAATGGCAGAGAAAAATCTTGAATAAGGCACTGGAAATTTTATTTGGGTAAAATGGAGAATGACTATTATTCTCTCACACATTAAAAAGAATGGAAGTTCACCGACTGCCTCATTCTCTCTCTTGCTTTCTGAAAGACAAGTTGCCTCCACATAAAACAACACATTTTTGGACCCTTTATCCATCATGACACAAAATCATACACAGGTATAATTATTCCTTAATTGCCTTGCAAGAATAGGTAACATTAGTTTATTGATACAAGTGCTTCTGGCAAGCTTTACTATAATTATCAGAATTATGATAAATATGATTTTTAATTTACCTTTCTCTAACTAAATGTAACAGGCATTAGTCATCCTAATTAACTGCTTACAGAGTTGCTGTTAAAATGGAAGGTGGGTAGGATTTTCAAAAGAGCAAACCAAAAACTAAAAAAAAAAAAAAAAAGTCCAATTGTAGAAGCAATTTCTACAACTTAAAAAAGAGCACCAAATTTTACAGTGTTTGAAGTTATACTAACCTGCATTCGCATTGCTATCGCAAGAGAACAAACATCATTTTCAACAGGATGGTTATTTTGCTGACCACAGTGGTGTTTCTCTGTAAAATGAAAACATTGCACTAAGAAATCGAGAAGCTTTGGCGAGTGGGAGCATGTGTATTTGAAAGCTATCCCCAAACAAAATTCTGAATGCTGGTTTGCAACTTAATGTCACTGCCAAAATTACAGATGGCTTCTTTTATACTTAAACAGAAATCACCCAGGAAGATTGATAAGGAAATAGTGTGAAAATCAGACACCAACTGTAAGCCCTAAACCATATGATGCAAACATACACTTGCAAATGACAAAGCATGCACATACTTGAAAAGAGAATAAGAAACAACAGAAACTGATTGCAGGATCCAAATAATTGCTTTTGGACAAAAAGAAAGAGAGAGAGGAATAAAAAAAGCCTGATAGGTACTAGGATTTGAAGAGCTACCTATATTTTTAACAGAACACCCAAATGAACTCAATAAAGACTGTCTTCTTTTTCATATGCCTATTTCAGCGAGTGAGAACAACAAAAAGATCACAAAGTATTAAACACTATTATTATCTAATGAGATTTAAAATTTGAAATCAAAATATGCAAAACTTTGAGTGGCAAAAGTTCTCTTCACTGGTATGACATTAAAATTAAAAGCAGACATTCTTAAGAGTCTATACAATTTACGATGACTCCAGTTTTACCGACACGTGAGTGTTTCTAGTGGCAACATGTCAGGTGATAATCATGCGTTAGCTACTCTAACCAAATATATTATTTTGTCTCCTTCCCGCAATCCTCCTTTTGGCTTGCTCTTCTGTTGTTGCTTATTAACTTTTGTCTAGATGCAATTTCTCCAAGATAAAATTCACATCTTAGTCTCTGTGGGCCTATCAAGGCCTTAGTCTTATTCTGTAGGGCACAGACATAAGTTTAATAAAAAATAACGATTGTGCACTGACAGCTTTAGCCTTCCCCCTTCAGGGTAACTGTACTGCAAATCCCAACCTATCCGAACTCTCACTCTAGTTGTCCCTTCTGTACCCATCATAAAATACTTACATTATCTTGCATAATTACCTCTCCTAACGAAAGTCCCCATAGTGGAAGATCATGGAAATCACCAGCTGGAATCATCAGTGCTGCAGACAGAAGAGTGCAGAGGAGCCAGCACAGCACTGGGCCATGCAATACCCACTCTCACCCACGCTCACAACTATCACTGAGAGACCAAAAGACCCTGTTTGCAGACTTGCTCAGCCTTGTTCAATTTGCTTTTTAATCCTTTCTCAAACATTATTGCCAGTTGGCATCTGTACTTCAATGACAAAGCTAACCAAGGAGTAAGATGACAGTCCTAACATTAAACTCAAAATAAGAAAGCATCCAAAAAGGCCTTCTTACTTGTATTAACACTTGTTATGTTTAAAACAAAATTTCTGGAGATGCTGAGTTTTAGACTCAAAGACAGAGTTTTACTGGAAGTTATAACAGTCTATCACAGTCATAAGTTGACTATTGCTGCTTTGAGACCAGACTGGGATAGCTGCCAAAGGGACAAATGAAGTAAGAAGAATGAAGCTAAAATCCCCTTACAGACAGCTGTGCTTTACAGRAACATTTCAACTTTTTATGTTATTTGGCTTAAAATGACTTCTTTATCAGGGCAGAGACAGCTTGTGTGTAAATATATATTGGAAAGGAGATTTCCCTTCAATAAACTACTTCTCTCAGCTTGCCTATGCTACACACTCACTACGCAAAGACAACTAACCAGGCTTTTTCAAGGGGTGAAGGTGAAGCTAGAGGTAAAACTGATGCACACATGAGCTAGTAAGATGACTGTAGGATTGCAACAACGCACTTAGGATAAATTTTTCAGCTGCAGGCTAGAATAGTTCTCTAGGTGCTGGATTTAGGCCAGAAAATCAGCTGGACCACAGATGTTGTGTGTACCCCTCTGATTCACCCTAATAAAGTCCCCTACACCCATCTATTTGTACCCTATTGTGCAGATGGGTAAGAGCTGCTCTCACATGCAAGTTGGCAGCCTGGTAGGGTCACAGTGGAGAAGCGGTGGAGAAATGGTTGAATTTCCCACTAAGATACTTACACAGTATGGGCTGGAACTTTCAAGTGACCTAGGAGGAGCCTGACATCAAATTCCAAATAGTTTTGGCATCCTTAAGTTTTGTTCAGAAACGTGTTCCTAATTTCTACAGATTTACATATAAAGCGTTTTGCTGTAAGAGGCTACCGCCACYCACTTGATTCCAAAATCATTACTACAGCAGAACAAGGTGTTGCATTGATAGAAATTGTATGAACATTAAAAAAAAGAAAAACAAAAAACCCCCCAACAACTTTGAAAAAGAATTCTGTCACAGTAGAGCAAGCAATTTTAGTTCTACTTTCCTGGCTTAGATCACTACAGCTGCCCAATATAACTACGTCTTTGCAAACTCTGAGTGCTTTTAAAACATACATGTGTGTTAGGCCGCATGCATACCTACATGAGACAGAAATCTAGTCACCAGATAGCAAGAATAGAAGACATTTCATGGCCATTCTTGCCTTCAGGCTTCATTTAACTCCTGTGACCCTACAGATGTTAAGCTGGACATTGAGAAAACCCAGAAAATTTTCAGAGCACCTCAGCCAAACAGATTTCACTGTGTATTGAAAGTGAAGAATCACTTAGAAGACTGYTTTCTCCAAGGTCATAATTGTTCCACAATGGGCTTTTAATAAATATCTTGCAATTAAACTAAGTGCATTCTTCCTGTCAAATAGATACCTGTGTTTCATGTACCTCTCTAGTATGTCTTCAGGCCAACAATTCTTAAAGCTGCTAAAATGTGCTTCTGCTATTCTTTCAGAGTTTCTCCAAGATTCTGACAAACTCAAAAGCAGAAGCATAAAGAGAGACAACATTTGGTAGATAAGTTCCTATTTACACTATCTTGTTAAAATCTCATGCTGCCTTTCAAAAGAATCGCTATACTTAACACACAGCCCGCTGCCACAACTAGATAAATGGAGAGGAATCTATAGGCTCATGCCAAATGTTACTACCAGTCCATTTCCTGCCCTAAGGACAAATGTTGCTGTGGTATGGGAACATCTTGCAATGTTTGAATGCAATTGCCCTAACAGCATTCTTTTAGGGACGGGAAACACTACTATGATCTTGAGATCTATAGTGCAGCCGAGCCTTGAAGATACTTGAGACATGCCATGCAGTCATAATGCATAACTTTTAAGTCCCTGAAGTTAAGACCCAGGCTCCCTCTGCAATGAAAGGAGAAAACAAGGTATCTGAAGGTGTTTTGTTCACCAGACAGCATGCAGAGCTGGGAGAGGTCAGCTCTGCTCCTTCAGACTATACGGTAGAGCTCATCTCCAGCCTGTGTTCGCAGGCCCACACCCTCTCCTCCAAGTCTGATACCTGAGCGGTTTCTGCTTAAAAGGATTAAAATGAGGAGGGGCCATTCCCTTCTTTTAGACACTACTGCTGTATCACCATTTCCTCCCCTCTTCGCCCCTTTCCCCCTCATTCCTACTTCATATAAAGAGTACGTTATACCAGCAGGTTGGGTGCCAGCTGAGGAGACCTACGCACCAATTCCTGCTCCAAGGATACTTAACAGTTATGTCCAATGATCCCTATGCGGGCGCTAAAGAGACATGGTTTCTTCTAATTACTAGATTACTATGTCAAAATTTCCCTCCACCCCTTTTTGATTTAACAAAGCATCTTTTTTTTTTTTTTTTTAAACCAACTTGCACAGCATCAACAAAGGACAAGGCTCAGCACCTGTCCCTCGAATATCCGCTATGATCAGAGCACTGTTCTGGGAGATGGGTGACGAACATCCAAACGCCTTCGGACAGTGGAGTAAATTTAACCCAGATCTCCCACATCCACAGTGTGTGTTCAAACCAAGAGGATATCAAGAAAGAGAAGGAAAAGATCTCCTCCTATTGCCACACTTTGCACAGGAACAGCAGCTGCTTTAGGACAAGCCTGATCTTTYATTAGCTCTGTTTAGACTGTCTGCTGAATTTGTCCTCAGGACCATAAAATTTGTTTTCCTTGGCCTCATGCCCGTTATCCCAGTTTTATATCATTAGATGTCAATAAGCACAGGTATGATAGATTTAGAAAAGCACATTAACCAATCAGACTACCTATATATTTCCTTATTTTCCTACTCATTCACAATATAATGCCATCAGGATACTGAACATCCAAATTCATATGCAACATTCTATTAAAGATCTAGAAAACATCTAAAGATCTTTACAGCAGTTTAAAGAATTTTATAGGAAACACAGTGCTAGCAGTGGAATAGAGTAAATTCTGGGAAACATTCTTAGTTCTATCCCTAATAGAATACTGAGCATTTTTCAGCTGAGAAATTAATGAACACATACCTCCCCCCAAAACTGTAAGCTAAGTTATGTTTAATGGGGGGAAAAAAACCAAGATTCTTTTCATAGGAGTAGCTGCTACAGAAGACACTCTGCCTGTTCCTGGCTTCACGATTTTTCTCTTCCATCCTGCACAGTTCTCTAAGCACAGCTTTGCAGCACGTCACAGTCGACATTTTTGTCCTCCTTCCTTTTCCCCCATGCTCCAGGTGAGGCCACAGAAGTCACAAGACAACATGCTGAAATAATTGCGTATCTGGTGACCCAAAAGTCTTCCCTCTGAATTCTCAGAATTCACAGGATCATCACTTATTAAATATAATCCTGGTATGATGAATCTATTCTAGCATTTCTTCCCTCACCTGACATCTTTTTCCTGTTTATATATTAGAGACACATGTATATATCCCTTGTACACAAACACCCRCTTTAAAGGGCCCTCTCCCAAATACGTAGCTTTTAAATCACACTTTGTTGTCCCCAACATGTCATACACTTACTTCAAAGACTCATCACACATTACTTGCAAGAACTATTCAATTTTAGCTCCTCTTACCTGATTGAAAGTCACGAGAACAAYTGACAATAACAGTTCCAGGTTTTATCCAGCTGACTGGAATATCTTCAGGTTTTGTACTGCCAACTACCACCACATCTGCATGATGAAGCTATCAACAGCCAAAAAAACCCCCCCCCAAAAATAAAAAAAAAAGCATTTTAAGATTAGAAGTACATTCATGAATATGCAATTTATATTAGACTTGTATAATAATGGTCTTTTGAGGTAAGTATTTGCAGACAAAAGAAAAAAATCTAAACCGATGACCCAATTTATGAACAATTGCACTGAAATTAAGTCAGGAAAACAAATCGTGAAGTTGGGCAAGTGGGGTCAGTCAGCACAATAAAATTTAATGGAGATTACATATTTTCAAAGAAAAAGCCCTGTCATGTCCAAAGCACTGTCCAACAGGGTAATCTGGAGAAACTTAAAAAAGAGAAGGGTTGAAAGACAGTAAATAGATAATTATGAAGAGTACAGTCAGATTATCCAAAAGTAGAAAACCAGGCCAACTCACTGGAATGCAAGATGACCTGATCTGCAAACACTGATGCCTTTGAAGAATACCAATTAAAGCATTTTTTTTCCTTGTCAATTCATGCTTGCTACTCAATGCCTCTGATTTAGTTCAACCTTGCAGATGTTGGGCAAAAACCATCAGTAAAAAAATTCTCATAATCAAAGACATAAGTGTCTTCCTTTCCTCCCTACTCTCAAGCAGAGCTCTGCAACAATTATTGGAATCAACAGGAGAAAAGGGAAAGCTCTCATGAGAGGCAAACATATAAAGATGCACTAAAAAAGGAAATATAGGCACAGCACTACCTTAAGCCTGAGCATAAAAATTATTCCAGAGATACAGTGATTTTGGAAATATTTTGAAAAATGTAAACAAATGTGAAGTGTCACAAACTCTGCAAGCCTCTCTATGAATTGATTTGTGACTGACAAGCATTCCAGCTTCTTTTTTGGCCAATGGTGCTCTGACGCAATCCTGCCTGAGATTCCTGCCAAGAAACAACAGCTAGAAATTCCATCAGTATAGCAGTTTTTGGCACAGCTGAGCATCAAGGAGAGGAGAACAATATAATTGTGGTGGAAATGGCAGAAAGCTAAGAAAGCTCCGTCTTCTCCTTAGAGGACACAGGGATGGTCTAACCCTCCTTTGGAGACCAACAAGTGGAAACAAAGCCAAAAGTGTGGGAGAAAGTCTGCTTGCTTGACAAATGACTAATGCTACAAGCTGGTTCAGCCTTCAGTCAGAAGTCCCTGTAACACTCCTATGATTGCCTGCAAATGTACACAGCAAACAGTCATTCAGTCTTAAAATTATATAACTCCTGTGTCTGGTGCAAGCACTAACTTAGATGCCACTCCTAGAAGGTCACATAAGTAATGCTTGGCCGTTACATCAAATTACACTGAGGAATTTGCAAGTAACTTTGGACAACAAGATGCTGCAGTGACTTGCGTAGCAAAAGTACTTTGCTGAAGTCGCACCTTCCCAGCAACAGCAGGCAGCCACTGCCATTAACACACTCAAATCATCAGTGTCAGCAAACAAAGACAAAACCAGTGATTATCTTCAGTTATGTGAGTCCAGACTTTTCCATAACAAAAAATGATTCATATTCTAAAAGTTATAATTCATATACTGAAAGTCAGGTATATCATCCCATGCAAAGCCTTTGGGAGAAAGACAAATAACTTTGTACAGTGCTTAACATCATAAAGTCATGATCCAGTTGAGAGCTATATGCAACAAGTAATAATTTCGAGAAATGTTCAGCCAACATACATTGGATCAATTCTGTCATAAGAAACTATAATGCCAGAACAACTGACCTGACCAAATACTCATCTCTATGACTACCAATTGTAGTCATACAAATAGCAAAATGTTCCTAACAGCCTAACACAATCATTTTTCTAGCCAACATTAACACCGTTTTGGATGGCTAAAGTCACATGTATCCATAAATATATCAGAAAAAAACAGCTGTACCTTTCTTCTCATCTTTGCCTTGTTCTACTTCCCCCAGGAAAAAATTTGTACCATGTGACATAGAGCAGTATCCTTTGGGATGAAGATATACTGATCACAGAGCCTTTCCCCATACTTTCTCTGTTGTTTTCCAAAAACAAAGTATAGAGGAAAAAAGAAAAAGGTACAGATATAATTGTCACTCTCCTGCTATAAGCAAGTATTTTTACCTGCAAGTACTAAAATAATTATTGGAGAATCAATAAAGTATACATAACAAACACTTTATAGAACATTTATTTTTTCAGTGAAAGGGTTCTTTTTAATTATATCCAGAAACTTGTTTGACTTTGAGAGTGAGTTTACTGAAAGCAAAATAGTTATTTACAGAATGCTGAGAGTCCTTGATTGATATTTTTATGATCTCCATTGGAGCATTTTGGTTTCACTTGCAAGACATTCCCCCTACCCTTTTTTTTCTTTTGCCATAACCTATTCCTTTGACTGCCTGTAAACCACTTAAAAAAAAAAAAAAAAAAAAAGGCAAGCATTCGGAGGCATGTGGGCATGTGCAGGACTTACCTCCTAAATCAGAAATAAATCACAGCCATTAGAGATGGAAAAGACCTATGAAATCATCACATGCAACCTCCCTAGCAAAGGTACTGCACAGTTCCCAGACAGAGGATGCATCTGATACAAACCAGATGCTACAGGCAATCATAGCCAACAGGCTGAGAAGATACTGACAGGCGCTAACATGCAGCCACAGGGTAACCAATTATGCATTGTTAAGTTGATAAACCACCGCATCCCACCACTCAAGCTAGTGGAAGGAGCGAGCAGCGTCACACCAAACAACCCACAAGGCAACGGGCAGCATGAGGAAGACAAAGGAAGCTAATGCTCACGGAGAATTCTGCATTCTCACTGATAAATATTTTTTCAGTTGGGAAGAGCTGTGCCAATAAATAATCTGAAACCTTACCTCATAACAAAATTTGACTCTCTCCAACAAGATTTAAGTAGAAGCAGATTAAGAAGAACCACCCATTCCCAAGACAGAACACCAAATGTTAAAACAACAATACCGATATTCAAGCCAAGCATTTAATGATAATGATACAGAGTAACTGCACATTCCAGATAACTGAAGACCTGTTTTGCCATAAGGGCTGCATAAATATTTCATTTCCCCATAGTTAAAAGTGACTGCTACAAAAACCTTTTTTAAACACATGATCAAAGAAAAAAATAATTTAGTTTTTGAAATGCACTCAGTTTCCCAGGTCTGAAGTTAGGCTAGTTAAAATGTAATAGAGATGATGAGCAACAGGAAGCAGTTGCAAAGTTTTTTTCACAACTCTGTTGATGAAAAAACTCATTTTATACATCAATTTCCACATCAATTTCCACTTCAACCACAGCAATTTTAATTATGCTCTGTGCAGCTCATGAGCAATGCAGCCACACCACGCACATGCAGTAAACGTGGTGCTTCTGAAAATCACCACCCTTCTTGGATATATGGTTACACAGCCAGCCCAGCCACAGGAGAGGGAGCCAGGCTGTGCAGTAACATACAGCTGGCTACGGAGTTCACTGAGGTACACAGGTCACCACTACCAAAGCTACACCAAACAGTATCACTTATGTGGTGATTAACCCCCCCCAAGAACATTTGCTTTTATTTTCACATATTAAAAAAACAAACAAACAAACAAAAACAAAACCCAAAATCATTCTTTTTTTTTTACCAAAACAAAAAAAAGGAAAAATAGAGAAACCTACATAACATTGCATATCACCATAACATACTTGCCTTTCTGAACAATGCTAGCACAGTGCTGAAATCCAAGAAATTCCACACTTTAACTAAGGATTAGCATGGCATCATGGCATACTTTTTGGTGGGGGGGGGGCAGAATTGCAACCATCCCATATGCTCTATTCTCTGTTCTCTTAGTCTTGCCCATAATGGCAATGTGCAGTCTCTTCAACTGCCTGCCTCCAACTCGGGCATTTCGCAGATCTGTTTGGGCCTCAGCAGCCGCAGTGTCGCGGCAGCTCACGGCACAGCACGAGGCACTGACTGGGGACCCGGTGCCACCTGCCCCTTCCTTTCCCATCTCCCCGTCAGTCCCACAGGACTCTGCTGGGCATCTCTACTGCAGGCTCACACCTACCTCCATGATGCACGCTTTGGCATACTGCGCTTCAAGCTCACAGGGTGGGAGATTAAGATTCAAAATAAAAGGAACAGATATGATGCACACAAAATGTCGAAAGAGAAATATTTGCTTAGTTTCCAGCATCATCATTAGAAACTCTCACATAGGCTCTCTCTCCTTTCCTTTTACGGGACCTGTACAGTCCTTCTCATGTACTTGTTTATTTCCTTGTGCCCAACAACATGAACTGTCTTCTTCTACCAGGACCAAGATTCTTGGTCTTATCAAGATAGCGAAAACAGGACAGCAAATGACTAAAACATGCCTAATAGACTGAAACTCAAGTGCTGACTTTAAGAAAGAGCAGACTGTGCCAAAAGAGACTCTTATCAAACCTGAAAAAGAATCTCCCCACCTTCCCAAGTCACTCACTTTAGCTGAATCACTGCTGCACTTTTTAACCAGTCTTTTGCAAACAAGTTTTCCATCCCTAATTATGTTTAGATAGACCAATTTTTAGTTCTCTTAAGAAAACTGTAGGACAGCAGCTTCCCTAAACTAGGCATAATGTGGTTCACATATGGACTACACATAAGATGACTCAGTTGATTTCCTCACAGGTATTCATGTTTTGGCAAGATAATAATCTGTGTTGGCCAATTTGAATCCATTTGATAATCTACTTTCAAACTACAAAGATACTCTAATCCTAACACAATAAAAGATGAAGCACATTCTAGTTTCCATTCTTCAACTGTAGCACTGAATCAAGTTTTGGTTATCTTTTAAAAACACTACTACTAAGTGAGATGTTCCTGAAAATCCATCACTAGGTCATTCTCAAGACACCCTGCAGTGACTGTGCTTTCAAGAATTATCTATACAAAGCGTAACAGAATGATAACATCTTACCTATTTCCACCTAAATGCTCAAGCCTTTATCCCTTACTTCATAATCCATTTTTAAGTATAGCACATATTGATGCAAAAAGAACAGTGTCTCTTCATGGCAACTATGCACAGCTGTGCCAGAATCTTTTGAAATATACTGCTTTCTCTCATTAGTGATTTTATTTGAAAATCCAGAAAGCTTAAGAGTGTTAAAGGACATAGCTCAGCTGTACAACGACGATTATTTTTAATAGTTAAAGTCAAGGAAACCCAAAATGGAAAAAAAGGAAATATTCATTATCTGTTCACCAAAACAAAATACAAAGCAGAGAGGGAAAAGAACACGTAAAGTGTGTCAATTATTCATGCAAGTCAAAGCGAGGGAAATTAAAATGTCCCATTATTTCTTTTATTTCCTTTTGCTGACATGGGACACAAAAGACCTGCTTTAAAAGAGCACAACTAGTAAATGCCAAGTCAGACGGTAGATGATATTATACTGCTCGTTGGCAGAGCTACCTCTACAGTGCTAATATTTTTCTAAGGTAAACTAAAACATACGGGTGTCTTGATCATTTTCAAAGAATTCTTGCAAAAGTGCATGAGCAAAAGAAGCAATAAAAAGTCCATGGCAATACAAAACCTGATCCAAAGAATCTACAAAATTGGCATTACACATCTCATCAAATCAGCAGAATTTTTATAGAAAACAGTTGTTGTTATGCTACCCTTTAAAGAGAAGAACAAATCAACAGAGCTAGTCTAAGGTAATACAACACCTGCTTAAAAAATGCATTACATCAAGTTTGGGATTTGGGCTTTCAGTGCAAATGGGCCTGGCAAATGGATTAAGGTAAAAAAAGGTACACCAGCCTTAAGTTTTGTGTTTGTTTCATTGTATATACTGCCAAACGAATGCATCTCAATGAAATGCTCGTACAGTTAAGTGAAGTTATTATGTTACAGTAGGTTATGCCTCTGAACAGTAGGACACAGAATGTTATTGC
This sequence comes from Apteryx rowi, assembly GCF_003343035.1. Classification (NCBI taxonomy): domain Eukaryota; kingdom Metazoa; phylum Chordata; class Aves; order Apterygiformes; family Apterygidae; genus Apteryx; species Apteryx rowi. Next base: position 1,392,092 of record NW_020447397.1, on the reverse strand, counting down.
AGAGGTATCACATTCAGAAGCAGAAAATTAATAGGGCAGTCGTGTCTAAAGTTAGCATATTATGCACTAAAACCAAAATGTGAACTAATTTTTCCAAAGTCTTAGAAAAACCTTTACACAGACTAATATATTTGCTTACTTGAAATTCAAACTAAAAACCTTAAGAGAAACCTTGTGGGCCTTTGACCTGTTTTTACTTAATTTCAACAAAACAAACTAGGGTTTTGAACTAGCAAGAGAAAATAGTTTCGTATCATTGGTTATAATCACATTATTTAACAACATTGTACTTCAAATACAGGTTGCCACTAGACAACAGTGCCTAGCTGTCTGATAAGAAATCTGTGCTTGGTTTCTGACTCTTGGGCTGCTACGAATATGGTACAGGGCAATCTTTTGGGCATGCATTAGATTTTATCTATGAGCTCTTCCTCACAGAGCTGCATCCATCCAGGTCCATCAGCACTTTGAGGGCTATTGGTGACACTGTGCTCCAGGCTTACAGACGAGAAAGAGGAAGGTAAGCTTCCCCAGAGCTCTGCTGATTAGACCTCCAGGCAAAGCAGAAACTCCTTTACTGCCAAAAGTTAAAATGAACTCAGGAAGACTGATGTGTAAAGCCTCAAACTTCTTCCTGCTTAGGCCTCATACTCTGTTTCCCATCAGTGACCTGCTGTGAGAGGTAAGCTATGGGGAATGCCAAAAAGCAAGGCATGATTATGGGAAAGCATCTGGATGGAAGGAAATGGATCTTTCTACAGTATATAGGCAGCACAGCGCAACGAGCTCTGCCCTGGACCAAATCTTGTGCTGTGAACCAGTGAAAATACCTCTAGCTACCCCTCTCACTGACCCACTAGCAGAGAAAGCAGTCCTTAAGCACAAATGCAAGCAATGAGAAATAATTAAAGAATGAGACAGAGCTAGTGTGAAGTTTATAGCACTTCCATCTCTGAGAGAAGCATATGTTTCCTAAGAGCTGTCAGTCACTTAAAACGCAGAAACGAGACAAGCCTAACAAAAACATCAGCAGCTGTGAAAACACAAACTTGCCAAAGAACTTTCTAACTATCACAGCTGCTCAAATGAATGCAAACGTATTTCCTCATTCTGTCCCTGAATTCGAAAGCTGAATGTTTGACATAATGATTTTGACTTGGCTGCCACCTTGTGGCATGTGCAATGAAATACAACATAACATTTTATTCGTTGTACCTTACACTCGTACATGAATTTGGAAATGAAGCCACGGGAATAATGTGCACTTCCTCTATGGCTAGTAACTAGGGTCTGTACTGTGGTGTACTGCAGGTTGAATTGGGACCCTGTGCACACACACACATTCCCACTTATACTGTTCTATGAAATGTGTATGAGAGATTAAAGAACAAGCCGGGAAGTCTGACGGGAAGTTGTACTGACTTCCAAACTGTTGCTAAAAGCTCTGCAAAAAGCAACCAGAAAGTCTAAATGAAATCCTTCAAATTAAACCCCATGAATTTCACTGAATCCTTTTCCATTTTTTTCCAAGGCTAAAGAAAAGATCTTGGTCCTCTTTGTCCCAAAAGATKCACTCGCAAAATTCTTTAAAACACAAATTCAGTATAGATAACTCTATATAGATCACTGTGTTGCAGGACAAGAAGAAAGCAGGTGTCTTTTTCTTGCACTGAGGGAAAGAAAAAGGGTTTTCTAAAAATGTTCGTTTTAAACTTCGTGAATTCTTTCTTTCACACAGCTACCGCTGCAGAACAAAGAAGTTCACAGCTGCTGCTACATATATAATATTCTGGTATAGAATATACAGAGTATCTGTTTGGCTGAGTAACAATTTTTGAACATGCAGGAAGGACAAAAAAGTGTCCCAACCCAACCTGGCCACTGGGTAGCTCAGGTGCTGTTGTGCCATCCGCTACCAAAACGGTGACAATCTGTGCTGAAGACTCCCTCTGGTAAAGGGCAGCAAGCTGGACCAGCGCGGCGCTCGCTGACAAATGGACCAGCCAGACGTGGAGATGTTGGGTGACCCCTGAGTATTTGGCAGGCAGAAAAGTGCACTCACCTTGTTCTGGAGCTGAGGACTTTTCCACTGGCAGCTCATGGTCATCGCACCTCTCCGCTGCAGCATACATTGCAAGGAGGCTCCCAGGACCCCACTGGCTCCCACTAGTAGCACTTTCTTTCCGTCTGCGCGACACAAGGCAAGCAAGTCATTTAAGCTCCCATTTATTGGGATTGTAGCATCCCATTATTGTATTGTAGCACCAAACTCCACTGGATCACAGAGCTGGAGCATTTAACTGGACTTTCCCTCCCTCCTTCGCTCTTTTCACTTAGGCCACAGATTTTTTAAAAAAATAAAAGCAATAAAAAGAACCCAATTACTACAAGACAACTCTTGTGTTTCTGCACAACCATGTTAACCGCAGCATTAAAGCCAATTCTTTCAGAGTCCATGAACTAAGACGCAACTAGAGGTTTTAAGTTGTGTCCTGGTCATTCTTTAATTCAATTAAGTGGATATTGCTTTTCTGGTTTTCTGGTTATTTTGTTTTCACGTATCCTTTCATCCATATTTGTAGTTAAGTACATTTTACCACGTTTACAGTTCAGTTAGATAAATCCTTGTCTCAGCAATTCTGCATCACCACAAGACAGACTATTTCTGAAACACTGCCTTAAACTAGCACTGTCTTTACAAGAGCTATAACCTCACTTGTTTACACCTGCCATTTCAATATAAGCATTTATACAATACAGCCCGAAACAAAAGATTCATCCATTAGTTATTTACAGACAGACCTGGATTTGTCCAAATGTTCACACTAACCAAAATTGCCACATGAAATCCCTAGTGATGTTTGCACTTAAATTATTTTTGGTTCTGGAGATGGCTCAGGTGACTTCAGTGAGAYTAAATTTGCTGATGGCAGGTAATCCCTTCCTAATCTCCAAATACTGTAAAACTGAAGACCTGTTTCTGAGAATATTGCATTCAAATGTCACTGAGGTTCTTTACCAGGAGACAAATATATTAAAGGTGGGAAACAAAACAAAACAGAAGACACAAAACAAAATGAGATTATACTTGTCTCACAGTCAGAATTATTACAGAGGAAAAAAAAGATTTCACTAATGCTAGAATTATCACAGAATGTCTCACCTAAATTTTCAAGAACCTCCAACACAGCACAGGCAGTAGGAGAAACTAAACAGTCATAGGCATCTCCATGTATCAAGCGTCCTAGGTTTACATCAGATAATCTGCAATGGAAAAAAGGTGGGAATTAAAAAATAAAGTGCAATATAAATCCTCAATATTGTTCTTGCGATTAGCTATTATCCATGCTACAACAGAGCAAACATGTCTCATAAAAGTAAATCCTTCGATAGTGATGTATGGTAGCTCATTTGTATCATCCCATATTTTAGACAAACACTAAGCCTCAAGAAATACCAGAAAAGGGGTTTGTGAGTTAGAACAAATAAAACGAGGGCATAATATACAAACAGCATGTTATCCTTTGTGGCGGGCTAGCTATAGCACATATGCAAAAAACTTCTAAGCAGCTTTCTGTGGAACCAGATCAGCAAAGTTGAACCAGAGGTAAAACACCCTTTTAGGCTTAAATTGACTTGCTGAGGAGAATTCAGATGTTTCTGCACTGCATTCTGTCTCCTATACAAGTACTATCTAAATTTTCCATTCTCTATCAATCTCCAGGACTCTGGATAACGGAAAGTCCACTCATTTGCAAGATTTTCAGATTCCACTCTGACAGGATAGAAAGGGAGAAAGGGAAAAGAAATGATAGATAGCAGTCTGCAGTTGAGAGCAAGAAGACTGCAAGAGGGTAAGAGCAGCAAAATGGTAGCCCAGACATCTAAATTATGTCAGTGGACTCTTCAGACAGCAGYGCAACTCAAGACTGACTGGAAAGTCATGCTCATAGATCCAAACTATTATAGCTCTCTCCCCCATTGGGAGCGAGTGCTGTAGCATTTAAAACCTCCCATGCAACTTTTCCATCAATCCCAGTTGCAGAAACCATATTTTTGTGTGACTGCCATTTGTACTACTGAAGTACTGAAATAACTTAATTAAGTATATCAGTAGCATTTTGATTTCTCTGAAAGGACCACTTCCTGAATATACAGTACATGAAGATTAAAACCATTATGATCAAAATGACTTCTGATAAATCCTTTATCACCACTCAATAACACAGCTAGATACAGTGACTGAGGAATCCATTAGCAAAAAGTAGTGGGGAAAATTGATTTTACAGAGCAATCAGCCTTGCTTCTGCTAACATTATTTCTCACTGCTTCACTTACCCATCCACATCCTTCTCTGGTTTCACAGCATTTAACACCTTGCTGCTATATGCACTTTCTGGGAGGTCAAGGGCAAGGCCCTGCACATTAGGATCCTCATTAAGTCTCAAGATTTCATTGACAACCTAGAAAGTTAACAAAAGGTATTACAGAACAGAATAACAGACAAAAGAAGAACACTACAATATAAAAACAAGCTTCTTGTTATTGTGGAAGAAACTGATGATTATTTGTCCGATGACCACATCCCTCACATTTTTACTTTTCAATAAACAGACACTGGGGCAGATATGCAGTATTAAGCAGTAAAAAAGGGACAGAAATAACGCTCTATGTCTATGGGGGGACCTTCACGTATATGTAAGAAGCCCACCAAATAGTCCAGTTTCACTCTGACAGCTGATGCGTCAGATTAGTGTCCCCTCTTCCACAGCCCACCACTTTCTACTCTTGCTCTTCACAGTTCATTCAAAAGCAGGCAAAGGAGAAACAGTCTGCACACATTTAGTTAGTCCAGCATGTCACAGAGACCATAAATTCAGCTGTTGCATTGAACCAGCCCTAACAATCCACATCATTTTAGTCTAGGACATATTTTAATGGAAGTTTTTTTTTCAAAACAAGACAGACAAAATTATACTAATTTTTGCACGGTGCTGAAATACAAAGCTTGAATGAAAACAAAATGCAACACAGAAACATGGTGGAGTTAGAAATACCAGAAGGCAAAAGTGTATTTATATGATAACTCACTCCACACAACCTAATTCAAGGGGGATGCAACCTATTTTTTATAATTACCTCATGGCCACTTTTGTCTCCCTTCCATATTATTGCAGCTTTTACATGGAAAAGGAATAATCTGCTTGTCCTGTTTTATATTTCCTTGGCCTATCAAATTAAGCTGCCCTGACTCTATTATATGATAAACATTTTGCAAAGCCAACACTTAGATTTTCCCAAGCACGGATCAGGGGATGTTAGAATGCATTAGCATTAGGAGCATTTTGCCTTTCACTGTGCCAAAGCTTAGCAGCAGCTTAACACTAATGGCTTCAGAAGATGCCTTTAGAAATACGAATCCTTGGTTAACACACCGTCCAAGATATGACCAGTTCATGTCCCAGCACAGAACATGGATAAAGTTGTCACAAGAACAATTACACGAGTAGAAGGGGGAAGCAAAATTTATTTTTTTAAAACAGTATATATTTTTACTGATTACCTTTCTCAAAGTGCTCAGCTCCTAACAATCGACAGTCATCTTAGGAAGAATTATTATTTTAAAAAGGCATTGCACAAATGTTTGTGAGCTGCAGGTACTGAATCCGATGTGAGTTCAGACTTAAAACATTTTACGATTGGTCACACTCAACATCCCAGACCGCATTACTTACCCTTGATTGCTTCATATCTATATTACAATACTGATCCATAGTGATATATGCCCATTTTGCAGTGGTCATGGAAAATATAATGGAATAAAAGACACCGAAGCTTTTTCATGCGAGAAATGTCATGTCATGCACATATTTCTCCATTACGTAACTAAAATCATTGTGCTGTGAACTACAAAGAACAATCAACACAAAGCTGTATAATTTAATTGGGTTAATATCCAACAGAAAACAAATATAAGAGGTTTTTCCCTTAGCTAATGCCATGCCTTCCCAAAATGCTTTGCACGTAAACTATTCTGTATAATTGAGAGCTATATTGCCCAAACACTTTATACTCAATCAACATTACGTTATGGGAATTTGGTAGGAATTAGATCATCTGCAACACGGGACTAAGAGAACATACTATGTTCCTGTTAATGAAGACTGTACCAGCGTATCACTGGTATATAAATATCCCTTTAGTTTGCTGACTTCTGAAATACATGCGCATATACACACACACACACACAGAGATATATATATGTATAGATCTTATATGCACATAAATATGTATACAAAGAAGTAAGACACAGTAATCTGCATGTTATGAATGCAAAGAGTATGTACATACAGGGATGCTGAAATGGAAATTTCAACCATTCCAACCCATCCTCTTTGGACTGATAATGTCAAGTTAGTTGATTATAGACCAAATGAATAAAACTTCAGTGATAGTAATGCAAATCATCGCTCCTCTTCAGATGATCAAAGCTTCATTCTACCCCACGCTGGGACCAAACTGTTACATGGAACAGGGCAGGTCATTTAAACATCCTGGCTTTGAGACACTGGTTAACGTATCACCCTCCTCTCAGCAGACAGAGGAAGTAAAGAGAAGCTTCAAATCTTCCGATGAAAAGGATTAAATGTTCTGTGTTGCTGATGGCTGATAATCTTAACAAAAGTCAGCACCATCTCCCCTTCTTAATTTTGCCCCATTACATTTTTTCCTTTTACGAACTTTTAGATTTGATTTTAAATAACAACTATCCTCCAGACAATCCCAAAACTTTCTAATATCCAACTCATGGCAATATCATTTATACTTACTTCCATTCATTAATTTACACATTAAATATCTCTCCTTTAATACAGTGCATCTATGGGACCACAAGAAGGCAGCCCAAATCAACTACCTTTTAGTTTTATGTTTTAGTCAGTAGTTCAGTCAAGTATTAAGGGGAACACAGAAGTTACATGACAACAGAACTTCTATTAGTGGTTTACGAAGTTCCTAATTTTTAATTATTATTATTCCTGTTAATGTATAAAAACTCTTCCTGAGCTCTTGGCTGTTAGAGAACACTTGATAGCAATAGGGCTGGTAACTATTCTAATCAGAAGCAAGGATGAATGTGTATGTCAGAGTATGGATGTAAAAAGTTTGCATTCCATTTAAAAGTTCTGATGCTGCAAAAGATTGGGGGCCTACACACCTATTAAAATAAACATAGTTCAAATAAAGCCTGAATCTAAGGAATTTTATTCCTGTTTCCTGGGAAAATACTTTAATTCAGTTTTCCATTATTACTGCATTTAAGAAACTTACAACTCTGACTCCAACTTAATGTATTTAACAAGGTTAGAATTTAGCACTCTGGCAATTTGGAATGTATTTTTTAATATGTATTTTAAATGCTACACGATCAATAAATAGGCAAAATAATTCCAAGAAAAACAATTCAGCTCTAATTTCCCTGAATAAAACCTGGCAAAGAATCAAGAGTTCCACAAATAGATACACAATGACAACAGCAAGAGTGGGAGATTGGATATCGGATGGGAGGCCTAGCCCAGTGCTTCCACCAGCATGAAATGCACCCAGTCTGCCCTAGTACAAAAGGGCGCTGCAGTTAAAGCACCGCACATGAAAACTAAACATGACTCTCTCGGTTCTGTTTCAGGCTTCCAGGGGACGGCAGAGAAGTCACTGATTCCCTTTATTCCTTACTTGCCAAAGGCGGATGACACTGGCTACTTTACTAAGCCAGTCCCAAGCCTAATTTGAGTTAATAGAGATGAGTTCAAAGTAACAATGAATGTCCGCAATAAATATAAGTTTAGAATAAAAGCAGAAGGGAAGAATACTTCAGGTACTACAGTTACCTCATCTTTGCTGCTGCCTTCAGGGAGACAGATGTGAATAACACGTAGACCAACCTGCCAAAAGAAAACAACACTTAAAATTATCAGGGGCAAATAGCTCATGCTTAACAACAACTGTATCAGCTAAAGCTTACCTCTTCAGCAAACTTCTTGTTTGCTTCTTGAATCAAATGATGGTTATGTGCCTTTGGGGAACAAAACAGAAACTAAGTTTTAAAATAATAAATTTATATTTAAATGTATTAAGTGCAGTAAGACACAGGTCTACGTAAGACGCAGGTCTACGTAAGAAACATGTAGTGAGGATGTTTGCGCCTACCAGCACTAAAAAAAAAGCCCAGTAGTTCTGGGCTTTTTTTTTTTTTTTTTTTTAATACAAACAGAAAATCATCCATTAAATTTTTTTTGGCTTCACTGATTCAAGTCTGTGTTGACAGTAGCTTGGCTTTTAAAAATAAGACTGGACATTTCCTTAATGTAAGTTTACCATTTAAGAAAGATGCCAGTCTGTATCTGAAGATACAGCTCTCCATACCTCCTTTTAAGAAAGAAGAAATGGACAATGGCAATAGAAGTATTTTCTGCACTGTTCCCATATTATCTAACAACGCTGGTGGCCTTACCACCAAAAATGATGCCAATCATACATCACATATATGAAACAGTGAGTTCTGTGTTTTAGAAGGAAGACAAGTTATCAAGTCCTGCCAATTGCCATCAGACACCTGCCCTACAATAAAAGCTTCTCCCGGGCAGATTTACCTAGGACAAGCTCCATCTCATTCAGGAATCCTCCTCCCCTAAGGTCCCTGCAACTATTTGCATTGCATTAACTATTATATTTGATTTTTGCTTACTACCTACTCTTGAATTTTAGAAGGCTTTTGAAATATTTTCATATATTGTAACAATAAAACAGGAATTGGATATCCAGAACTAAAAACCTCCTAGCAACAGATCAGTAGGGTTTTCACTTCACTTTCAAGAATGCCATTGTTGCTTCATAACAAAATGAGCAACACACTTCACTTATAACTATAGTAATATATTTAAAATGTTTTCCACTCCAGACAATGGGGCTCAAATAAACCACTTTAAAAGGGTTTATTGCAACTTCATTCTACGTATTTTTTCCTTTCCCCTGAAGATTTAACGCCAGTGACTTCCAGTCACCTAGAACGATTTTGGTTCAAGCCAGAAACAATCTACCAACCAGTTAATCCCAGATGGCTCAAGACTGTTCACACTGGAAAAACAGCATTTAAAGTGGACAGGGTGCCCGGAGAGGRGCAGCTACTGACCTTCAGTGGGGAAGGCCTTAGCCTCCACTTCGCTGTGCCCCTTTCAAAGCTCGGCACCAGCAGCATCCCTGGCRCTTCTCCCACTCCCTAAACCCGGCACTGGGGGCGAGGGGCCAGACAGGCCGCTGCACTGGGAACACGAGCAAAGCCAACGTGGTGCAGCTTCAGCTCAGGTTCAACACATACTAACCAATACAAGTACTAATCACGCTAACAATTCAGGTTCACATGATCTGACGGGAAAAGAATGCAGCTAAAACCATTTTCAGAGCAGGTTCTGGCTGAAACTCCACATTCCCAGTAGTGCCACGGGGAGGCCCTGCATTACACCCACCGCCACGTTACCTGTACGCTGTCCCCAAGAGGGAATGTGCCGCTGCCGTCCCCCCCACCTCCCGGCTCCTCTGGGTGCGCCGTGCCCCTTGGAGAGCTGCTCTGCCCACCTTGCCCAGCAGCGCAGTGCACCACCACAGCATTTGTAGACTAAAACAAACATTGTTCATACCAAGAAATATACATTTTAGGCAGGTTTTGCTTCACTCCTTGGAACCAGTCTAGAGCTAGACAGCTGGTGAACATCTTCTGGGTTAACTCTGTCCAGCAGGAATCTGGTTCATGTGTTCTGCAGCCACGTTCTCGGGGATTATGAGATCATAATGCAAACCAAGGAGGGCAAATGGGGACAACAGGGACATTGACTTAAAGCGCATCCGTGATCCAAACTGCAACGTTAATGTAGACACATCCTAAATTATACATACGAGCAGGAACCTCCCCCTCCTCACACAACACTTGGAAGTGGGTCACTTCCCTAATCCAGCTCACGATGTGACTGGATGGAGACAAAACAGGAGTGAGAAACAGTGAATCATGGAGAGGACGGGATTACGGATTTATCAGCAGTTCTTAGACTTACAGCCTTAGGGGGCTATTTGAAAATGATACCTGAAAGTACCTGCGGAGGGTAAGAGACGGCAGAGCCTTCCCACTCTGCCTCTCAAGAAGATGCACTAAAATAAAGAGTCAGTGCATTGTTTCTCAGATTTACTACTACTACTTTAGAAGTGTTCATAGTCAGGTTTTAAAATTCAAATCTACTGAGTCAAAGATTCAGTATGCCCTGATTCAAAACCAACAAGACCGTCCTAGGAAATGCAACAAGAACATCTCTACCTGCACAGGTCTGGGTCTCACTCTGAATGAACTGACAAACATCCCCAGTTTCTTGGCCTTGAAGCCTTATGAAACCTGAAGAGGAACGTCTCTCGACTTTGTAAGGAAAGCAATTCTCACCTACGATTTTGCTTGCATATTTCAAAAGATAGCAACTCCAATGAAAAAGGGAAAAAAGTTGTTTATAGGTTAGCAGCAAAACAGCTCTCAGTTATTCAAAGAGATTGTGCCACCTTAGAAAGCACTGCTACTTTTAAGATACTGACAACATTTCACACAGGGTATTTATTGCATACAGCCCTTTTTGAGCTGACTGGAAATTTTCAGTATGGTTCTCCTTTCATTATAGTAGTAGTAGTAGTAGTAATACAGTCATAAGCTACAGCAATCTAAAGGTAATAAGCAAGGCTTGCAGGAAGATGCAACATCTTTCATCAGTCCTACTAATATAATTTGGGGATGGAGGGGGCAAAGAGAGGACCAGGTTTTCAGACACATAAACTCCTTTTTCAGGACTGCAGCAAAAATTTCAACCTAAATAAAGGCTGAAGACAAAAGCTTAGAGTTTAACCTGATTATATCAATCAGCCAGACAACCTGAGAGAAAAGGCAACTGGTACTTACAAAGGAGAAGGGTGTGTTTGCAAGGGGAGAAAGGGATAAAATCACTATCTTCTTTCTAACACTCTCTTTTCCACCATCTGAAGTTTGCTGCAGCTGCCTCAGGCCTGGAGAAGGGCTCTTGAGATGGAAGAACATGAGATTCCTTCCTCAGTCCACACTGAYGGGATTACCTCCTCCTGCCATTTTGCTTGAATAAAAGTTACTTTCTGCACCATGTGTTTTTAAAGTTTCAAACAAGAAGCAGTACTGCAAAGTGATCTCTTACGGCCAGCTAAAATACAGATTTACTTTACCTGAATAATGGCTAGTGTTGGCTCAAGTCGAGGGTTTTCTCTCTTCAGTGAGGCCAGGGCTTTTTTTGCATTCTCAGTGATTTTGCTGCAACACAGTAATAACACAGGCAAGTCTTTTACAAAAAAGGAGTCAAAACATCAGTCAGCAGAGAGAGACCTATGCTAGTTAGCAGTACTGAATACATGCTTAGGAGCATAACTACATATAAACTTTGTGGGGTGGTGTCTGGCAGTCAGACACAGAAAAACTGAAGTAGCAGACCAAAAAATCTTTGTTTTATAAGTATGGTTGTCATTGCTCCGACATGCCCAAAACTTAGTTAGCCTGGATTGCTTCATGAGAAAGCTTGTCCAGCCCCACAGTGCAAAGTTCAGGCAGGGAACAAGCACGAAATCACCACCTCGGGGCCCAGAGCTCTCTGTTTGGCCAGTTCCTTCATTTCTAAAACATTGTCCTTGCAGTGACAGAAGCAGAATTTTTTTCCACTTAAACTCCATTATACCTAGGGCCACCGCAGTTTATCCAGACATCCCCGGAATTCACGGTKGTAAAGCTGCCACTTTCGGGGGTGCTATTCAGATCTGCGGGCAGCAGGGAGACAGAGGCAGCTCTGTCTGCTGCACTGCTTCTTGGAAAAAACAGAGGCAGCAGCAGCCACCAGGCGCTGGGAATATTTTCCGCAAAAGTTTTCTGGAAAAGTAGTTGTCGGCTCTCCTCTGTCACCTCTTGTATATATATATAGGTGAAAGCTAAAAAATGGGGAACTACGAAACACCATCTCCACACGTGGAAGTCCCCTTGAAAAGGTGTCTTATTTGTCGTCCCCCTACCCCCCAGCAGGCAAGAATAACTGGAAAAACGAAGACTAGAGAGAGTTTTTACTACCTCATCCCTTTGCAGGAGCCAAAGGCCAATTCAGGTCAACGCCGTGGCGGACAAGCTGTCCTAAATGAGGGTTGGGGGGGGGAGGGGGGGAGAAGCCGGAAGGGGAAGCAACGCTTTCCAGCCCCATTTCCATGCCCATCCTTACCTGCACCGCCGCAGACCCTTTTGTTTCGCTTTCCCTGGAAACGCGACCGTCGAACAAAGACGCGGCCAAAACATCGCTCCCCCAACCCCCTGCCAGCCAGAGCAGTGTATATATATATATATATTTTTTTCTTTCTTTCTTTCTTTTCTTTTTTTTTTT
>NW_020447397.1:1231388-1379265 GCF_003343035.1 Apteryx rowi | reverse complement strand
GCCCCGGCCCCGGCCCCCGAGCGCAGCCCCTCGGTCATCCCCCAGAACGAAACCCGGCGCTCCGCCCGCCTCTCACGCTGCCCCAAAGCGCCAGACCAAACCAAAACCAAACCAAACCAAGACCCCCCCAAAACAGAACAAAACAAACAAAAAAAAGAAACACCCCAAAACAAAAAAAACTCTGCGTACTCAAAATTTATTAAAAATAGTATGAAATGGTCCCCTGGGAGAAGTTACACGCTAGTAGGACTCCCCCTTTTTTGTCCCCCCCCCTTCTCTTTTCTCTCAACTCCAACGCTGATGGCGCGAGATGCGAGCTGAACGGGATTCTCTGAACAAATCTAGGCGTGCGCGGGTCAAGCACAGATCTATTCGTATTTACAATACTTTACAAGTTCTATTAAATAAATATGGGCTCCACTAAATCTCGGTGTCTTAAATATGTACAGCATTATTTCTCGGTTGTATTTGACTAGGTGCGGGTCCTATTACAGTGGATGTGCTGACTGTAACAAGTATCATGGTTAGACCGTACAAGCTAATAAGTACAATGACAAACCAACCCTCAAAATAAAAATTCCTAGCCAATGCAAGATAGGTGCAGTAGATAATTTAACCCATTCTAACAAATTCATGTCCTTAAATCTTAATCTAAACAAGTAATTGACTGTACATTGATAACTTCAGGTTTTCCTCATGATAACTGATGTTGTAAATAGTTGGCAGTTCTGGAAGTACAATGCTCTGTAATCTTAGGGGAGTAATACGTTATTACTAAAAATAGTACTTCACTTAAACTCCTGTATTTAGTGATATGTTTAACTCAGTACTGGCTTTATATGCCTAATCTGAAGGATTTAAGCACCAAAAAAGCCAATCACACAAGATGATCAGTGGCTAAGCAGTAGACATATTTAGGCTTTCCTTTAGGTACGCCGTTTTCAAGTAACAAAATCCAAAGCTGTGCAACAAAGACGATAAAAGTAAATGTTTCATACTGTAAAGTCTATTCTTGTTGTAAATGGGAGCATTTACTGTACATACCATTTGCAAAAGAATGGAATGTGTTCTGATCTTTAGCTACTTTTATTGTACATAGATAGGATAAGATTCAGCCCTGGCTGGTTTAGAAAATGCAAATTTTACTTCTCTGTGCTGGGAAGGATCACTTTCTGTTATGGGAGATGCATTCCTTCAGGAAGGCACCTTGTAACTCAACATGTAGTATCACTGAAACACTCTACTGGCCAAACCTGCAGCAGGATTAATGTTTCACCCAAGCATCTCGCCAAGTCCCATTCTCTCTTAGTGTTACTGACTTTGGGAGTTGAACAAATTCCCGACAGGCCACTGCATACAAATTACAATTACTTGGCATATGCACACAGCACGCTTTCCATTGCTGGGCTCTGAGTTACAGATACACAAGTTTTTCTGCCTGTCACAAACACCGCAGTCACAGGAGGCGCAAAACCAGCACTCGGTCTTGCCATCTTCACAAGCAGCAGGGTTCCCCTGCTACTCCCCTGAAACATCCTCCAGACAACGATTGTATCACATTGACAAATTCACATAGAAAAAGCTGCCACAGCCTGTCCTCTGTCTGTTATGCAGTTATATAAAGTAGAAGAGGCTTCAGATCTGGAGCRATCAGCCTGGCACCATTCACAAGCACTAGGCCTAGATTTTGTTTAAAACATAAGAAGCCTAAAGTAGTGTAGCATATTTAGTATCATATGCATTGGTCCCATAGACTTTGAATCTGTTTATCAAAAAGTAATGTGCAAAAAGTATGTGCGATTGCACACCTAGCATGTTGGTGTGATTACCAGAAATGTGCTCAGAAACCCACAGGCTTAGGAGCAGCCGCTCAACTAAAKGCTCTCATATGTAACCAGAGAGTAATCACATGGGTATTTTGGGCACACAGCTGGTTTTCACATAGTAGCACAATTTAAGCATCAAATGCAATATCACCCCTAACAAGAAACTGAGCTGTGGAGAAAAAAGGGAAAAGACATAAAGGTTAAATATGAGATGAGAAGTCCATCTGCATTATAGAGACACCGGACAGTGCACACACCACCTTTTCAACGTTCAGGATTCTAAACCATAAAAAAGATACATTTCACATCTATTTACAATATTACTGGGATACAATGCCTGATTGTGTAATATTTTTGAAATACATGATGCCAGCACTGATTGTACTAGTATATACTTAGTCATGTTAAGGCAGTACAACTAGAAATTACTGAAAGCATCAAGCAAAGCTACTTGAACTCAGACACTGAAACTTTTCCCTTAAAGACTGGACAATATTCTGTTGATTAGGAGATGGTACTCTCCACAGGTAGTCATTCAGTTTATCTGAATCACTATATGCAGTCAGATAGGGCATAAGTGCATGTTTGCTGTTTGGCGACTTTGCCGGAGTACAAGACACAGTTTTGCTACAGAGAGTTTCAGAAGGAGCAGTGTCTCTGTTACTTAATTTAGGATATGATTTCCTTGTTTGGTTCTGGGAAGTCTCCGAGTCAGATCCGTCATCTTCAGATTTGATTTCAACGTAGTCATCATCATCCCCTTCTTCTTCAGTATCTTTGAAATTAGAAAAATAGTTCTGAGTGGCCACCTGTGCAGTCAGAGTGGAGGTCCTGTTTACTCTCAGAACTTTCTGAGAATCCTGCAGAATCATATCTGAATAGTTCTCAGGGATCTGCTTTCTCATGTCAGGCCCTGTACATCCTGGCGCAATATCTGGTGCTTGATGGCTATCAAATCGGAAGTTCCTATTTGAATGAAGCTTTTTCTTGTCCATTTCATTGGGATAAGTGATTGATTCTCCAGATCTATTGACCACAATTGAGGACGATGACTGTGACCTGCTRTACGCCTGTGGTTTTATATTGCTTGCTCTTCTCCCAAGGGAGTTATAGGTGTGACCTTGATGCAAATTTTCTTTGTTAGGTTGGCTTATAATGGCACTCCACCTCTGCACTGGGACATGCAAACTGTTAGAAATCTGAAGGGATGGCACTGAGCAAACTGATGGCAACTGCCTTGAATTGCTTTTTGTACCAGTTTCTGGATATGAGCTCTTGGCCTTCAGGTCTTGGGATTCAGGCCATGGAGAAAAGTCAGCCAGCTCTCCGTTACTGTACGTAGAATGCAAAAGCCAATCTTCTGCTCTTGAGCATTCACTGGCTAACTGAGAATGGGAAGGAGGTGCAGCCACAGGTGTGGAATACCTTGAGGCTGATGGCTCCTGAGGACTGGACCAGGTTTCCTTTTGGATCTTAGGTGGACTTTCCCTAAAGACAATCTGGTCATAGAGCTGTGAATATTCAGCAATTCTGGCACCTAGAAAAGAGAGAGATTTAGCTTACCAGAGGCAAACAATCCATACAAACAAACTGCATGGAAATTAAAAAACAAAAAAATGCTTTGTATCGGTCAAAAGAAAAGTTTACAGCTGTGTTCACATCTTCAGCCTTACAGTCCACAAAGTAACATGAAATAATGGAGGCTAGAAGAGCCATGCCTCAGTGGCATGTTTGCATTGTTTTCATGATAATACAACACAAAAACAAGAAGCATGAAACATCTTGTGACGGTGAACAATCATGATCAAACACTCAGGAAGTAACATGACAACAGCAGTATCATCAGTAATTGTGGAAGAAAATAAAATACAAATAAAAGGCTACTATAAAATGTGAAACTGTTTGGGTCTTTTTTGCTCCAATATTTCAAAATCACTACAGTATTAGCTTTTCATCTTAAAAGACAAGTATTTCACCCATCTAAACCTGAATCCTACATATATGACACAGGCACAATTATTCTGCCCTGGAGAAAGAAAGAAACTAGATGATCTCCTGAGGCCCTTCCAACCCTATGCCTGTAGATTTGCTTATTGTATCCACTGGTTTTGTTTGATCAAACCATCACTAACATACTTGTGATTGCAGTCTGTTTGCTATCTTGAAGATTGCCTTTTCTCCTGGTCACATTGAGATAAAATCCTTTTGGCTAAACACGGAAAAGCATGTGAAAAAGCATGAAGGAACGTGACTTTTAGCTACCTTTCTGTGTTATCTTTATGCTGGAAAAAGGCAGGAAGTGCTAATGACCTACTTGATCTCTCTTCCTCTTCCTTTCTCTCCTCACCCCCAGGAGTCTGAGAGCCTCAAAGTCAACAATTAAGAGACTCAATCAGGCCTGTAAAGACCTTGGTTTTGGATGGGACTAGTTTTCATCGCAGTATCCTAGGCAGCTGGTTGGGATGTTGCAGATACTTTCAGTCCCCAAAGCCTTCTCCTGCTGGGCAGACACAGACGCACACTGCTCTTCGGGTTTTTTTAATTTCAATACTTGGCTTTCCTAGGCAGGGAAACTGCTCTCAAAGAGCCTACTCAAAAAAAAGAGAGAAGGCAAAAAAAAAGAAAAAAAAAAGAGGAAATAATAAAACAGAGGAAAGGGAATAGGACCACTATTAGGACCAGTAATAGAACTGAGAGAGAGAAGGAAGTGAACATCCTGTGGAAACGCTGGAAATAGGAGACAGGACTRTGCCTCAAAGATGCCAGAGGGAGCAGGTTCACAGCTGCCTTCAGGTCACACCAATTCAAGGAAATGCACCCCTGGGCTTCTCCAGAGATGATAAAGAAGCCAAAAATAGTTTTCTGTGAAAACCGGTTAGCTAGGAAACAGTCAAAAGCCTTTTAGGAACCTCTGAAATTTGGTTGAATATCTGCATTCTGGGGAACTTATTCAAATGCTAAATTTTGGAATTTCTCACTGCTTAATTCATGAGAAATTCTGCTACTATGACATGATGGGTGCTGTTTTAATATATTTACTACAACATATGTGACTGCGGCAAAGTACAGCAGGCTGCACAGTATGACGCAATGTAACACAGTTCTGATAACGTACTGTTTGTTTTATATCAAAATGGAAGAGAACGTTCTGAAAATGGCCTGGTTAATATGATATTTAGGGACTTTTGAAAACATAAATATCACAAGGCAAGAATGACATGCTAGTGTGTGGAGTCCGTTGGCTCCGCATCTCTTATTTGTTTCAGCTGACTATGGACAGAAATAGCTCCAAAGCCTCAAGTTTCCATCACTTTGCACATTCACTAGAAAGAGTAAAAAGACCAGCTCATTCTTATCTCATCCTATGCCTCATGCTTGCAAGTGTGATGTGGATGGTATCTGAGCAAATCTATACTACTGGTTAGGAGCTAAGTCTACTTGAAAATGCACCTTTTCAGTAAAATTCTGAAGATCACACTATTTGAGGAAATAAAGGCTTTTCTGTAAAGAGGCCAATGATGCTTCAGGCATGATTTCTATTTCCAGCCTAAGCTGAATCTATTCTTCCTGACACTATCCTACTCTTTCTTCTGAATTTTATCAAGTAAGGGCAAGAATTTATTGAGATATAAATGACTATTCATGTTAAAAACAGTCACAGAAAACTCATCTTAGCAATAACACAGGAAATGCAATATTGATATTCAACTAATAGATCAAGGAGCAGAAAATTCATAATCTTTTAATTCAATAAACAAATTTCACTAGAAGTTATTAAAGAAATGAATCTGTATAAAAACAATGCATGTCTTTAACATACCAATAGCCGGACCACCTTGTTTCTTTTCTTCCAGTATGGCAGCGAGATCTTTGTGTTTCAGTTTCTGTTGTCGGCTAGCTGGCTGTTCCTGCTCTGGACTTTTAACTTTCAAAAGCTGGTTAGCCTTCTTAATCTTCTGACTGTATTGCCTTGCCATCATGAAAACTCTGTTCTTTGTTTTATCCACAATATCGAAGTCATTTTCAATGCCCTCTGGATGAGCACTGGAAAGAATGCTATTGGCAGACTCATATGGGCTGTCTACAAAAGGCGTCTCACTGGAAAAGGAAGATCTGTTCAGACTCATAAAAGAGCTGTCCTTGCACGGTGTAGTGTCTTCAAGCCTGAGATTAGCCTCACTCAAGGTGGCAGCCCTGGGCTTCAAAGTTTTAGGGAAAATAGGAGTTTCTGGCAGAGAGAGAGTAGACAGCGAGTATTCTACATCTTTACTCAGTTCAGGTGTACTGCCAGCATGCAGCCTTTCTTGCATATCATCTTTACAAACAGGAAAGGCTGCAAGGAGACGGTCCCTTGTCTTTTCTTCATTCTTCTTGATGTAGTTCTCCAGGTCATTCCAAATCTCATCTACTTCCTCTGAGAGTTTATCTGCTGCAGACTTATGGGAGAGTGAATCGGAGTTGGAGGAGCTATCCACCAAGCTCAAATAGTCATTATCGAGAGGAACACGATGGTAAGGACTTTCATCTTCACTGAACTGGAGACTCTCTTCAGAAACAAACTGCCGTAAATTGTCACAGCATGCAAAGTCTGTTTCCAGGCCCAGAAAACTCCTCCTTTTAGAGCATTTTAGAGGTTTACACTTAAAATTCAATAGTGGTGTTTCTGGAAGCACTATGGTGTCATAGATATTATCTTCGACGATCCTGAGCTCATCCAAACTTGAAGTAGGTGCTTCTCTACTGAGTAGGGCCTCATCTCTACTAGCACAAATGGAGGCCCTGTTTTGATTTGCTGTTCTCTTTTTGGAGGGTGAATCTGAGCTGCATTTGTTTCCAGCCTCATAGAGAGAGTCTCTAGCAGATCTCTGGGGGCCATGGTCAGTTTCCTCCCTTCTTGTCAGGCCCATCAGCTTTAAGTCTTCATAGCTTATATTGTCATAAACATGTTCAATGCCATCAATGGTCAGCTCTTCTGAAGATTCGGGATAAGCATTCATATTGCTCATCTCTGTTCTTTTCACTTCCCTTCGAGAACTGCGCTGGCCAAGGTCACCAATTTTATACCTTGCACTGCTTGGACATGTGTTGCTTTCACCAGCACTACTGGCTCGTCTAACAACTTTATGATGATTGGAGCTGGAAGCCTCATTTTGATGCCCTACCCCCAAATGCCAGCTGCATGGTCGACCAGAAGGACCCCTCCTTTCTCCACCAACAGCTGAACTGGAGTTGGATGTAGACACTGATGGTACAAACATCTGGTAATCGTCTTCATCATCTTCATTCTCATAAGGTGGTCGTCTGCTGGGAAACAATGCCTGCCTGATCTGATGGTCAGTCCAGATGTTTCTGACAGAAGTAGTACCCCCCAGGATATTCATGATTAATGAGTTGTTCTGGGGGGTGCTAAATTGTCTAGGTGACTGTCTAGCTGAGCAGGAATATGGAAGATCAGTATTCAGTTGGGTCAACTCTTCATCTGAAGGATCTTTGGAGCTCTGCAGAGATTTGAAACATGCAGGTAATGTTAGCCTATTCCCTGCAATAATACAAGGATCCCCACCATTCACAGAAGTGCCATAGTAACCATGGTGTCCTGCAGCATGGAGCCTGGCAGAGATGAGTGGGCAGGCTCCTTGCTGGTGAGCCAAGGAACCAAGGTGGCAGTGCCTGACTTCTGTGCCTCCCAGCCCTTACCATTGCTCARAATTGATTCTTGGCTTTTAATAACACATTACTTCAAAAGATACTAGCTCATGCTAAAGCATGAGTAATTAAAAGCAAATTTATTTGGCAGGGGTAAGGTTAGTCCTTTTATGCTAACTCTGCTGTTTCACAGTTGGTTTAAGCTAATTGACTCCAGGCTCCTGCCAAAAAATTTTGCTCTCCTCTCTTTCCGCTTGCCTATAATCCAAGCAGAAAGGTATGTTGCACTCTCTAGTACACGTCACTGAAAATCTGATTTTCTTTTTGGAGTGAGTTTTCATCTGGCTCAGCCAGCAGATCTAACACATGGCAAGGCTGCATGCCTGCTAACGGTAACATGAAAGATGCTGTAGATGTACACGGCCAGAGGTTGGGAAAGAGAGGAAAGGATCTTTTGGCTTAAGTTAGTGTTAATTGTTTTTTAGCTTTTTTTTTTTTCCTTTCAAGAGAATACTCTCTGAAGTACATACAGATATAGACGAGTATCTCAATGATACAAACATTAATGTATGACAGAAATAGAAGTTGCCTTATCTTTCTACCCAGAAAAAAAAAAAAAAAACACACAGATTTCTTTGACATATGTTTGATGGATAGCAAGATAGAAGGGGAAAAAAAAAAAAAGGTACCTGCATTTCACATTTGTTGAGATTAACACTTCTCCGTTTTTCAACATTTTGAGCAGCTTGACTRTTAAGTCTTTTCCTTCCTCCTTTTGCTTTCTGTAGTGAATTTTGTTGTGCTCCCTGTGATTTAAAAGAACAGAGCAAGGGAGGGATATTAAAATTTATAGTTCTTTGTACATCTTTGTTCAAAAGAATTACTAGCTGCTAGAAGAGCAGAGCCAGGTCAGGTATACACACAAAGGATGAAATACTAGTGAGTAGTCAAAGCACTGCTGCAACAATGATTTAGAGCCTAGAAAACTTGCTTTACAATAACCAGTTTAACCAAGTCAATCCATACAGCTTGTCAAAAGGGGAAGAAAGCAGAGTCTGTGTGCAATAACTTAGATGTAGAAAATAAGTGATAGCAAAAGAAGGCAATCACAGAAAAATTCAAATTTTAAAGTTTTTTTTKTTTGTTTTTGAACAGGGAAGGGGATGGATTCACCATCACTTGGAGCCATGAAAACCAAGAAGAGGTCTAAACCAGAAGATATGATGTCATCTAGCTTCCCAGAAAAATACAAAGCCACAACATCACGTTGGGCAGTGTAGGAAGTAATTCAGAGAGAAGGGCATGCATAATAGGAACAGGGCTACATGGTTCCTAATACTAGATTCTAAGAATGTATCATTGCCACATATATGGTTAAACACTAAGCTACTCTTGTACAGTTTTATAGTGGTATTCTTTTGTACTCCCTCATGTCAGGAGGACAGTGAATTACAAGACACTACATTTCACTGATACAAGATACTATTTTACCAAAGATTTACAATTCAAATAATATAATTTCAAAGAGCAATGGTGCAGTGGGCTTCAAGAAAAAATTTGCTAATAGGTTTTGRACAACTTACAAAACAGATCGACCAGAGAAGGATGTCCAAACCCTGTATTCAGATATTCACACCAGCATCTTAGAGAGCTGAGTGTTTATATAAGCATAAACTAAACACAACAAATTGAAGATGTGGATTCTTTAACACACCCACATTTCAAAACTGAAATTTTAGCCTTTCAGAAATAGCATATATGCGGGGAAACATCATGTAGCGTGAGGAAAACTACCACCTGTTCAATGATTGTGCAATAGTAAATGATAAAGATTCTTACTTTCAGAAATCCTATTCACAACAGCTCGTATTAAAGCACACTTACTTCTGTTCACTGCCAACAGATCACCAGTCTAGAAACATCACATCGCATCTTTCACTGTCTGAATCTTAACCTAACATTCAGGTCACTGCTTTTGAGACCCAAGAACCTTGTCTCTGCATTTGGCCTAGAAAGGTCCTAGTTTCTTTCAAAACATCAGCTGGAGGAGCAAGGAAAAACCAGTTGTGCAACAACTGGTTAAAAATAATAAAGCTACTGCTTTCTGTCAAAAGTAGGCCGGAGGCCTATAAAGGACTAAGCAAAATCTGTTTCAGCAGTAGGGGTTTCATATACTCTCATCTGCTGCACAGGGGCTAACTTCACTTCACCTCTGTTACAATGCAAGAGAAAACTATGTGATGAACAAATAACACATCTGTAAGGAGAAGTTGCAAGCAGTTTACTTTTAACACATTCCTGCCTCCTTGCAGTTTTACAGATAAAGTTAATCCCTCTTCCATCCTCCCCAGGATGGAAGGATTTTTTTTTTAAACCTGTTCAGACTCTTCTTCATCATCAGCATCAATCTGTTCTGTAGCAGAAGTGTGCAGATTTTCATCTTGATCACTGATGTAGGCTGGCTCAGTGGACTCTTGAAACTGGCTCTCCAGCCCAGGGGGTTCCAGTGAATCCTTCTTCCTTGAACTCAGCAGGGCTTCATTTGATCCCAGTTTGGTGGTTTGAGATAACAGGGCTCCTTCGATACTGATCCGCTTGAAACAACATTGATTAAAAATTACATAGACTATACCATTTTACAGGTTTACATCAAACAAAGTCAAAGCCACCAAATCCCCAAAGCACAGTTTTAGCTACATTCAGTTAGCTGCACTAAATGAGCTGTATAAGGAAAGAATTAAACAGTATTCTTCCATGGAATATAAGGAGCTGGAAAAACAAGGAGGTGAGGAACCTATGGGCTTCAGTGTTAGGCATCCCAGTGAAGTCATATGTAGTGTACCCTGTTCATACATTCTCCCTGCCTTAATTTCCATCCCAACTAAGCCTAGGACCCAAAATTCAACAAGAGTCCTTCAAACTGCATTGGAACTTCATTAAAAATTTTTACGGAAAATGCAGAAATTAGAAGTGCTCAGCTCAGTCTGCTTAAGCTGTATTGGCTTTGCCTGGTTTGTTATATTTTTTATTTATATATATATGTATATCAGAATAAGCTGAAACTCTTACATTCTCATTTAATAAATACAAAGCAAATATCCTTCAAAGAATAAACACCATCTTTACATAGAACTTCTGTGACTGTAGCAGTATTTTAAGTACCCTATAATATTAGGAATTGATTGTGCTGTACTATAAAGTACAGGAATATACAGATCAGTCAAATTCTTTTTATTAGATATTGCTGAAATAGTTAGCTATATTTCTATTGCTTTCATTTTAGTAATCTTATCGGAGACTCTAAACAACATTTATGTTTCTGTTTCCCTTCTTAAAAAAGCAATACAATATCAAAGTCATGTGCCATTTGAATGTGCTAAAATATGAAATGTAAAAAAAGAGGCTTACCTTCTGCATATCTGGATTTATATCTGAAAACACAAATACATTATAAGTGAATACTCAAACTGGTGTCAGTCTATGCCACTGTTCTAATGCTACATTAATATCCCAATTATGAATTCCCAAAAAGGAATTAAATGCAACTGTAATATTCATTTGAGGGTCTCTGATAAAACAGAGACAACATTGGCTTTATGACAGTTCCTCCTAAAGATGTGATTTTGCAACACTTATGTAATATGGATAACTACCCATAGTGACTAAAACACTTAGTGTTCAGTTACCAGTTGCTAGGATGTTTACATGATCAGAACCTAATCATGGAAAAGCAAATATTAGGATATAAATGCTAATTTTGTTTTCTATGCACACAGGTTATTTTTTCCCCAAATATGTACTTAGGGGTCACACTCTACAAGTAGGATATTCCACTTACATAAATCAGCATAGGTCCATTAAATATGACTGAAATAGATAAAGTCACTGGAGAAGAGGATCCGGTGCTTAATTGTTTTGCAAAAYATATAAACACTTGGACAACAAAATAGTAGGCAAAATAACTTACCATTTGACTTCAAAACTTTATGGACTCTAGATGAGGGTTCTGAAAAAGACAACGACAGCATTTAAACACTACAGCATCCCAAAGAAAGTTACTGGTATCTTGGCCAACTTTTTATAACACACATACCAAAATTTAACCTCCTGAGCCCATGCAAGACAGCAGGATTTACACTTCTTAATCATCTAGTTTCCTCAGACCCTTGGAAAAAAGGGCTTAATTTGTTGAACCTACAACTGTTCCAAAGGTGCATATGTGTCTTTAACGGAATAGCGGCTCCCCCCTGCCATACGACCACATATGTAAATTTTAATCTCATGTTAAGGTTCTTGCTTTCCAAAGACACAGTCCTCATCTAAGTCATTGCTCTAAATTGCTGGAGATTTCCTATATTCAGATCAGAAATACGTATGAGATACTGGCAGCTTAGCAGTGCTTTAATAGCGTAAGTAGCTCAATGCTACAGAGGAGGCCATTTAATCAGTATTCTGTGGTATTCCTTTTATAGGCAAAACAGCACCAATGGAATCTTTCATCTTAGAAACATAGAGAAGATGCCTGATTAAAACTTGATTGCTTTTCAGAGACAAACTCTGCTATATGATAAATCACTACACCTGTGCTCTCATGAACCTTAAGTCATTCTGCATAAACAATATATTTAAGTAGCTGAAAAAGAGAACAAAGCGACTGCAATGTAATGTCACTCCAACTACACAGACATTTGTAATGGCTTCAGGAGAGAAATAACTGTAATTACGGATGTTTGTTAGAGCTAGGAAAAAGAAAAAGAAGTCAACATTACTACCTGTCAAATCTCCATTTTTCATAAGGCAGACACTTCAGTAAACAGAGATAGTAATCATGTTTTACAATAATCAGGATGGAACCACTTCTGAGATAGTAATTACCAAGGGAAAACGAGTTAGATTTAAATAATTTAACTGGCTTGCTTTGCATTCTTTATCCATCAGAAAGTACCAACTGTTCTCTATGCATCCACCATTAGGAATGCACATCCATGAAATGAAAAGCAAACACTACGTAAAAATCACACAAATAAGAAGATCCTCTACTCGTATCGTGCTCTGTAAAATCTGAGCAGAGTGCAGGGTAAGGACCAATTCCATGTGTCCAACCTCGACCAAGCCCTAAACAATCCTGCTTGTTTTTCTCTTGTCATCTTGATGGAAAGGAGTTTATTCACCTGATTTCCTTCTCACTCGGTGTGGAGTAGTGCCTTCCTTAGGATGGTACGATGATTTCATTTCTCCCTCGGGGCTATAATGGAAGCCTGGATGATCTGCGAGACGAGCAGAGGCATCAGTATAAAACAGGGTGTTATTTTACACGCCTCAGCAGCTCTGTTTGGAGGCTGTGCCGTCTTCCCTTCATGACTCACATAGTGGCACTTCATCAGAGCTCAGTGCAGAATAAGTGAGCAGCGCTGTTGTAGGGTGTTACCGCTTAGCCGTGGAAACACTTCACCCATTTAGTTATGCCTTGCTCTGGATTGCTAACCCAGCAACMTTCATGCACAATCGCGTTTAATTGTTAGCCAGTTTCTCAACAGAGCCTTCCTGACCCATTCCCTGGGACAATAACTATGTAAATAAATAACAACCTCGCTTTACACTGAGCCTTCTTCAGCATTCGTATTTTAAGGTTGTTCTCATTGCCCTGCATAGGGATCGCTGGCGACAGGAAGAGCTAGCATGGCAAGCACCAAGAAAGGCAGCAAAACAAAGACTGAATGGAAGGGATGGCACAGGCGGGACTGGATTCAGATGCAAGACAGCGCCATCATACAGGCCTTCCAATCCRGGCTCCTGGGACACACACATAAATTCATCAGACTTATGGCAACCATAACCCTGCTGGGTCTCAGCATGGAGTTTTCTTGGGGCTGCTTCTTAGGTGCAGTTGCTTTCTGCCATAGCCATGAATTCAGCTACTGCACCTAATTAGATTGCCAGGCGATAGCGGGCAGCCACCCATGCTGCYGCAGGGGCACAGGGCTCCCTTGTTCAACTTCCACATAGGCATACCAGGGGATAAGCAGCCGGCAGCTGCCCTCCCCTTCCTCCAGCTGCAGGCTTTCCAGCATAAGGAAGTCGTAAAAGTGCTCGATGCTTCAAGCTGCATTACTTATTCCTAGCCCTTGAGTGGATCCTGGCCAGAAGGAGCTTTTGCTGCAGAGGTTAGGAAGATCATATGTTTAGTCAGCATGGAATAAGCAAACAGAATGGCCAGTGTTTACAAATGGCCTAATCTGCCTCTTCCTTGCTAACCATGAGACATATCCTGTTGGTTGCAGTTCAGTCAACCCAATGCTTATAGAGTTCCACAAGATCTGCACACAATTATTTTTTTTGGCTACATCATAATTCAAGGAACATAAGCATGGTCTTCTTGCATCTTAGAGGAAAACAACAGTTATATGTGAAGTGTTAAAAGATATTTTTATTAATTTGTTTTTTAATGAAAGTGGGGAAAAAAAGAACTTACGTATGGCATCCATTTCTAAAATTGCCTGTTTGGCCTGAAAGAGAACAAAAATTGTGCGTGAAGAGGTTAAACTACACCTAGAAGGGTAATTATGTTGCACGTTACAGATAGTAGGCAGTTTACATATAGAAAATAGCAAGTTTAATTTTTGATAATAAATACTGTTAGTATTGTTTTTTGTCTCTTTCTGTATACCACACACATACACATGTGGACAAGAAATTTTGCAGGTAATAGTCTACTAGAGTTAACTTTCAGGACATCCTTGGTTGTTCACTGCACACGACAGCTCCACCTTGCTCACCCACTACCATTCTGGCAGTGCAAGGGGAGGAGCGTGCAGCTGGGGCACCTGTTGGGATGAGAAATTTTTAGAGGATGGAGTGATAGGGATCGTTGACTCTGTGAAAATGAGGGGCTGTGCTGAGATAATGCTGCGCACTCTGGCTCTCCTCCACAGGGATACGAACCTCCAGAGAACTCCCATTCAGGCCCAGAATTTAGAGCTGTCCATAAGTCTCACCATATTCTTCTGGGATTGGCACCAAATTGGCCCTACCTTCTGGGAATCACAAATACTTTTAAAGCACGTTGTTCATGATTCATGGAACATTTCCTCCCTGAAAATCACATAGCTTAACTCCTTTATTATTTTGCAGTTCTAAAATAGTTGCCCACCCAATCAGAACCCTCCAAATTATTTCTTTAAGGTTTTTTAAGTACAGGAAAAACTATCACAAGGAAGCAACCTTGCTTCCTTTAAGAGCTTTCCTGAGGAATAGCTATTAAAAAATTTTTTTTATTTGTATAAGATTGAACCTGAATAATAATCATGATTGCTTAGTTTAACGCATTTCTTAAGACTTCCCACTTATTTTTCCTTATCAGGCATATCAGCCAATAAGTAATAAAATAAAATAGAGTAGCCTAGAGAACCTGCTTGCCTTTCTATAGGTGCAGTTCAGTTGTTTTCCACTAGCTGTCACATGTGGACTACCATTAAATCCCCCCAAACGCTGGGTAGAGGGAAGTACCAAGACTATAAACTACTAGTTTGTCAACATATATGTGCAGACAACTTTAATGATTTATTTGATTAGGCTTTTCCGTTCTTAAATCAAATGATTTTTCAAGCTGCAAACAGCATTATGATATATTTGGGTTATACATTGCTTTTCATGCTTAAACAAATACATTAAGTAGTAATGAGAACCTTGATAAAAAAACTAAATTCATGCTATAGTATTTCTTATTACAATCTAATAAACAGCAACAAGTATTTGCATTGTAAACAGGGATGCTACATAAATATTGTACTGCTGATAAACTCTGATGACACAAAACAATAAGAAAGAGAAGAATTACTAATAGCTACTGCTAGCGCTTTTTTATTCCATAATCCTTTTTGTTGAACTGTTGAAAATATTAGTCAATATTCCATTGTCTATGCCAGTGACAGGTAACATTTTTAGCCATTACAACATAAAACTTGAAAAAAGCGTTAGTGCAAAACCAGAAAAAAATCCTGTTTCCACATGAATCAGTGGCAGTTGTGTCATGGTAGGAGTTAACTAGGATATTGCAAGTGACTCATCATTCTGGAGGTGCAAGGAGTTACAGTGGGAAACATCACCTAGAGGCCCAAGATGGGATATTTTTTTTTTTTTTTTTTTAAAGGACCAGACATGCTAGACATCACAGCTATGAATATGATACTAGCAGGTAACTGAGATCCTAGCAGGTATCTAAAAATCGTTACGAAACTCGCAATTGTGACTCATTTTCCAAAGCTTGCTAGCTATCTCACAGAAAGGGACCAGCTGTCCCAACCTACGGTCCAGGATGGATGCGTGTATTTGTAAAGTGAAGTGTGGGCTGCCAGTGTCTTCACTGCTATGTATCCAAGCTGGATTAAAACTAGCTTGGCAACGCCTACACATGCTGCAATTACTGCATCTCAGTGGTGTGCAGGCAGCAGCTTCAAGCTAAGGTAGGGTCTTCTTACCCTAAAGCTTTCTAGAGTTGCATCTGTGATAAATATTTCAGTGGGTAAATCCTAATGGACAGGGATGGTGATAACCCAGGTAAATTCTTCTCCCGTACCAACCCTACTAGGTACTTTTAATGGAACTTTACCATTATTCCTAAAGAAATTTTGAAGACAAAAACCAATGTATTAATCAATCACTGAAGAGATCACCTGGAATCTAATTTGCCATGTATCTTGAAGCTAGTAAATGTGTCTGGATTTACATACACATTCAAGGAGGTATGCTTTTTGTTGTGGATTTTTTTTTTCTTTTTACCTTGGCAGGAATTTTAGCAGGATGATTTTCTAGAATTAATCTCTTCAAGTGAAGAATCCAAAGGCGTTTTTCTTGCTGTGACTTTGCCTGTTAAAAATCGTAGCAACATGAGAAAATTCATTACTGCAATATGTAGGATCAGGAATAGCACACGGCCATCAGGCTAAGCACAGGGCAGGGAAGTCTGTCATACCTGGACAGTATGCTGCATCTTGGGATTTTTGTAGTGGAAGACGCTAAAGCTAAGTGGTTCCTTTGGTATTACTTCAACAAGCATAAGATTCCCACACTGTAACAGGCAAAAATGTGAGTCATGGAGGGGTTTCAAGGAGATCTGGAGACAGCACATTACAACTTGCTTTCTGACATACCAATATGTGAGCTTTGTATGTAAACATTTCGTCTCTCTTTTTTGTAATAAGCAGCAGCTTGTCAAAGAGGAACAACGTGCGCTCGTTTTTGGCTCGCTGAATGCGGAATGTCCCTTCCAGCACCAGCTCCCCGTAACTCGTGAGGTCTGGTCCTTTCCAGTTAGTGAGTAAACTTTGTATCTCCTGCAACAGATTGAAAAAGAACAACCAAAGTTCATTCCAGATGTCATCTTTATTTAAACGAAGTTTCAAAAAGGTCTGCTGTGGCCGTTCCAAGTCTCCCATATAATGGTGAGCATTGGTCAACAGTATAAAGTCACCACATAAAGGTTAGCAATGGTAAATGGTATAAAGTCACCCCACAAACGTACTGAGGCTGCTAGGTACGGTGCAAACACTGCAGCCAGGTGCCTCCAGGACCAACACTAAGCCCGAACTAACATGCTCTCCTAGCATGCTCTGGTTACTTCTGTGTAGACCCAGCAAAGAGCACTGAGCTCCCCAGGGCAGCATGCAGAGAAGCAGCACAAACCCATCTCCCTTGACTTGCGGTGATGGAGAATTAACTCTAAGTCAGCCATCAGTCTCTCATGCCTGCTCCTCTCTCCCACGCTTGTCCCTAAGCAGTCCCTCTTAATGTTTCCCTCCCTCCCTAAGTTGTGTGGTCCCCAACTAGATGAATTGTAATCCTATCTCCATACCTTGTAGACCCATCACAGATGATGTCTCTGGGAGGTACTCAGAAGAGATGTTTCCCAGAAGACTAAAGGACACAGTGATCTGACCAACTGATCATTTGAAGATGCCAAGATTTATTTGTATTGCTAACGTTTTATATACATACCATAGATATTTCTCACCTTATTTATCACTTAAAAAAAAAAAAAGCTGGAGAAACATGTAAGAACTTTATAAATCTGTGTTACTTTGTTACGACTATTCTTGTTTCCTTCAGTTGCTTGCTTCTTCTGTCACTGGCACAGACATTCGATTTATGCATGGTGCAGCAAGCTCTAAGAGTAGATTGAACCTTAAGTCAGGCAATCTTTAAAAATGTCCATCTGACATTTACCCTGGCTGTGTTAGCAAAGCAGGGCCAAATTTCCTTGTCCTAGGCTGGTCTCTCTAGGACATGACTCTTTAATACCGCATTCAACTACAAAGACTTGTTACTATATTTGAAGCATAAAGCGCACATTGGAAAAAAAAATGCATACAGCAGCATACTTTGGGCTATACACAAGACAGCTAAAAAAAGAATAAACATAAGTAAAAGTTGTATTTGATCAGATCACTCCAGTAACTTGTAAATAAGTGAACATAAAGCACTGACTGATTTCACCACTTTGAGGGAGACTGTGCAGGAACTGCTGCCACAATTCTTGCAGAATTACAGACAAATGGCAGTGTGATAGCTCACAGAAGACCTATCCTTATGACTGCAGAAACAGATTTTACTGTTAAAAGGAGTAACCACAAACATAAACATTTTCCACAACTCCATATATTTGCCAGCTCTGCTCAAGAAATTACRAAATTCACTTATTCAAAAGCCTTTGACCCTCTTTATTGCTAAATATTACTGGTTATGATTATTCAGATTTATAGCAAACTGTTTGTAAAAGATGTTAGTATGTATTTCCAGCAAGATGTGGCAAAGGTTACACTGTTGCAGGCAAGACATTATCAAATGTAACCCTGTTCCCCTATATATAAACAAAAGAATGAGGGCCAATGCACACCATTTATGTTAAAAAGAAATAAAGGAACAAACATGACATAGATTTCAGAAATGGTGTAAGCCTGTTACTTGCTCCTTTTTATATACTAAAAACAATCAGTTTTCTTAAAGCAACAAAAAGGCTGCTGATGAAAATGTAATGTAAAATGGTGATTCACTGGGAAGTTTGAAACAGACTGATGGTTCTGTAAAGATTCTACAAAATAGCTTGCTCTTGATGACAAAAATTACTCGAATAGCTTTTGTTTTTTTCCTCAAGAGTTCCTTCATTTGAAGTGAAGTTAGCCTTTTTCTAAATAGCATATTTCTAGGTTTATACTTTCCGTAAAGCAACTGATAATGAGTCTTCAGTAGCCCAAGAGGAAGGTACTTAAACAAGTAGAAGCCCAAGAAATGTCTCAAAACAAAATTAATCAGCACAAGAGGGAGAAATAGGAAACCACAGGATTTCTGAACAAAGACATGCCCTAGGGTTGTACAGCAGTGGTGTACAACTGAGGGAAAGGAAGAAAGAAAAGTTATCTTATGTTCCAGATTACTGCAAAATAAATGCTTTACAGGATGCTGCTTGTAGGGTAGAGATTTCTGAGATTTTCCTGCAGCAGCTATGACCATGCTTTCTAAGATCAAACAGCCAGAGGCATACTCAACAGGAGCCTAAATTATGACTGACAAAAGATAAAAAGAAAAGATAAACTAAAAAATGCTGATGGCATATTTATTGACAGAAACAGCTCAAAGAAACACCAGTAAAATATCTTTGGGAACTTACTTGAAGCCTGATGGCATGCTCATGTTTCCTCTTCATGTCATTTATATGCCATGCCACTCTCTGCATTGTATCTATGGCATCTAGCACCACATCATAGCCCTCAGTGTCCTTGTCAAGGTGGTTTTCTATTTCCTAAGATAGGAAAAAAAATCCAATTATTTCCAAATAAGTTTTCCAATCAGATATAATACTGACTGTACCTTTATCTGTACTATGTTGTCTTTGCATCAAAATCACACAAATGTGTCATTTCTGCCTTTTTTACTATTGCAGGTTGTTATCAATTTGGTTAACACAAGATGATTGACAAAGCAAAGCCTTTTTAGTCAGTTTAGTACTCATCCAGAAGCTGATGTGAACACAGATGCAAGAAAGAGAGCAAGGCACAGAAAGAGACCTTTTCAGACAACATTTAATGGCTTTCTGAAAACACAGAATGTATCTACACGCTTACAAAATACTGATGAAATTAGACTGGGCATTACATTAGAGTTGGAGAGAAGAAAAGCACCAGACATTTTAAATAAAGGTCAGTGTCTTTACACTTCACTAGAACATGACTCTGTAATAGGAAACATATGTGGAAAACGTTAACAATAAAGCAGGAATTTCCGAAACTGTTGCTTAACTCAATTCACTGGCTATGGAAAGAGTTCCCACTTCCTCAATCATTCCTCTCCACAAAAATCTTACCAATCAGGGGTGTTTATATGTATTTATTTCTTCTTTCAGCTACCCCCAGCATTGCAACATGTGGAAAAATACTGTTTCTCATTGGAACAATAAGTTTTTCTACAAAACTGTTTATTCATGACAATAATCTCCCAAACAACTTCAAAATTACAGACCTGCTTAAAAAAACAAAAAAACAAAAAACCCCAACACACACACCTGATTATTTGGACACACAGGCTGATTCAATGCATCTAAAACAATTGTTGTATATCCCCCATTCAGAATGCATGCATATGTTATGAAGTGATGAAGATACAAAGAGTCTCCATATGTAAAAATTGAATACTCACAAAAGTTTAAGTGTCTAAAGAAATACAGAATTGTTCCAACTGCCAAATCTTGTAAYAGAGACAGGAAAATAGAAGTCCTGCAGCCCTTAATGGAAGGTATTTCTAATGGATGCTTACATGCAAAAGTAGGTGGTACTTGAGGATTCGCTGGACAGGTTTTAAGAGATAGGAGCCCAGGGGCAAAGAGTGTTGTAGAGCTTCTTGCCGTTCTCTAAAGAACTTGGCCAGCATCTTGTTCCTCATGCACTCTGTTAACACAGCTACTGACCTGAAAATATCAAACATAGATCTTTAGGACACATTGTCTCCACAGGTCTGTAGATAAAGTCAAGAATTGTTTCTGTCTTCCCTTGTAAAAGGGGCAGCAGGTTCCTAATCCAATCATTGCCCCCCCCCTTTTTTTTTTTTAAAGTTTTCTTGTGCTTTCAATTACGTTTTCCTTTGACATGCAACCATTCTCTCTTACCAGTGGGAATTACATATCCAGAGCACTGCAAAATGAGACCATCGTGGCAATGAACGACAAGAACAGTCAAAATAAGCCTTCAGATGAGCATTTTTTTGCTTTTCATTGTAAGTTAAGGGAAAAAAAAGTGAACTCCCTGTCCCGCCTCCCAGTTTGTAAGGGGGTGGGGGAGATATTTTTCGAGTGGGCTGAAACTCTCATTACATACACATGCCAAGGGACATATCAAGAAAGGGAACCCAGAATTCCTACCTTGGGTAGTTGGTGCAGTACTGTGTATATATGTGGAAATCTTCACTCTGCATGGGGAGAAAAAGGGTTTCAGATTCAGATTTTGTCAAAACAATACAAAAATTTCAGCATCAAACATTTTTCATTTGGTAATGGAACTTCAGCAGTACTGCTGCTGCTGTTATTCTGATTATCCTCTATCCTCTCCCCTATTGATGGATCATGACCATCTTTGATCACTTCCTTTTCCCATCTCCTGACCACATACCTGAGCTCACACCTCTCTACCTGCCCAGGTAAACAGTCTCTGAAATACCTACCACACTTCAAGTTCCTGCCCTCTTGAGTAAAGTCAAACAAAGCTAATTTTTTCTATGAGCTTTCACATGAAAAGAAATAAACTGCCCAGTTTTCTATATTTCTTTTAATCTTTTTTTCTGCATTTATTCTGCCTTTTTTTACTGATTTGCTGGTATACCTTAAAAACAACTCTGTAGTTCTGTTCAGTGTCTTCAATTCCCACTCAAATCTTTCAATCCCATTTAGATCTAGCTCTTATACCTCTACTTTTTAACTTCTTCTGATTTGCAGGGCCCCTAAAAGTTTGCCTAGGAAGGAAATTTCCAGTGAAACACTGTAGAGCACATTTAAACCCACAGACTGTGGTCACTGGCAGTAGTTATTCTCTTCGGTCACCTTTTGCGGCTCCCTTAGGAGCTGTGTGCACATGACAGGCAGACACCCACTAAATGAGATCAACTTCTTTGAGGACAGGGCAACTTATTCACTTCCCATATTTATGTAATAAAATACAGCAAGAAATAAAGAGTAAGAAATTTAGCTTACAAATCAGATACAAATTGGTGTGAAAAACAAAACAAAACCCCATAACTGAACACTGTGTTACAGTTGCTACACTTGACATGAGAAAGACTGATCTAATGTAATACAGCATTATTGTATGTTCCTTACTTTACATCTTACATAAAAAGATTGCATTTAACATGCTTAGAAGGAGCAGCAGCTAACATATATGTGCAAGACAAAGATGGTGATGTCAAGACATCTTCTGCATTTCCTGATCAATGAATCCTCRCACCATAAACCTATTTATTGAATTTCATTCTAATGAAAGGTCATTCAAGGAGTATGCTCTTTAGGAAAACTTAAAAGAAAGCTGAGGCCCTGTGACATACAGGGAGAGAGGGAGTGAATTTTAAGTACGATTTTAAAGATGGAGTGTCCTTCTGTGGGCTAGGTTTGGGCGTGCAGCTGTGGAGATAAATGGCTTTGTAGAGAGCATCTAAGGTCCTTTAAAACAATCAATGCATCAAAAAAACCCACAAACCACCCCAAAACAAAAAACCACATCACCCTCAAGCAACCAACATGCACATGCCTAGTTTCATCCATGTTAAAGCACACACCTGCAGGCTGGGAGAAGTTTTGTAGCATATGCTCACCATGTGATTTTTGAACTGCTGTGAGTACTTTCACATTTGAGCACAGTCTAAGCATGAAAATTAGAAGCCACAAAAGTGATTTTTTAATTATGACTCTGTGGAAGCAGAAAGTTATTACTGAAAATAGTTTGTAACTAGATGTATGTGTGTTGCCACACTTGCCTGTCACAACAGAATTGCCCACTTAATGCCGATGAGCTTCTTAAGAGTCAGTGCCAGAGTTTCATTTCTTTCTTCCTTGGCCTAAGGTTCGTTCCTAACCATCACCGTTTTATTCTGCGCAAGACTCTGGAAACATTCCTCTGTGTTTTAAGTTTCCATCTGCCTATCAACTTCTATTGCAAATGATATGTAATTTCTGCAGCTTGTTGTTGTCCTAAAGACCAAGAAAGCACTTCAGGACTGTGAAGTGTTTCTAAAATCTATTACTTTTTCTTTCCTGAGCCCTAGACTGGTAGGAAACAATTCTCTGGTAGCAAACAAGGCCCCAATCTCCACTTGAAGCTTCTTCAAAATGGATTCTGATGTACTGCAACAGCAGCCATGCTCCACGAGGGTTTTTTCTTCTCAGCAGCAGCTCATGAACAGAGAGACCAAATATCTGTTCCCTCACAGAAGGCAACAATGGCTGCACTTCATGCTCTGAGGAGCAATATTATGGGGGAGAGGGCTGGCGCAGGCTAGGGGTTTTGTTTATCGTTGTTGGATTTTTTGGCTATTCATCAGACAGAGCAAGCTCAGTCAGTAATCTTCCACATTTCCACCAGCAGTCTTCTCTTCTCCCCTCATCTTTCTGTGTCTTTCTTGTAAACCACATTGCGCCACTTATTTTTCCAATGAGCAGGTATTTTTAAAGACCACATCTAAATTAGGCGCTGCTCAACATGAGCAAAAGGTACTGCAGTTCATTTCAGCATCTCTTACTGGATTTTAATATCTGCTGTTCTAAAAAAATAACTCAAGCAAACTTCTAATACGCCTTTCTCTGGGAAACTGCAATCCCCATTTGCTCACTGGTGTGCTGTAACCTGCTATCACTTTAAACTGCTCCTATTTTAGGAACCAACTAGTTAAATTTAGTCCTGATATAAATACAGTTAAACAATTAAGCTTAGCCTTTCATGCTTGGGCTAATTTTGCTGTTACTGCTAGTTGTTATGGTGGTTTACGTACGCCCTGTGTCCACACCCAAAGACAATGAGCTTGTGTCATAACCTATTAATGTTCATGCTTGGAACTTACAGCTACAGCTAAAAACCATCTCAGCTCAAACTAAGAATTAACAAACCTCAGGCTGCTGCAGACATTACACCGTGTAATTTTCTTAGGCAATCATTACCAAAGTAGCTAGCGCTCATAATAAATCAGGGTGCTAAAGAGAAAACACTATGATGACATTCAGTATGATGGAAAAGAGTGACTTAATTTATATACACATATAATAGTATAAAGTTTTTGTTTAAGGGATTTTTGGTGTAAATTATAATATATTCCCATGGCTACAATCACAGAATAATGCAATTTATAGAACTACTTCATAAGCAAAGCTCAGAATCA
Source organism: Apteryx rowi (assembly GCF_003343035.1). Lineage (NCBI taxonomy): Eukaryota > Metazoa > Chordata > Aves > Apterygiformes > Apterygidae > Apteryx > Apteryx rowi. The sequence goes on along the minus strand of NW_020447397.1, from coordinate 1,355,389 downwards.
GAAAAAATTTTGTGACAATTTTTATGTATGTGTGTATATAGATGCATCTCTCTCTCTCGAGAGAGAGAGAGAGAGAGAGAGAGAGGGATACACATTATATATATATATGCATATATATATTTTTTCAGCTCTTAAATATACTCATGTGATTGTTCTGCTTTTCAAACAAAATGGAAAAGAATATCTGTTGTGAAATTTTAACAACTGAAAGCATTACTTGTAAAACAAACAAGACCAAACATTTTGGGTTTTCAAAAAGGATTAAGCACGCATTCCCCACAAAGTCAACAGCAAGTCTGAAATCCCCAGAAGCTTTTTCAGAGCCTCTTTCACTTTTTCTTTCTTTTCCTGCCCAAAGTTGAAACTATTTTAAATGAGATTTTTGGTTTTAAATGAATTTTAGCCTAGCTATTAACCGGAACAAACTTTTATTCTCCCCCCAACACATTTCTCATGCCCTCAACCCTTTCAAAAGCTTTAAGAATAGTTTTTCAAACAACCTTGTTTTCTGTAGAGGCAAGACTCAAAAATTTCAAACTGCACCTACCTGTACATTCACTTCATTTCACCACAGTTCATTCATCAGAAACATGAAACTATCAGATTGCATTTAATTTTACTGAGCTATGTAAGCATAACACCAGTAGAAAGTCAATCGCATATATTTTGCCTTCAGAATGAGATTGTTGAGACTCATTCAAACTTATGAAGCTGGTATGAATCAACACCACACGTATTCCTTAGGCCCCAGGAGGATTCATGCGAATATGAGGGCCGAGCATAGAGAGGGTAGCCAATATAGCTGTAAATTTGCATTTCATGACTTAAAAGAATCCTGATCTCTTAGAAACACTGAACATTCAGTACAAGTAGAACCCAAGCAAGTATTTTGTGTAAACTTTTGCAGGTTTATTTCCAAACACAGCTCACCCATACAGTTTAGCAATTATTTTGTTCCCCGCCACCCCCCTGGTCAAAGGATCAGGACTTGATGATAAACAAATCCATTCCACTAATCTAAAATACACCCTATAATTTACACGCCAAAAACTACTTGACTGCTCATCTTAAGACTCAGTAACCAAGCCACACTGTTCAGGACGGTCATTCTCCCACAGACTGCACAGGTACCGAGCACTTCTGCATATTCAGAGAAGGGACTTTCCGTTCTCATGCTCAGCTGATTGTATCTACTTTACGGCTGACTCCACAGAGAGCACTGTACTACTGGGAGCACCAGGGCACAAGCCCTGCAGGCTAAAGCCAATGCTGTGAACTGTGTTCAGAAGAAGCAACAGAAAAGTCAAGACAGAGATGGATTTCATGCATTTCTGTCAATACTTTCAACGCTGTAAGAGAAACCCCAGCTATGCTAATCAGTATTTCTTTGGATAGTCTCATCCTTACTCAGCTTCAAGGTCATTATGGTCATGTCAACTGTCTTCAAACCAGGTTTAAAACGATCTCTGCCAGGAGACTGGAATCACTCCAAGTGGGCCCAAAGCTGATATGGCAGAGGGTGCAAAAACTGACACCAATGCCAAGACTTCGTCTGCACTGACTACGAGTCACCCTGAAGAGCAAAGCCAAGCACAAGAAAATACCAGCTATACTTAGCTTGTCCTCTATTGCTGAATCAATTCACTTTGCATCTCCTACACATGAAGTGAAATGCCAAACACATGGCTACATCCCTGATCTTCTCTCAACTCCTGGTGCACTGTGCTTTTTTATAGTCATAAAAGGTGCTTTTAAAGAAAATGGAGACAAAAGCTGAGCCACAGCATAAGCTGAAGCCAGTTGCCTGGATCTCCTCTTCGTTAAAGAGATGCTAGATTAGAAGTAATTCTCCCTTCCCCCATGTTTAAGCTGTTGGTTTGTGTTTCAGAAAACATATGTTCTGAATTTCTGGGGTGCCGAGTGAGAAGAGCAACTGCCAAAATTAAGCTTTCCTCTACAACTCCTCGCTGAAATGTAAATGTGTGGAATACTGAAGTCAATCTTCTAATTAACACTGGCATCATTACAATGAAAATGAAAGACTCCAAGTTGGCAAGAAAACACATAAACAGACTTTTATGTGAATAATAAAGCTAGAGTTAAACTTGCACTGGAACCCTTTTATCAGCCTCTGATTACAGTTACCAGCAAAACATCTCCAAGACATTTAATGTATTAAATTAATAGAGTTCTTCTATAGACAGAGGCAGGACCACAGCTGGTAGAAACTAAACTAGTACATCACTACCATCAGTGGCAGGTTATTTCAGTGCAGCAGCCATCCCACAGTGTTTAAATAAATACCCACTCATGATATTTGCATATTGGGGCAGATACTTAAAAGGTGGCAATTCAAAGTTTGACACACACAAAAAATTCTGTGCTTTTTACCATTTGTGTCTCTATTTGCCTGTAGGTTATTGAACTAAAAGATCTAGAAGCAGAGGGATTTAATACAATGTTGTATGTTGTTATTTAATATTTATTTAGTGTCATAACTTTGCATAATTACTTCATCTGTTAGGGAGTTTTATGTTACTGACTGGTTCACACCAAAGACATTTTGCTGAAGTCAACAAACAAGAGCTGCCATTTTAGGAGGTATTTACTTTGGTAATTCTGCACTATAACCATTAAGATAAAGACTTAAATCCACAATTATGAGTCTTTGCTCAAAACGCACTAATATGATTTGATAATCTTTGGCATATTGCATTTCCCTTACAAGTTGCAAGTCTGTCTTTATTACTCAAATGTTAATGTTATACATAGGAAATATGACACGTGATTGCGTGAGGGGAGTATAAACTGCTATACATCAAATTTTATTTAGCAAAACCAAATGATGAATTCAAGTTCAATGACACAGTTGGTCAAATATGGACCAACACTAGACCTAACAAAATTAAGCTCACTAAAAGCTAATGTAAAAGATGTTTTCATGAATATCAAACATTTCAGTTCCAATAAGCTCCAGGGTTACTTTAACCATAACTATCCTGTGCTATACAGGCAAATAAACTTTGTGTCATTTCACATGAATCTTGAAACAAAAAACAGCTATTACATAATCAAATTTCAATTTCTCAGCTTCATGAAATGCAAAAACTAAACACAGTACCTACAGTGAAAAATTGATTATACATTTAAATTCCTAAATTAAGATAATTAAAACTGAATCAGTAGGGTTAAAAAAAAAAAAAAAAAAAAAAAGGGCTTTAGAGTTACAGCTAGGATAACCTGAGTGCAGTTCCACTGAAAACATTAAGAAAAATCTCCAGTGGAGCTACATTCATCATCTAAGGCTGTGAGCTATGATTTCAGTATGATATTATCCCTGTGCTTAAGTTACAGCAAAGATCTAGCACACTCAAAGCAATCAAACAGTAGATGGCAAAAGTCCTATACGGATTTAAAGATTGTACACTGCCAAAAAAGGCAGTTTTATTTCCACTGCTCAATGCTGGGAAGACATGAGCAACCAAGAATGGACAAGCAGAGTCTGTTAAGACCTCCAGCAGTTATTGTAATGACATCTTCATGGCCAAAAAAAGAACAGTGGGGTATTTTGGTATGGTTTGATTTTGCTTTTAAGTGTTTGCATTTGTCTGGATGAAGTTAGAAGACTGCTTCTTAGGACTGCAATCTCTAGCAATTTCTGAGCCATCAGGCAGTTGCCTGCCAATAATACAAATGCTAAAAGCATTTGACTAGGGAGCAGAAAGCACAAGCAATGATATGCAGATGGATTTTGGAATTAATGGCCAGGAAGTTTAATCAGGAGATTCTTTTCAGATGGCCAACATGAATGAAGGAGCAACTTTTTACTGGACTTGCAATCATCACTTGCACTGCCTCTGCTTCTTGCTTCAGCTAGGAGCAGTCCCAGTGGCTACAAACATGCAATATGACAGAAAGTCTGAAAGACCCAACAGCTCCAAATTGCGACATCTGCAAATATCCTGAAGGCCTTGCAGTCAAGGCTTCAGCACAGGAACAACTTACATAGCAAGGTACCACAACAGTGTCAACCCTTTCTCTAGCAGAACCCACAGTGACACCTGAGAACCCTTACCTGTGAAATGTTCCRGTAAAAGCATCAAATCATAGGGTAGTTTATGCTGAATGGGACTTCTGAAGGTCATCTAGTCTAACCTCTTGCTCAGAACAAGGTCAATTAGATCAGATTGTTAAGGTACTTGCCCACTAGAGTACCAAATATCTCCAAGGATCAAGATTTTACAACCTCTGTGGAAGTCTATTCCAGTGTTTGACCACCCTTTCATGGTTAAAAAAAAAAAATATATATATATATATATACACACACACACATATATATGTGTGTGTGTGTGTACACATTTTATTTATATATATATTTATATATATATATATATGAAAAATTAAATCTAATTGGAATTTCTCTTGCTGCAATTTGCGTCGACTGTCTCTTATCCTATCATTGTGCTCCTCCAAGAAAAGTCTGGCTTTGATATCTCTATACCCTCCCACTAGGTAGTTGTAGACAGGAATAAGTTTTCTCCTCAGCTTTCTCTTCTTCAGGGTCAACAAATTCTGTTCTCTCAGCCTTTTTTTGTGCACCATGTTTTCCAGTCCCTGACCTGCTGGCTCACTCTAGTAGGTCAATGTCTGCCTCCTAACTGAGAAGTCCAAAATTTGTCACAGTATTCCATAGTTAGTCTCCCAAGTGCTGAATAGAAGGAATTAGTTCTTCCCCTCAATCTGCTGACTACACTCGTGCTAATGCAGCCCAAGATACTGTTGACCTCACTGCAAGGGCACCCTACTGGCTCATGTTCAACTTGTTGTCCACCAGGAACCCCAGGTCTTTTTCTGCTACCCTGTTTCCTAGCCAGCTGGCCCCAGCCTGTACATGGGGYTATTCCACTGCAGATGCAGGACTTTGCATTTGCCTTTATTGCATTCTCTCCCCTCCAATTTAACATAGGCTACTCAGGGTGATAACAACATGCCGCAAGCCCCATTGCAACATGATAAAAATACATCCTACTTTTGTAGTAGCGGTGCCAATGCTAATATCTCTCAGTGCTTAAAAAAGATCAGTTGCTAGATAAATAACAGCTTGCTTTGAGCTTGCTCAAACTCAACTGAAGCAAGTAATCCAGTAAAACTGCAGCACTAAGCTGGTATCATCACTTTTCTTTCCAATGAAATCCCCATGTCACAACAGTGCCAAACAAAATAGAGCAGCTTAGTTAATCTTAAGTCTTTTGTGTTAGAAACAATTATTAGACCAATTCTTTTGTTTTATGAGTGCTTGGTGCTGGCAATACTGAGTCTAGGACAAAGACCAGAACATCGCACAGGTTACTTTTTAAAAACAAAGAGAGGCAAGCGTATCTATAGAGAGATTATCTAAATATAAGTGACTAGATCCCCCCTTTCTGCTCTTCCTTCCTCAGAAATGCCACCGAGATGGCATTATTTCTTGACACATTTGGCCTCTACAAATTCAAGGCAAACATGGGTTCTATGGTAAAGCCTGCAGTGAGTTAGAGGCATCTGAAGTTCAGATTACTCAATATCTTGTTGTCCTACATGTTATAGCCATTCCCCTTCTTCTTCCTGACTGGCTCTCCGGGTTTCCTACAATGAAGGACACTACTACCACCTACCTTGGTTTCATGCACCTGACAACTTTGCTCTCTCAGTACCTTCTGGGTTCTGAATTATGCAGTAGAATAACAAATAGGATAAAAAATTCATAGTATTTCAGAGACACTGAGATTTGAATCCTAAGGTTGGACTTTAGGCCATCCCCATTAAAAGGGAAATTAAACACATGGTTGCTGGAATTAGAAAATGCATCTCAGAAAACAATATGGCCACAAATCCGTTAAAGCTATTGCCTTTTCTAAAAATTCAGCCATACAGTATACCTTGTCAGCTTAAAAACAAAAATAACTGCTGTGCCACCGAGTCACCTACATTAAAAAATGGGGTGGGAAAAAAAAAAAAGAATCACTGTGGTATTCTGCAAAAAACGAAGTCCTAAAAATGAACCCTAGATCAATAATTCCATCAGTTCAGATACATTTCTTGAAGAAAACAACACTTTTTTCTTGATTTTTTTAATGCAAACCAGGGTCATATCACTACTACTTGCTAAGAGAAATTATTTCCCTTTCCATAGATTTGCTAGCTTTTCTTGGTTGAAATCATGCAAACTGACAAAATTAGGTCCTCAAAAATTAATAAATTAATCTTATTCTCCTATACTATTCTGCAACAGCTGTTATGCTGCACTTACCTTGGAAACAAAACAGTCTGCTATAGCCACAGGGTCATTTTCACAGTTTTCCAAGTCTTGCAGAAGTTCACTAATAAATAAAGAACAAGAAAAGGAAAGACCATTATGACATAGCTTAGAATAGGCACACCTATGTATTCAGGGCCAGACACAGCTCCGTCATTTGTTGCAGTGATGCCCAAAGCATATATGTCGCAGTGAGTCCTAGAGAGGGAACTAGAACTCCTTTGAGTCCCCAGTGTCCCACCCTCCCCCCAGTAAACTGGCTTCTGTAAACAGTCCTCTTTGCTTCTTTTCAAATTATAATAACCACTGCATTTTCAGCCAGGGTCAAAACTGGACTGAGTCACACATAGTGTTCTGCTGTTTCCTCCCACATAAAACACAACTGTATTTTAGCTCTACTCAGTGCTGCRGCCAGTGCTCCTTCTCCTTTATGGGTCAGATATTCATATTCAGGCATGCACAGTCACATAACATCTTCATGTGTATGATCAAACAGATATTTTTTCTTATACACAGTCAAGCTGTTACCTGCATACGCACAAAAATTCCAGTTCTGACACCATAACATGTGATTAAAATACAGAACTGCATATCTTTCTACCAACACTTTGAGCCACATTAAATTGCCTTTATGAATGCCTCACTTGATTCTAACAAATTCTGCCTTCATAACAGCTGCGGCCCTGGAATACCTACCCCTTCAACAAACTAGCAAAATCAGATGACCACTAGACTTTATGGTCTCTTTCCCCTAGACATAGAGCCATTGGGGTTTTTTTGTTTGGAGGGAGATGAGGACACTGAGGAAATGGTAGTCCCATATAGTTAAAAATTCAAGTCACCATGACGGCCATGGAACATTGATCTCCTAAGCAAAGCTGAGTTCCTTCCTTCAGATCAACAGTTCTTCTACAATACTCACATTGATGAAGCTGAATAGTTATTTAGTTTGTACATCAACTAGCACAGTCAAGTGAAACAAATATAAACCATACTGAAGTACATGTCCTGTYCTGTAATGACATTCTACGTTCTAGGAGCTTTCCTTGACTGAGGCAGATGAGCTAGTCTAAAAAAAMCACAAATGTGAAAGAGGGATGTATTACACGTACAAGAAGAATGGTAATAAGTTCACCAAGGAAAACTTGTCTACCTTTAGTGGGTCTCTTCACTGAAGGAAAATGGTTAGCCTGGAAAAAGTTTTCTGGAAGCTATAAATTCTACGTGCATAAAAATAAAACCCTACTGAGAGGATTTTATATTTTTGACATGCCAAGCAGGAAATGAATTCATTACAAGAGGAGCAAAGCAATAAAAGAACATGTTCACTATTGTATGAAACTCAGTTCTTGGAAGCTGATTCAATGAAAGAAAGATAATTCAAGCAGAAGAGGAAAACCTCAAAGGCCTCTCCTTGGTTCTAACATTCTTTAGAGTCTTACTGAAAGATGCATTCAGAAAAACAAGAACAGAAACTGAATTTTCTGCCAAATGGTTCTCTATAGAATCTTTTTTAGATCAGATGATTTTTTTGTTTAGTGCTACTTTTTTTCCCATTTCACAGATGGCTCCCTGCATTAATTTCGCGTAAGATTTCCTAAGCCTGTATCTAGGGAACTACCCTTTTCCCCTCTAGGCAGAGGCAATTTCCCTGCTTAAGTAAGAAAAGTAGTAAAATGGAAAAGTTTCATGACTTGTTCTTTGCTTCTTTAATTACTGGAGGAAAGAGAGGGAGAAAATGAGTAGTCACAATGATCATAGTATAACAGACACACAACTCAGGTTCACTGGTCACTAAGCCAGTATGGATAGCAATAATATAACCCACACACCTCAATTTCTCCCTTCACCAAAATGGGGATGAAAATATGACTCTTGCTTGATACCACACATTCATGAAGGTCCTTTAAATCAGCCAACAAAAGAAGTTGCTGTAATGCTGAGCATAAATCTTAATTTTATTAATTGACTGTTTTCTGCAAATGAGTTTTGGAAATAACACCAAATGCACTGAACAGGCCCAGAAGATTCCTGCTGTGCAGCCAGCAGACATTCTCCTGATGGCTTAGGATACATAGCATCCATTAGCACTTTTTTCCTACAGGTCTCCATTAATACCATGCTATTTTTTCCTTACAGGATATGATAATGCTGCATTTAAAGATTTTCTATATTCTTGTAGTTGAGTCCATCATGCAATAAATGAGTCAATAGTTTGTGTCTTCAGCACAAGCCCATTACAAAGGAATACTGCACTTCTAACAGTTTTGTTAGCTGTATTGCAATATCTTCTGTCTCATCTGGCTGATAAGAATGGGATTGGTAAGAGCAGCCTGCCACTGTGTAACAACAAACAAATCAATCATGCCCAGGAATCCTAAAAAACTTAAATAAATCCCTATAATATCAAGCTGACATGTGAAAGAGCAAATCTATTATTTTAGGCTACATCTAAGTACCTGACACAAAGCAGTAAAAACAATGGAGAGAAAGCAGAAGCTCTCTTCACCTATATAGCCAGAGCTTTTCCACTGTTCACGGATAAGCAACACAGCTCTCAGCATCCGTGATGCACTTAGGTTAATTGCTCATGCAGCAAGAGAGTGCAAAGAAGTGGAACTCGTTGCTCTTGCAGCTGAATAGCTAAAAAACTCAGACTGAAGCATGCCACAAATGCCAGGGCTGTTTAAGACCATGTCACTGAGTTATACAGCTGGAGTTATTATGGGCTGGAAAAATCTGAATCTGCACAATCTTAATCAACAGCTAATATTAACTGGCTTGGGAACAGAATGGTAAAAAGAAGAAGATGGACAATTTTTCATGCAATGCTTTCATTATCATTTCAAGTCAAATGAATAAAAGTCTCATGGCAATGTCTCTCAGGATATTTTGATTTTGAAGACAAAATTCTGTTATCTTCCACCAATAGGTGAGGACTTTCAAAGTGACAAAGTGCAGATTAGTATCAAGCTGTTAGATATGGGAGGTTGAGAGGAATGAGATGAACACATTCATAGCTCTGCAAATAACTAGCATATTTGCACACACTATTGAAATGAGGCACATTTTCATTTTATTTATCATAAATCTTCACCACACTATTTTAAAACAAGACATGAGAAAATTTTTCCTCCTCCTTCTTGATCTGAATTGGAGAAAATGAAAGACGATAACAACAGGTATGTAAGAGAGGCAATTTTGGTGGGATGGGAGGAACAGAAAGAGTCAGGAAGTGAACATTATTTGTCCTGAACCCAGGACAAAAACAGTTGATCACTGAGTACTGTGCATCTAAGCAGAAACGCTAAAGTAACTGAAAAATTTCATCCTCTTGATGCCTAACAGAGCACAACAGTCAAAGTACAAAAGGGACAGAGCAAGCACAGTCTGGTCATAATGGTTGAATACTTCCATCATATCAAAATATTTGGAAAATGAATCTGAAGACTTCAGGCTTCCAAAAAAACAAAAACAAAAAAAACAACAATCAAGCGAGAAATTTAGCCTTGGCATTACTTAATTGCCACAAAAATCYTGTGGCCAAAAATAATTTTTTTACACTCAAAAAACTACTTTTCCATTAAAGGGGAGCACTGATAGGTTTCTTGAAGGCTCTTCATGACAATGAGTCAACTGTTACCACCATGAAGCTCAGAACACAGGAATTTCTGAATATGGCAGAGCTGTAGAAAAGAGCCCTGCCCAGTATTCACATACTTTGCAGTCACAGCTCTTCGGGTGCTCAAGTCTGGCCAACAGCGATGGACAAAGCATGTGCAAGACCTGGTCTGCAGCACAGTTTTCACCTTAGCCTCCCACTGGTGTGGCCGAGTGTTGCTAGAAGCACTAAATCCATGCACATTTCTCCCATTTCAGAAGCAAGTTGTGGTATCTGGTCACAGATGGAGAGTTTATCCTAAATTGACACTGGAGAGAATCTCAACAGGAGAGGCCAGAGAAGAAAGGCACCAAATGCTGACTTCAAGAAAATTTTCTCTTTCCATCTAACTAACAAAATAAAAAGCAGGGAAGCTTTTCCCAAGCAACAGAGACTGGGGAAATACAGTCAGTGCTTCTGCCTTAAGAAATAGCTTTCCAACAAGAGACTGCAGTGACAGGGCTAGCAGTTAGTGTCATGATCATCATTTCTGCCATTTGATGTAATACCTAAAAATCAGAATTAGTTTAGCTGAGAGAAATTTCCATTTACTGGAATGGTATTTCTCAGATTTATAAAGTCCACAGAATTCCAAGACTAAAACCTTCCATCACTGATAAAACCTATTGTGTACAAAAAAAACCACTTTCCAAAGTGAAATGAAAGCTACCTCTTTCTCAAACATTCAAGGGTATAAAAGTCCACACATCAGAAAAATGGACATTTTAATGACCATGTTTTTCTCAACTTTGAATATGGCTATTCTGAAAGTATAAAATCATGCTCACAAAAAGTATCTGAAATTACTAGAACAGAACTGTCAGATGGAACTTTTGCAAAAGTAAAAATAAATAAAAAGACTCTAGAGTACATTTAGGACCCAGAAGCTACATGCCAAATTTCACTCAGGAGTGAACTTTATCCTTGAAGCTATATTAGGATCTACAATGAAAGTGTTCACTCTTAAAAGCTCACAATTTCCATGCAGAATTTTAAATTAGGAGGCCTGACATACATTAGTTATTTACTAGAAACTTTGGACAACTTTCCAGTGAGTTTTAACCATTTTAACATACCAATCTCTAAAAGTGCCCAAAGATTTTTTGTTTGTTTGTTTTAACCTCTGCAAATCTTTTTTTGCAACTCAATTTTCTGTATAATGATTGATCATACTAAAAAGTATGTTTATTAGCTAATATTTGCAATGACATTGGTATAAATGTGTCCTAACTACCAAGTCTGCCATTTCTCTATCTTTTGAAGGATCAGAAAATACAATGGCCAGGACTTTTTTTTCCATTCTACGTCTGCTGGGAAGCTGTCAGCTCACAGTCATTGTCTTGTGGCTCTAAAACATCATGATCAGGCTACTGCTATGTATTTTCCATCATGTTATATATTCAGGCAAGTCAGATGTTGTAGCTGAAGCAGCATACAGCAGCTTTCCTGACAAGCATGTTTGACCAGCATCCCAAACTCTGCAGTAGCTGTTTAGGGTTTCAGGAAAACATTTTTAGGTTTCATCATTGTCCCTAAAGCTCTAAATAGATCTACCTCCATTCTTCCCTCTGATACTGAACCATGATCCCCAGAAGCAGAAGTATTTTAAAGTAGCATCCCATGATGAAAAGATATTGATGAAGATACTCTTTGACATGAGTCCTTCCCTTCAGAATGCTCTTCTGATTCAATGAAAATATCTATTGACCTCCAAAGAACACAACAGTTTGAGAAGTCTTTTGCCCACTACAGTATAGCTAAGAGAACTTTTCAAGAGCTGACATAACAGAATMACAGAATCGCTGAGGTTGGAAGGGACCTCTGGAGATCATCTAGTCCAACCCCCATGCTCAAGCAGGGTCACCTAGAGCACGCTGCACAGGATTGTATCCAGGCGGGTTTTGAATATCTCCAGAGAAGGAGACTCCACAACCTCTCTGGGCAACCTGTTCCAGTGCTCTGTCACCCTCACACTAAAGAAGTTTTTCCTCATGTTCAGATGCAACTGTCTGTGTTTCAGTTTGTGTCTGTTGCCTCGCGTCCTGTCACTGGGAACCACTGAAAAGAGTCTGGTCCCATCCTCTCGACACCCTCCCTTCAGATACTTGTACACTTTGATAAGATCTCCTCTCAGCCTTCTCTTCTCCAGGCTAAACAGGCCCAGCTCTCTCAGCCTTTCCTCATAAGAGAGATGCTCCAGTCCCCTAATCATCTTTGTAGCCCTTCGCTGCACTTGCTCCAGTAGTGCYACATCCCTCTTGTCCTGGGGAGCCCAGAACTGGRCRCAGTACTCCAGATGKGGCCTCACCAGGGCTGAGTAGAGGGGGAGAATCACCTCCCTCCACCTGCTGGCAACACTCTTCCTGATGCACCCCAGGATACCATTGGCCTTCTTGGCCACAAGGGCACATTGCTGCCTCATGCTTAACTTGGYGTCCACCAGCACTCCCAGGTCCTTCTCAGCAGAGCTGCTTTCCAGCAGGTCARMCCCCAACCTGTACTGGTGCATGGGGCTATTCCTCCCTAGGTGCAGGACCCTGCACTTGCCTTTGTACATTACAGTATTTTTTTTAAGCCGGATACAAAAGACACGGAAACTTTATGTCATTATATGTCACATTGATTCATTAGAATGTTCAAGGTTCAGTTCTTTTTGATAAGTACTTCAAATATTTTCATACATAAATCAAAGTAACTCAGTTTAAACTAGATTAGGAAAGTTATGCTTTTCTATACAGGAGGACTGTGACAGTGTGCTCCTTCCCCCCCTCCCCCATGATGTGCGCTTTCCCCCTCGACCTGACCTCCCTGTAAACAGCACATATGTAGGGGCTAATTCAGCATGCGCCAACTAAGACCCGTCTAGCATGCAAATATGACTATGAGTCAATCATCTCCCTCCCATAAATAGGGGGCAGCCCAGAGCCCATTGAGCTCTCCTGCACGGCAGCGGGCTGCACTGCAGAACCTCCTCTTGAGCAGGGACACCTCTCAAGGTTACTCCTTGAGGCTGAGAGATTCCTTACCCACAACAGATCCTCAGTAAGTGATTAATAGCATGCTGAACTTTTGCGAACTTTGCGAAACTTTGCTAAATTATCTCTCTGATTAATTGTGCGCATAATCCCTTAGACATAAACCATTGACCTGAGACTAGGATCAGATCCAGCCACACCCAGGCTCCTCCAAGGAGGAGTTTAGAAAGCAAGGAGGTCTAGTCTGAACCTCGTGATTCAACAGGAGGGTCCCCTTCGCACACACTCCTTTAGACATGAACTGTTGACCAAGTCTGGGACTAAGATTGGATCCAGCTGCACCCAGACTCCTTGCAGAAGGAGTTTGGAAAGCAAGGGTCCCAGGTCCCACACAATCTGGCACTATCTAGTAGAAGCAAGAGAAATTTTACTTCAAGTTTCCAATAATGCTAAAATCCCATTCGCAGAGCTTTAGAGAAGTCTGTAAAGATACACAACAGAAGTGTTCAATAAATGGAAAGGTACCTGAACATAGAGTTTTGGCAAATTAATTTAAGGAGGCCCTAGCAGTTTAAAATTCTACAAAAGCCAGAGGCGATCAGTATATATCTGCACACAAAAGTAACCAATATAGCAGAAACAAAATGATGTCTCTTTAGGAAGACAAAAATTTCATGCACAGTGGTCTTGCATTAGGCTCAGTTAGAACACAAAGCAGGTTAAGCTTAAATTTCTGCAAATACTCAGCATGAAACAGAAAACAAAGTAGATGAAGACCACATATGATTCATAAAAATCAACAGTTAAGCAAACTGATATGAATAAAGACTGCCTAACCAAGTTTCAAAACCAACCCTGCTGAAAATCAAAGAAATACCATTTCCCAATTTATATTCCTTGGATATATTAAAGTGATAGAAGAGTATTTGTTTGGTTTGCTCCCTCCCCATTAACACAGGCTATTGACCTGTTTTCATTTAGTCAAATATTCCTTTACCTGTTGAAACAATAGATGTCCCGTATGTTTCCAAATAGGGCTGATCGCTCTTCTGGCCCCAGGGAGAGCTTGGATTGGTCACTGATGCAATCAAGGTAATCCTGCAAGAGGAATGAGAAGGATGCCTTAGACATTCCCTCCTTTTCTAGATCAGTAAATGGAGCTGTCTTTAATTGTGCAAGATGAGTTCCTTCATATCGGTTTCACATTATTATTACAGTAAACCCTTCGGTAGCCCCTCTGTGAACAGTCATTCTATTATGAAAGGTAACAGTACTTATCTGTTCACTGAAACCAAGAAAAATAACAAAAGATTGAATGCTAAGTTATAGTCCTTAAACTGGACAGTGAACATTCCCTCTTGCTGCTGATATACAAATGTATTCAGGTTTCATTCACCATGACAGCTTAATTGATCATTTAACTGGCTCAAAGACAAAAGAAATGGAAAAATAAAAGATGAAGAATGTAATTTAATGGAGTCTTAGCAACAGAAAACCTATACAGTCAACAGCACAATGCACACAAGCAATAGAAGTTCAGAAAAGTAACCACTACAAGAGGCTTCTTTCTTTTAAAACCCTAGCTGGAAAAAAAAAGCAGACTTTGTAGAGAACAGGAGATCTCACTGTATATATGTTAGTGTGCAATTTCAGCACACAGAGTTACATTGCAATGTATATATTCTTGTGAAGGCTCACTCTCACTTTTAGAAGTGTGATGGCATCACATCCAGTAAATTTAACTGAATAGGAACAAGACAGTTCAAGGAAAAAAAAAAAAAATCAGGTCAGCATTGTTCTTGTAGAACAACAACTTTCCTATATCTTCCCTCAGTTTGATAAGGGCTCAACTCCCCAAAGTGCCACCTTTCATTCTGCTGTTGCTACAGTATTAAAATTTCTCAGATATAGGGCAAACAAATCCACTTGACTATTTAACAAATCACAACTCATAAACCAAGAAACCCAATGGGCTGCCACATTCATGAAGAAATTCTGCTGGAGGAAGGATAACAATAAAGGAAAAGGGAAAACAGCTGAAACAATGCAAAATAAAAATAAATAAAATCCCTTAGCCTAAGGTTAGACAATGTGGTGTGGCAATCTACCAAAAGCAACACAGCATTCCACAACGCTACAAGGAAGGAACCCTGAAAAACGTCAGCTAGACCATGAAAGGTTTTACAATATAAATGCATTCCAAAGTCAWAAAGAAAAAAATATTACAGAATGCATGCATTGGACAAGATTTATTCTTTGTAAATCCAGTGAAGAGAGAGGGTTTGAATCAGCCATTAATCTGATCTCCAGATTTTAGATGTCCTCATGAGGAAGGTTAGGAGTTGCAGTGCTTGAGTGTCCAGACTCATATCCTTCTTTCCAATTCAAATGGTGTCAGCAGAGGTATAGGTGTAAGCAAGAACCAGGTTTAGACAGCTGCCCCTAACCCCCAAYCATAATACTCAGTAGTCAACATTCAGTCTTTCATTAAGCTTAAAAGACAAATTGGAGATAATTAATACCTTTAATTAAATGCATCACTCACTGTCATCATAAAACAGCATTTTTTGACAACAGATGGGAAAGAAAATGACCCTACACAAAGGCCACCTCAGCGTCTTTAAAAAGGACATCYATACTTTACTTTCTCTCCTGGCAGACAGCAGCCTTGTAGTCCAAGCCTGTTCTTGAAATACATTTGTGCAATAAGTCATTGGAACTGCATTCCTGGGACTCCCTAATTGTGGTTGGCTTTTTATTCATGCTCAGAAGCTGAATAAGAGTAAAAGGTTTAAGAAGYCTGGTGATGCAGACAGGATTGCAACATGCAATGCTCTAAGTCAAAGAGCCAGAAGTAAATGCAAGACAGATTCAGGGCTACTCTGGGGCAGTTTTAGACTGTTCTTTTTCTGCAGAATGTAAAGAAACCCAACAAACAAGAAGAAGAAAACCCACAATAACATACCATTTCTGCCCACTACTAACACAAATCTGCATAAAAAAAACGAAGAACAGGAAAGCCCCAGTGGAATCCTGATCCTCTGAGGACACTTTTAGCGCTGCAGGAGAAAATGCAACAGCATCCCAGGGCGATACAACAGGGGAATGGAAAATGGTAGCAGAGGAATGGAAACCTCACACAGAGCAACTCCATACAGTGCATTCATCATACAAGGAGGAGTTACTTTCAAACTCATCCATCTCAGCATAGCTGGAACTTGGATTTCCTCAGACTAACAATAGCTCACAATTATTTTTTCCAGTATTCTTGCARACAGTGTTATAAGCCTGACCTGTTTTGTGTTCCCTTTGTCCTCTCATCCCAGTTTTACTCCACATATATACTTTTTTTTTTTTTTTGTCTTTTACCAAATCTTAGTAAGAAATAAGGAACTAAGCACTCTCTAATGCTTCTGCCAGGAAAAAGCCTGCAGGTGCTTTGGCAGTTTTCCAGCATTCCAGTAGCATATGCCAATATTAGGTTATACCACGTACCCACAACTTGTCTTCTATTTCACTAAAAGTTTCTTAAGACTGTATTTCAGGCTCCCTTCTCCTCCTTTCCGCTTGCATAGAGTAAGGGAAGCTGGTTATTTGTTAAAGAGGTTTAGAATTACGAGGTACCCAGTACTTGTACCTTGCCTCACACAATTCAGGAATCGCTCAAGTTTCTGGGACTGCTTTCATGTTCTAATCTTTTATTTTTGCTAATGATTCGAGGCTTGTGCAACAGTTCAACAGCTACTGACATGTTTACGTTGCCGCTAAATGTGTGAGCCAATACCTGAGCTAGATAGGAACTGTCAAATGTGGTACTGCCAGTGGGGTAGTCACAGCAGCAAAGAGCTCCAGATACCTCCATTTCTGCGAAAGCGCTGGACATTGGACAGTCCTGGCTAAGTGGTCTGACAAAGTCCAGGCACAATGGAACCGCACACCACTTGCACAGTCAGAGCAAGCAAGACCCTTCTGGTTATATTGCTTTATAGAGTAGATGTGCGGCCATAAAGGCTTCATGAATTCATCCAGGAAACAGATGCACTATTGGCATATAACCCTCTGCAAGGACAACGACAAAAGCAGATCAAAGCTACTCAGCCATGCTTTTCCCCCTAATTATTTCTTAGAAAATGATACTTTACCCCCATGTTAGTCACTGCAACCTACTACAGCATATCAACAGCTGTTATCATCTGAAGCCATAATGAAAGGTTTGGAGCTATGCGATAACAGGCCATGCTGCAGCTGTAATGACATGGTGCAGAAGTCAATGAAATTTATCAGAACAGAGTACCGGGTTCATWCATTTTATTTGTTTCTTGTCAGCATCTATGGTCCCTCTGTCGGCACTGAATGATTTGCTTATAACCTTTGCTTTTGTTAGTGTTTTATTGCCTCTCAGCAGTTATGGCAAAACATCTAGCTCACTTTATAGAAGAAAAAACCCAAACGCCAGTCTGTTTAGATAGATTTACGGAGCAAGGTTTGATCTATAATGACATTGCACAATTTTTCCATCCTATTTCCTGAAACTTTGCAACAACTAGAAGAGTCTTGCCAAATTGCTCTGCCTTCCTCGCTGGGTTGGACATTCTCTCCATTTATCTTTCAGTACACATCATCTACCAAGAAGCATGTCTGTTAGAAGCCTCATATCCGACTGCCGTCTCCTCCTCCAGAATCAAATGAGAAAGACCTTTAGGGGAACAAAACAGTGATGACACTAACTTCAGGTTTCTCACAGAGGATAAAATATAATTATATGAATTAGGAATGAGAGAAAACTGTCAAGGACAAAATGAGTAAGAATAGCTTCACATATTGATTAAACTGATTTTTCCACGACCAAACTTTAGAAACTAAATGCAGATTAACACGTGACATTTTCATCTAGCCACCCAAGTCTTCCTTGGAAAACAGACATACATTTAGCTTAAAAAACAGATTACAAGCTGAATAGTAATAATAAATAAGTCAGGCATACTGGGTAAAAGCTATATTGTCTTGTAAGACAACAATCAATTTTTATTCTGTCCTGCAAGAAAAATACATAGTAGAGAAGCTCTTAGTAATTCATTTACAGAAAGGGACTGTGCATATATGGAAAGCACCAAAGATAGGCAAAACTGTTGAAAGAGCAGTGTCACTGCATATGCACATCCTTACCAGGAGGTAGGAACACAAAACACTCTGAATATTTGAATAAATATTGGGGGTGTCTGGGATGGAGACTTCTACCCACAAAGCAAACTGTGCTTCAAACCCTAAATGAAGGCTGAAGGAGTAAGCACAGTTGCTGTAACACCTCTGGACTCCAACAACACATATCTGGGCTCAAGAGCTGAGGACTTTCACCAAGAAAACTCAGTCTCTGACCAAAAAATGCTTAAAATTATGTACTTATCAAACCTTCTGATTTCTAGTGTTGCAGCATGAGGAGGAAAACATAGTATTAAATCAGGCAGGACCCAAATCCAGGCAGTGCAACATCACTCAGATCCCAGTTTTCTGATACTCTCTGCATATGTGCTACACTGCTAAGGCAGCTCTTTCTCCTAAAATCACTGGACCACACGCATGAGTCAGAATAGCCACCTCTTCAGCCCAACTCCCCTCTAACCAACACAGATGCAAACCAGCAGCAAATCAGATGGTTGTGCACAAGAGGAACCATTGAAATAGTACCGTGGCCTGGGCTGCCTGAACACTATTCCCCCGCTACTCTGCAGGTCAGAAAGAAAGAAAAACTCTCAAACTGGATTTTGTTTATAGAGTGCTAGCTGGAACCACATTGACCAAACCAAATGTCATGCTTATAATCAAAGAGAAAGCTAGGGCATAACTGTACAAGAGGATAATTGCTATAACACACTCCTCCTTGCTAATTCTGACGATTAAGTAGGCGATTATCATCTGTACACCACATTCCCTTTTTTACCCAATTTTTTTCTGTTCCTCTCTCTCTCTCTTTCTCTCTCTTCTACTGCAACATCCTCTGAATGTCTCGTGAAAAAAAAAGTGTATTCTCCACAATAGGTAGGCAGGACACTGAATTCTGGTCAGAGCAGCTCACTGCAGCTGTTAGACTACTGAAAGCGCAGCTGCAACTTGTAAAGTGAAAGTGCAGCGGTAAACAACACATACACTGCCTTCTTGCTCTAGTTCCTTTGGCTACATCAGCTGCAGACTCAGAGATTTAAATCAAATTCATCTCCATCCCATATCAAAGCCTTTCATCAGGATTTCTCCCTAAAACCCAGTTATCGCTATTGTCAGCACCTTTTGTGATGGAAGAAGACAAGGTCACTACTTTAGTGCAGGTCTCATAGCCTGTGCAGGCTTTACTTGGAGACACCTGTTGCAAAACATTTCATGCAGCCAAAATTAACACATTGTTCTGTCTGCTCTTATCCCTTCATCATGCATATTCTGCCTCTTTTCTCTCTGTAAGGAGGCCATACTGTTCACTTATCTATAGGCAGTCTCCTGTTGGCTGAAACCATCTTTACCTTCCAAGAGAGAGTGTGCTCACTCAACTGCTCTTAAAGCCACTTCCCACCCCACCCCCTTGCCGTTTTCAGTCCTCCTGAGCCAGCCTGACATGTTCCCACTTGGGAGGCAGAAATCCATACCTGTCAAGATAATTAGTGCCCTTAAATTCCCACTTCTAAAATTCCCTTGCATGAGAAGCAGCAGAAGGGGCAGCAGCTGGGCTTCAATATCTTACTTGTATTGACTCAACAAGAGAGAGAGGAGGAACTTTTCAAATGCTCTTTCCCCCAGCAATGACAATTTGCAGCTAGCAGCTCCAGCTCCCTGTGATACAAGTGCTAAATGTACAAGTAACACAACAAGCACCTAGGCTGTAAGTTTACCCTGTGCTCACACATGCACAATACTATAACATACAGTTATTGTATCTCCAATTCATTACAAAATTACATTGGTTTTATAAGAATAGCAGCTCTTTTCTCATGGCATTTTGCATTCTGTTCTCGAATATTTTTTTTCTTTCATTTTCTAATACAGCAGGAAATGACTATACAATGAAATTCTACAGATAAAATACTGCTTTTACTGTTTTTATATAAATACTTTTATAAAATACTGTTTATAAATTTTTTTAAACAAGTAGTGCTTAAGAAGCACAATTAAACAACACTTCTGACTTCATTTTTAACCTYACACAATCACACCATCATACAGTGAGCTAACAACTAAATATTTATTTTACCTATATGAATAGTTTAAATTGTAGATAGTCTGATTGCCCTTAAAATCTGAGCTATATTTTATTTCTGCTACAGATATGCACATTAAAGATGCCAGTAAATCAAACCTTTAAAAAAAAAAAAAATGCTTGCACTATCCACTGTCAAGTTTCTCTGCATGTAAAAACATTTAAAAATTAAAGAATGAAATACTGTAATAAATGGTTGCTTTAAAAATAAATGATAGATTTAGAGAACGAAAGAGAAGGAGCGTGTCTTTCCACCTTCTACTTTTTAGGGGAAAGTGCAGATCATTTTTTTCTTTGCCTTTTTTTTTTTTTTTTTTAAAAGAGATCTGAAGCAGTAAAACCCTCATGCTAGCCCAAGCAACAACAGGTCTGAAAGAGCAAGGCCTGTCCAGAGCTGATGCATGGCACAGCACGGCCCTGCCACCAAGAGGACCAAAGCCAGGACATTCCAGGCCAAAGCCATGTCTTTCCATGGACATTGCAGATGCTTGGAGCCCCAGGCAAAGCCATGCAACCTCTTCTGCTTGCTTCAGCAACAAGAGCAGAAAGGTCCTGGGGGGCTCCATGCACTACTTATCCMCCTTTGCATTCCCTTCATCTCACTCAGTACTTCATGCACAAAACTGCCACTTGACAGTGCTAGTAGAGAAAATGGTCCTCTACTCTTCTGGGAAACTTGGATCGATGGAGCCTGGGCGGCAGGCACCAAATTGCCCACCTATGTGCTTGCAGGGCGCTACCCACGCTGTCGAGGGAGTGAGGGCCAGGAGAATACGTCCTCGGGGATGCACCATCAACAGTCAGAGAGTCTCCAAACAGGAATAGTCTAAGTAATCCGTATGCTTTATACAGTCTTTTATTATCCACAGTTTGTGATTCATTTCCTTCATCTCTGATTTACACGCAGAACACTAGAGTCTCTGAATTGGCAGGATGCCACCTTGCCGACATTAGTCTTCTCTCCAGAAACCACATGGAGCTGTTGGAGGAAGCATTACTAAGTGCACTTTTGTTTATGACTAGCTTCATCAGAATTAGCCAATTTACACATGCAATCAATTTACAGCCTACAAATAACAGCGACACAGCAGGCATCGTGATACAGTAAACCGATACTCCAATGACTGCCTGTAGAAAGGGCAAAGACTGATGGCGAGAGCACTTGTGAGAACATGATATGAAGAAAGACTAAAAATAGAGAAGCATATTTAAGTTTTTTTCCACTGTTTAACATTGCTGAGTAAGGTGATCATGATAGACTTCCCCATACGTTTTCCACAGTTAGGGGCCTACAAATTACTATGCCTACAAAGCATAATATAAACTTAACTTTCACCTGCAGGGGGAAAAAAAGTATTTTTCTCATGTAGTTATTTCCAAATAAGTGACAGATTTTCTATAACCAACATGACCCACCTATCTTATAGATGTTAAAATACTGCCCCATTTATAGACTGTAAAACAGATTCTAAGGACTGGAAGTAGTGACCTCTGGTAGGTCCCCCCTTGGCTTCATCCACATGCATGGAAAGCCACAGGGGGAGTATGTGTCAGCCAAAATTAGCAATTCCTAAGTCCTAACACTATGCCTACACCTCTAAAACACATTCTTTCTTTGTTTTAAACTGTCTTTGAACAGTTGTGCCTATGCAGAGCATAAGCACACACAAGGCAGTATATAAAGTCAGCAGGGCACATCAATGCCTAAAAGAAAAGTGTAGGGCACATCAATGTCAACAACAACGATCACAAGATCATGTTGCAGGACCTCAAGTTTTCAGAGCAGAGTTAGTCCCAAGAATTTCACTGAAGAATTTGACTGGAAAACTCAGCAAGTGTGAGGCCTCCTGAACACTCCCCTGGCTACTGGCCTTACATTATCTGTGGGGACCTTGGGACAGGACAACAGATCGGCCACTGTGCATGGTGGGGGCAGCAGTATTGCTTTCTGCAGCCTGGGGCCCCCCACTCATTACTTGCCGTGTCCGTAGTCTGAGCCTCCAAAGCTGGCTCCGTGCCCCGCTCTCCCTGGCCCCAACATCAGCAGATGCCGCAGTCAGCTTCCAGGGGCACAACTGCAACAGCAGCCTGCAGCTCCCTTCCGGGGCAGGCGGCAGGAGGCTCGCACCCTACGAGGACTACCCCACCGGTCTGGAGGGTTGTGTCTTTTCTTTGTGTCCAGTGCCCTTTCTTCTTTTTGAGTCATCTCTGTCTCATGACACATTTTAGAAGGAATGCTCCTTTTATTAAGCTCTCTAGAGGGTCAAAAAACCTGGCACCAGCTGATCCAGTGAATTGCCAGCCTGCTTGGATGAACAGCTTTTGTGGATTTTGCAGAATTCACTAATTTTTACTTGGATGAAAGACAAGCAAGGTTTAATAATATTCCCTTGTTCATCTGCTATCACCACCTTTGGGAATCTCCTGCTAAARTTTCCATCCTGAAAAGACATCCTGGAAGACAGACCACCAATTAAATCAAGTTGTAATTTGACACAGAGATGCATTAAAAGCACCCATAATCTGAAACTGGGATTCACAGATTGTACACAGACAAGTTCCCTAAATTGTCCATCATCTATAAAGACGATACGGGCAAATCATTGGGAACAGAAGTTCACACATAACCCCATTTATATGCTTCAGCACACTGACTTAATGAAGTTGTAACCCACTGATTAAAACCACGTTCCATGTCTATCATCAGACATGAGCCAGCACCAACTGACAAACCACAGCTACAGGAATTTTGCCCCGAAACTGGCACTCAGAATTGTTACTGAAGAAGGCGTGTTGAGAGATAAATTCAGAAAGTAGGATGGAGATCATGGGACAATATGCTATCAGTAGCTTACTGACATTTCACTGAAGAGCTATGTGAGGCCACCATCTGACTGACCTCCTAAAGATAAGAGAAAACACAAAACAAATAAGCCACAATAATGTTTTTATTTGCTGTCTTCATTAAACAGCAATTAGGATGTCAAATAGTTTGTGGTCGCTGGGCATAGGAAGTAAGCACTCTACAGATTTCTAAATCTAAGGTTTCAACTGAGTATCAGTAGGAATCATCATCATCATCATCATTCAATAGCCTTGAGATTAAAAAAAAAAAAAAAAAAGCTAAAAATGTGTAACAATGATAAGTTCTACAAAAACTTGAAGTTCTTCAGGGCACATACAGATTAATTCTCGCAAGGGGGTCTCAGCTGGTCTGATTACAAACTTTTATACCACAGTCAAACAAAGCACAGAGAACTAAGTCTTTGAATATGTGGGTCATCCAGGAAAAGAACCTGAGTCTTGTGCTTGCAAACCTTTGCCCTGTCAAATAAACTTGCCCCAACTTATAAAGCAATGAAAGTTAACATCTTTAAAGGAAATCTTAATACACTTACATGTTCAATGAGACATTCCAGAAGAGAAATATTTATTTTAAAACAGAAGAAGGGAAACTGAAACAATCTGTTTTGCAAAGAATAAAAATGCAAACACAGCATAATGGAGAAAATCTGCACGCATCCTAAACACATATATATTTTAACCTTACTAACCATATGATTCCCAGAAACTTATGAATGGATATTATTAATATATGAACAACAATAAAATGGAAGGTTATAGCAGTGGGTGGTTTCAAAAAGAAATTTAAGTAGTGTCTTATTTGCAAAATGGTCTTCTCATGAAATCACAAAAATAGCAGCTACCTTCACACCTTAATCCCTGGGAGTGGTGAGGGGGGGAAAGAGGGAGAGACTGCTGTCTGTTTTTTTTAAGTTTTCAGGTTTAAAGGGTATGGATCACTAGAAGAACAGTGTTCACTGACAAGTAATATTTGATAATAATGATATAACAAATTTAAAAGTGATATTTTCATGGACTAGAAAGGAAATGACTATTACAAGCACATAGAATTCCAAAAAACATGGTTTGGTGGAGAAGTCTCAGCAGTGTGTTTTGCTTTAAGCAATCACTTCCAAGTTTTGAAATTTCTTCACAGAAATCTCAATCATTCTGCAAAGGTGCATCATCTTATTAAAACCTTTAAATATTTACTGAAAGTTTTGCAGCATAAGCCTGTACTTCCTTTCCCTCGCTCCTCAGCTCCCATACCTCCTCCTCCCAGTTTTGCTATCCACTTTCTATAAACTTACTTTCCCAGAGATGCCACACTGCACTTTGGAGCTACTCATCAGCTGCCAGGGAGCAAATCAAAGCCAGAGAGCAGAGGTTAACAGATCTATCTTTTGTTACTTTCTAAATTACAAAGGGGCTGTATATACCCCACTAAAGGGTAACACAACCTCATGCTCCAGTCTCAGTTCAGTTACAGGAGCAAAGTTTCACTCTCAGAATCCCTTGTGTACCACGAGCACTCTTCAGTGGTGTGTCCCATATTTAACTATCTTTTTCTCCTTACCTTCCCCCTCCAAAAAGAAAAGAATAAAGTTCTCCAGAACCAAAGATTAACTTTTGCCCTTTTATCTACATTCATTTGCATTTAGAAAGCATTTAGGAGGCTGCAAACAGACAGCACGGTTATCCAACAGTGCAAGAAAAGCGAGTACAATAGAAGTTGCAGTTGGTCTTTTCAGCAATTCTACAGTTCACTGGAACAGCAGCAGCTACCCCTGACACTTATCTTCCACTGAAGCTTAAAAAAAAGAAAAGATTAACTGTGCGTTTGTAGACACCTCATTTATAACAGCAGTATAACTCACTCTTCCATGCTGTCCAAACACAGTGTTTGTTTTAAGGTCAGGTTTAAATTATGATTATATATTTGTATTGCCACAGTGAATGCAGTCCCAGTCATATATTGAAGCTCTGCAATCACATGACAAAGAGATAGTACCTGTCCCAACAAGTTGCTACAGTCTAGGTATAAAATAAGATATGACAACTGGATACAAAGTACAGGTAAAGAAACACAAAGTAATGATATTTTATTCAGTGTCTTTCAAATACTCAGCAACATGCTGAATAAAGGACATTTATGAATTTTACTAACAGAAATAAGACTGAGTAGTAATAATGCATATAAGAAACAAAAACATGCATCAATATATTTAATCATGGCTTTACAGATTTCATATGAGGTTAGTTTACAAACAGCTCCCTGTTCATGCCATAATGTACACCAGTTCCTTTTCACCACGTAAGTGACTCGTTAGGTTATTTTTTGGTTGTTCAGAATATGAATTATTCCTACTGCACAACTGTAACACATCCCTTTCCAAAGTCCAGAACCCTTTTCTTGTGCCCAGAAAAATAGGGGCCGGGGGGGAAGGTTTTGGGGTTTGGGATTTTATAAGGGTACATACTATAGGAAGTTTAAAGCATATATAGCTGGCAAAATATTTTCATTTGGGATCTTGGAGATTGAGGAACAACTTCATCTGAAACTATCTAAGACACAAACATTAAGACACAACAGTTTGTGTAAACTTCCATCACTTTAGGTTGCTTTAGGATGTTTAATATGACTCACATCCAGGAAGCAAGAATTCCATCAGGAAAACTGAACTGTCCTATTGCCTCAGAAGAAAGAAGTCTGATCTACTTCAGCTATTCCTCAAAGGTAGCCAGAACAGCTGTTTACACCTGTTCAGTAAGATACCTAGTGTTGTTATTAGACACCTCACCTTTCAACATTCATTTTTTTCAACTGCAAATCCAAAAACAAAACAAATCACAAACRCTGACCATTGTAGTTCTCCAATACTGCTGCTTCCAAATTTCTTACAGATTTTGTGAGTGGAACATTTTCTGCTCTAATTTATACTGCTGTAACTCCGGATAAAGTCCACTAACTTCAAGAAGACCTTTAAGATTTGTACCAAGATAGTCAAACAGAATTTAGTTTCAGCTATCATATCTCAGTATTATGGGAGGGGGGGAAACACCTCAAACTTTGCTTGCTTTTAAGTCACACTTTCCATGAGCAAGTCGATGAGAATTTGACACAGCTCTTCCTCAATGAAAACACAAGCGGTGAGAAAGTTCATCAGCTCAAAAGCATACCAAATACTAATCATAGTTCTAAAAGTTATCAGTGTCATTACCCTAACATTTGTTTAGCAAGTAATTTAAATCACTCATCCAAATCTTCTAAAATCTTAAACGGATCAGTTCCTGGTCAGAAGGAACAGCATGTGAGCTAATGGAAAACTAATCTGCTTTTAACTGCCTTTTAAAGCCTTAGCAAGACAAATTTCCAAGTAAAGCTAAAAAGGGAAAGTAGCACTAGGAATCTCATTCTGAATATTATTGTTTTGCCTTAAATCTAAGCTGCTTGTCTTTCCTCCCTGTACAGGGTAGGCACTGTAGCTTGAGGTGGCCCCACAGAGGCAGAAAGCCCATTTCTAAAGCACCTCTGTTCATGAGGAAATTAACATAAACCATCTAAAAAGCAAGCATCCATCACCTGCATGCCCCCTTTTGTACTGGGGAGTTAAGACAAGCAAGTAAAGCATGTAAGCAGTCCTTGTGCAGCACAGACTCTCAAAACTGTGGTGCCTATACCTGAAGCTGAGGTACTGCCCCACAGCTCTATGGCCGCTGTTATGTACTCTGTTACTAGCTTTTGGTCTTAATGCACTCAAGAAAAATACTAACTGCGAGACCATACATTACTGCTCCTGATACTGAGTGAAATAAAAATGCTGGCAAACCAAAGAAYGCCATCATTACTGTCCGCTGATTTCAGCGGTGCCATAAAACTCAGGGTGCTTAACACAGGAGGGACCAGTACATCTTCTCATGTCGCAGTTCTCTTCTCAACAGCATTCAAGAAACTTTCCTTTGAAGCACTCTGAAATTTCTTATCTAGGAGACTCTTAAAGAAGGGCAGCTCTACTAATAACCATTTTTTTGCTGGGTGCCTGAACTTTGCATTGTGAAACAGAGGCATTCTTTCAGTTCTAATATCATTTTCACACRCAGCTTAACATCAGCAATCTAAAGGTGCCTTCCTCAGGCATACAAGTGGGAGCTACAGAAAAAAAAMCTGCAAACAGAAAGGGGAATTAAGTATAATGTGGTAGCAAACATTCTGGGATGCACTAGCTATATTGTGACTCTCAGCTTTTGAACATAAATGAATGAACCTTCTCTGAGAGTTATGCTATCCAACAGGCCAGTGCACAGGCAGCTACACTTTTACCAAAACACCACAAGAAGTGATAATAAGCACACTGCAATCTTCCAGTCTTCCAAGTTTTTTGGTTTTGTTTTGTTTTTTGTTTTTGTTTTTTTTGTTTTTGTTTTTTTGTTTTGTTTTTTGTTTTTTTTTAAACTAAGTGCCTAAAATGTAAAAAGAGGCATCCTCTAAATAAAGAGCCAGGAGGCAGGAAACCCTGAACAAGAAAGCTGAGACACTGGCTTCCTGTCAGAAGAGCTTCCCTTAATCATTCGTGGCAAATCACTATCAACTGCAAACGTCCAATATCTCCCTTTACAAGGCTTGACCCATAACTCTCTCAAGGGGTTTATAACTTTATCCGACTTTACCCACCTTGGATGAAGCTTTCCATGCCAGAAACCTGCCTCCTTGCTGAATTATTTTAGGAGATTTCAGCAAAAGCATTCCCTCAGGCCTTTTCATGAAAGAACTGAAAACATACTTCTTTTGCTCACGTTGAAAAATTTTGGTGACCTTTCCCCTGAGAAGACAAGCACCCCCAGGCTGACTAGCAGGGACATGAAACATACTCTCCTATTTCAAGGATGGGCAGTAGCAGATTGGAGCATAATGGAGACTCTGTTTCAGAGAGTATGCCTTTTGCTATCTGGGTGCAAATCTTCCCCTATTTGACTGCATTGAAAGGAAAGGTGGTGGCAGGGGAGAGAAAGAAAACCCTCATATTAGTAAATATCCAATAGAAACTTCTAGCAATGGTACTTCACATGTCTCAGCTCAGGCCTCAGTAGGTCTTAACCCGCAATTGCCATTCTTGGTTGCTACAAGTCACATCTGGTTCAGATCTGCTCCTCTGAAGCAAGAGTAGAGAACAGGCTGTTCCTGTGCCTCAGGGACCCTGAGCGGACTTTCTGCAATGTGCAGAAACAACCTGTGCAACTCCAGGGCAGGGGACACAAAAGAGTCCTCCAGAAAGATGGGAAGGAAAAAACAGGAACTAAGAGCATGATGGACATCAGAGATTGAGACTGAATGTCAGCAGAACACAGAGGACAGAAAAATTAGGAATGGTGATGAAGGAATGTTGTCAGAAGAGGAGACAAACTTAACATGAAGCTGGGGTACAGAGGGAGAACTACAATGGACCTGGCAAAAAAAACTGTGACAAGCTATTTGAGAGGCTTGAGATGGATTTGAAGCTTCCTGAAGCTCAATCTCCTTTTGCATCAAATATATGTGCAATGCACTGACAAAGTGTGTTTCATTCCCCTCTAGTTATTGGCCTATGTAGATGCCAACAGCTTTTTACTGATACTAGTTATCTCTTAGATCTAATGGCAGACGTTTATGCAGTGCATCTGAATGTTCTCAACCTGCTGRTATTGCTATAAGAGTGAATTTGATGGAACATGCTGGACAAATGTACTATAACAAGTGCATTTGCATTCTTCCTCCATTTTGCACAGGTAAGAAACAGATCTGGACATCATTTTCTAATTACAAGCATTTGTTCAAGTTGTGAATACGGGCTTCGGACTCCTACAAACCTCCAGAGCAAAACACATTTTCATTTGTTAATAAACTCAGGCAAAGCACTTTACCCAGGGGGAGAAAAAAAAAAAGTTACTTGAATAAGTGTCTCTTATTCAATTTTATACATTTTCTAAGTAAATTACAATTTAAAATAGTCAGGTTGGGTCCTGAAGAGGACAAAATCTGCAGGGTTCACCCTGATCAGTACACCTGTCAGCATGACACAAGCAGCAAGTCCAGATATCCGACTTCTCATCACAAACTTGCCCAAAACACACTTCAAGCTGCACTAATTCAATATTTTAGTTACTTTTAACAGACCACCTGATAAAAACATACCAAACAACRGAAAAGTTCACTCTCTTCTTATTATAAACCTTGCCCATGCAAGAATCACAGCAGCATTCCTCAAAACAATAATAATTCAACTATGCTTCCAGGTCACATACAAAATAGCTGCATTGGCTAGAAAAACTGCTGTTTTTAAAGCATATCCTAGGGCGGTGGGAGCCACGTAGTGTCTGTACGGCCTCCTGTCGCTCATCCTAAATCACTGAAACACTTTTCATCAATAATTTAAAGAAAACTGGAGAACCTCAGTAGGTCCCCAGTATCAGTTAAAGATCACATCAGCCATATGCAGTGAAGTCTCTTCTAACTCCGTCCAACAATTTGGTGCTGTTAAGAACAAAGACCACACAGATACTTAAAAGCCAATGGAAATCTGTGCCTTTTTAATTTATTTTAACAAGGCTAGGTCAGTAAAGTCATCGAAAAAGGTGAAAT
Source organism: Apteryx rowi (assembly GCF_003343035.1). NCBI lineage: Eukaryota > Metazoa > Chordata > Aves > Apterygiformes > Apterygidae > Apteryx > Apteryx rowi. The sequence continues at coordinate 1,325,758 of NW_020447397.1, read as the reverse complement.
TTTATTTTTCTCCATTCACTTCATTGTCTTTTACACTGAGTATGCTAACCCTATATGTTCTACAGGCAACAGGGGCTGAAAGGACACTGCCTAAAACACTATACTGGGCTGAGTCTTAATAAATGTACTTGGGACAAGATGAATTGTATCAGGACCCTACATGCAATTTCACAGCATCTATGTTAATGAGTCATTCATGTAGCTGTGAGTTGCTGCTTTCACTTTGTAGTCAACATTACTTCCTTGATGGTGCTGCACTTTTCTACCTCGTTAGATCTCCTTGTACAGGCAATGTCACAAGGGCTTAGGTGTGTGGATGTATTAAAACAAACAAACAAACAAACAAACTGCTTGGAGATGTATCTCAGGGAAACATGCTTTGCCCAGCACTAAAGATTTAGCAAGTGGATTCATGCACATGAGTTTTGAACATCTAGTCTAGAACCTCTTGGTTCCAGACTAGAACATGTTTCAAAGTGCTGGAAAGAACACTGAGAACAGACATGTCCCTTTTATGTATGTTTTCGCTGCCTACAGAGAAGGTACCATGAGCAAATCCCCAMTCCTGGGGACAAAAAGCAATAGCAGCTGGGTGTAGGGAGCGATTAAAATAATACTTGTTCTTTCCTCCCTTTTTGATCCCATGTCATCTTCCCAGTCTTACAGCTCTCCAGTTTTTAAACTCTTTGTACTTGGGTTGCCTTGCTTTCCCCTTGCCCCCTGAAAACCCTCAGGACTATTTTTAGTTTATGTGCATAAGCCTCTGCTGTATTGTAGTATGTTGCAAAACTCCCCAGAGTGCTCTAGTTCCACTCTGTTTCATACCGCCCTCAACTTTCCAGTTCCTGGGTTTCCTCTTATTTCCTCATATTGTTTTCCCTCTAATGATTTACTCTCTCCACTTAGCACTAGTTGATTTGCTTATGCTTTCCCCCACCAGCTCCCACTCTTCAGTTCCCATACCCTTCATGGGCAGCACTCGTCCTCTGACCTTTCCCCGGCTCCCCTTTTCCCATTCTCATCTCATTTCCTAACAAGCTGCCAAAACCTGACCAATGTTTATTTAGGAAAAAAAGATAGATTGAGCTGCTTCCCTTCATCTTAATTTGGCTCTGTGCCAGTTATCTGGCTGCCAAACTAAATGGCCTCAAGTCATAGAGGCTCAGATAATCAAAATCCTCAAAGGGTGCAGCACTGCTACAAGTGCTGTGAGAAGGATGGGAAGACTCCACAGACAACAACCCTTAGTTGGGTAAATCACTGCAGCATTGCCAAGGTGACTAGTGGAGAAAGGAGTCCTGAAAAATGTATGAAAATGTATGTAACGTGTTTCCAAACACACTTCCCTCCCCTGAAAACAAACGAAGAACATGCGCAGGCTGAGATAGCTGGTTCCCTCCTGTCCTCTTCATTTGGGAAGGAGCTCCTTTGAAGCCCTTGAATCCTCAATACCTACCTAAAAGAAATCCTGCTGCCAGTCTCCTCATCTCTCAGATAGGCTGCTAGAGCCACACAAAGCTTTCAAGAGTCTTTATTTATTAGATGCAGTACATGCTTTGGCATTTCGCAGGTAAGTTCCTGAAGTTCTTTCATAACTTCAAGAGCATTTGCCTCATTTAATCCACATTTACAGTAGTGATGCTTAAAGTGTTTCTAGCAAGCAATAGTTAAGATTATGTTAATGACAGTTTCCAGTTTCTCAAGTTGTATAATCTACTGCATAGGGGAAGGAATGAGGGGTGAAGTTTTCAAAAACATGTAGGTCATGCCCAGTGAATGGTGACCATGTATACAGACTGACTTGCTTCAGTAGCATATGACAAACAGTCTTTAACACTACCAAAATGAAACTTAGGCAAAAACTGAATTTAGTGAAACAACAGCAGCTATAGAAATGAAGACATTTCTGCAGAAAGACTTCTTTGTGAGAACATTTCAGGGCCGGGGCGGGGGGGAAGGGAAGGAGGGCTGAGAGGAAATGATCACATGCATCTATGTGATCAAAATCTTAGCCTTTTCCTCCTTATTTAAGTACTATCTGGTCTGGGGTGTCAGGGTTATTAATTTTTTATTTATTTTTTTTTGGCAGCAGCTAACTTGTATGTTCTTTTGCAGACTAGCACATACAGCTACCTAAAACCATTTACACTAGATATAGCTACAGATGCACCTATCAGGAAGTCCTTCTTTGTGGGTGGTGGTAACATATGCATGTAGGTTAGGTATATAGACTATAAAGAACAACCAAAAGACTTGCTTATAGTCTTCATAAACACAAATATGACAGTGATGGGCATAGTTAAAAGTACATGAAGCAAGCAGAACAATCCACATAAGGACAAGGACACATTCCCAGTACTAAAAAGGGGTAATCAAAGATATTGTTAGGCTGGGGACTGAACTAAAACTGCACTCCACTAATAGATGCAGCAGTCACCACCCTTTCATATCAATATTAAATAGAACCTATTTCATCCTATAAGAGCCAAAACAACAGGGTTTTCCATCAAATACACAAGCCATATTCATGCTACAGGCCAAGGACTTGGAGTGAACAGACTGCAGCTGTCAGTTTGTATGAAAGGGAGAAAGAAAAAGGCAAGAAAGGACTTGCAAGACTAGGATTTGGGGGGAAAAAAGTCTAAGAGGGAGACCCTTCAGATGAAGCATTAGAAGGGATGTGGAACTACAAGCAAAGAAGTTGTCTCCTGTTTGCTTCTTGCTATATTCCAGGAAACAGAGTATTGTACATTCTTTGTAAATAAACAGTACTGCAAAGAGTTCACCCCTCTTTGTTCACCACCACTACCATCAACTGTAAGATGTTTTTATCTATTACTTCTTCATGAAGAAGTAGTAACAGCTCAGATTTATCTAACCAAATAAAAACTACAAAAGAACAAAGATTTTACTCATGCTAATTTATAAGACCTTTGGGTTTACCCACAAATGCCAATTCCATTGTCAAGTCCATCTGTCTTGCTGTAAAATCAGAAATGATATAGAAAGAGATACCCCATTCTAATCAAGAATCCTACCTTCACGATGCTTTTGAGATCCTGCACATACATCCTCTCTGTCTCCAAAATCTCTTGGACAACTCTGTCTACGTAGAGGAGCTTGGGACTGGTAGGCTCTGTGGCCAGGGACATTGCACAGTTTTTGCCCGCTCCTTTCGGTTCTGCTTTCCTTGGCATACTTAGCCTTTTTTCCAGACTTTCCTCAGTCTTCTGTTGCTCTGCAGGGGTGTTCTTGCGTGGCTTGTTGCTGGAAAATCGTCTGGCTGGGACTAGTTCTAGCTTGATGGCACCCGTTTCTTTATCTTGGTTAAACAAGCCCAAATGGCTGTTTGAAACTAAGGTCGTTCTGCTTCCAAAGGAACAGTGGCTGTCCCTGGAGGAAGCAGAGGAGGAAGTGGAGCTAAAGCTGACGGGACGGTCGCTATCTGACAGTTCCATGGTTTTTCTTTCACAGTAGCGGAAAGGTCTGTTCTCCTTGTGCAAATCTTCCCCTTTTGTCTTGGAGTCAAGGGCCTCTGTCACAGCCGGTAAAACATCAAGAGGCAAATGGAAGCTATCTAAAAAAATAAACATGGAGAAGTGGTTTCACTGTTGTTACTCCACATAACAGAAAAGTTGACAACAGACATTTTCAAAGCTTAGCATATGGATATAATATATAGCGACTTACAAAAGATACCCAGAACAACATGGCTTTGGCTATGGCGGCTCTAATGCTTTTCAGCTGGTGGGGACCCCTCCACCRGGGGCTACTACCTAGGCACAGCATACTGCCTGCTCACATACATGCCACTGGCATACGCGTCTCGTTCCAGGGTGCTGTGGTGCTGGTCTTGATACTAGCGTGTGCACAGCACAGGAGAGAAGTAAGACTCAAAGATTTTTCCTAGAGTTAAAAAAATTCTGGTGGGAATCCCTGCTATCTCCAAGCTGAGAGCTGACCCTGGTTTGGGAGGTTTGAAGGTCTAAAGAATTGTGTTTGTGATATGCAACAGTATCATTTTCAGTGTTGCAGGCCAACATGGTCAAACAGAAACTAAAAGCACCTATCCATTACCAGCTTGTGGTGGCTCATACAACAACAGAACTAGTCTGAAGTTGCACTCAGTTCAGAACCATAATCAGAATGATTTCGCAGTAAAAAAAGTGTGGCTTCTGAAAAAAAAAATTCACACAGGAAATAATACTGCCAAATAATTCAGTTTTCTACTGGGAAAATAAGTTGTTCTGAATCTGTTCAGCCCAAGCCAGAATATTACCCCTTGCGGAGCTGGCCCAAAGCTATTTTTCAAATCAGTACAACAAAATAAGATGCCTTTCTTCCTGTCAGCATATCAAATCTACTTTCTTTTTACTGACCAAATGACCTGAAAAAACAGTATTCAAGATGCAAGGCAGATTTATCCCTAGCCAATTTTTGTATGATGCACCATAAGAATTTGTAAGCCAGTTGCACCAGAGGTAAATTGAATTTAATGAAGGTTTTGTTTCAGTAAGTAGTGTCAACCCAGAATTTCTCATCCCAAACTCAAAAAAGTTCAGAGTGTCTATTCTGTAAAAAATATAAAGTTGTGACAATTTTTCCATGAAAAGAAACATTAAACCTACCTATAGAACAGTAGCTCAGCCCCCCGCCCTTTTTTTTTTTTTAAACTCAAGTGACAACTTCATTTTTTCAAAAACCACATTGGCAATCAGCATTCTAGATGGCAGTTTCAGTTAGAAAACCGTAAAGCCAGTAAGGCTGCAAATTAAACCCACCCACCATTTAAGATGGCCATTCTTAAACTAAAGCAGATTGGTTATGTAATTACAAGGAAAAAAACTTCCATGACACTGCTGCTGTTGTACTTGGTCTGTGGACAGGAAGAAATTCATTCAAACCAGAATGCCAGTCTCTGATCTTTCAAAAATCAAACATTTATTTAAAAATAAAAAACCCCAATCCAAAAACAAACAAAAAAGCCAGAAAAGAATGTTTGATTTATTTGGCCTTCTGAATGCATAAGATTTTATTTGTACATGGGTAATTAATACTATCATTACATGATGATGGTATTAGCTTTCTCTTAAGGAAAAATTGCCTTCAAGGCAACACACGGAATTAACATACAGACTAGAGATTAATTTGTTTGTTACACGGGTCACAATTTGGCCATTAGATTAAAACCTGATTTCACACACACACACACACACACACACACCCTGGTTTTATCTTAAACTTAAAGTCTTAAAATCTATGGCCTTTCTGTATGTCATATCCTTCTTCTTTTTTTTTTTTTTTTTTTCAGGGTAGAATCATGGTTTTGTACCTTTCTTGAATAAACTGAAATAAACTCCAAAACAAAGTATAAAGCAAAAAAATCATATAGATATTTAAAACTGAGAAAGCAGTGAAGTTTCTCATTTCAAAATGGGTACAGACAAAGATGTTTGCCTTCCTGTTGCTTGTGATAAGAAAGTACGCATTTTTGATAAGGAAGAATGTATTTTTGTTATCAGCTTTGGATCATTTTTCAAGTTCAGTTAGAAAGCCCAGGATAGCTGTGCAGATGTAAACCCCCTTGAAAAATGCACAGGATAAACAAGATAACAGGAATACTCTTCCGCTAACTAGCTCCAAAATATTTTACTAAAATTACATGACAAAGAAACACCTGATTAGCCATGTTTAGTGGGAAAATAAAGGGTTCTTGTTACATTCCATTACTCCATACTCTTTTTTTCCTGTTTCACTGATACGTTGTCTGCATTTCAGATAACCTGAAGGTATTAATATGTAATATTTGCTTCACAAACATTGTGAGGCTCATTAATACAAAAAACAAACAAAACAGTTCAGGTCACTGAAATTGAATATTTTTTCATACAACATACTCGTAGCCAGAAGCTATAGGTGCATTTTAACATGTTAAAAAAAAAAAATCCACAATATTCTCTTTCCTTGCTTAATGACAATTTCTTTGCCTATTAAAAACACAAGGATCAGTTTTGACAGTTAAGATGTGCTAGCTCTTAAAAGCCTATATTCTCATGTCCTTGGCAAACCCCAGGGCACCTGGTAGGCAAGGGTAACTGCATGCCATAAACATTTGACTCAGATTCCTCCATTTTCATACAAATCACTATTCCCATGCTTCTATATAAATTACACCAAGCAAACTATTTTGTACTCAAAAATTTTGGTCTGTTTTGTCCTCATAGCTTCATCCTGACTACTTCCCTCAAAATTACGTTTTATTTAAATTAATTCTTATCACTTTTGCAGGCAAGTGCAAATTGGCCATTTGGCTTCTCTGAAAAGATTTTTTTTGCTAAAATTCTGCCCATTATGTGTGTGATCAGTGAAATGCGTGTCTCAAAGCTCCCACAGACACTGTTCAAAGCTTGACACTCCTGCAGCCTCAGCACCAGAGCTGCAAATCTCTGCCAGGCTGCTCGAAACTGATCTCGGTTTCACAGAAACCGTTTGGGAACCTCAGCAGAAAGGCACGACAAACCTGACCGGGGATTTCGGTGTGACACAAAACCAGGAAACAGATTACTTTCCTCAGCTTTCAAGTTCTATAATAAACACTTGGCATCCTGCTAGTTTAAGTCTGAGCTTTGGGACAAGCCCTGGCTCTGTCTGTCCCTGAATCTGTTTGATCTACAGGTAACTGTTGCAAACCCTAAGCCCTCCCCAGTAACACAGGATGGGAAAATCTTCCAAGAGTTTTCCACTTTTCCTTCAGGAAACCCCTCTGGGACAAGGCAGCACTAGCTCTGCTGCYGGATATTAGATGATTTCTCCAAAGTCCAAGTCCATCAGAAAAGGCAGAAACTGAACCCCCTTCATTGCCACAGTCACTTTCCCATCCTTCTTTTTCGTCATAGGCTCTGGTACAGTCTTACTGTAAAATAGCCTCTTCTGTCAACTGCCTAAATTTTGTACCTATTGACTGGTGAAAATTCCACAAATAAATAGATGAGGGGGAAAGGAGAGGGGAAACAACCACCCGAAAGATTGGTCTCCACGTGCCATAATTGAAATGGCTGCCTTTTCCTGGTGGCGCCTTTGAAAACATCGTGACCTCTTATGAGTGTCTGTCTTTGGTACGAACCTCTCATTGTAAGAGGCAAATTCACTTGGGTACCTTGAGGGACTGATTTATAAGGATCTACCTCCCTCCCCTTCACCCCCCACCCCAATTTCAGCAGTATCACCAGGAGCTAGGTAGATTTATCTTTAAAAAAGAAAAAAAAAAATCAGGCTGTAAACAGTTTGTGTAATTCTAGGTGTCATCAGATCTTCTGAGAAGTACATACTTTGGGTAAGTCTTTTACTCCCTGACCCACATCTGGCCTGGTTCACTACTTATTTTATTAGACGTTCTTTTGTTTGCAGAACCTTTTCAGTAACGAAGCAAAATAACATTGAGAACTTTTATGAGYTGTGAATAACGGTATTTAACTTGCTCTGGGAAAAAAAAAAAGATCTTAAATTTGCATACTTCAATTAAGGCATAACAGTAATCACTTGTTAGTTCAGCACTGAAAGGAGGATAATTACATATTTGTCTGTACTTGCAAGGAAACGTGCTCCCCGAACAAGGTCACTTCTKGTTTGTGCCTTTGCATGAATTCAGTTAGCCTCCCCCATCCCCTGCAGACCTCCCTGCCTCCTTCTGCCCCCCCTCCCCACGACAYAACCCCGCACAACAGGAGACTCCAGCAGAAATAACAACGTGTGCCTGCTCTGCAGTGGTGCAAGGGCAAGAAATACCTGCATTCCACCCCAACTGGCAACTGCAATATTAGTTATCACATTAAAACCACATGGAAAGCAAATACCTTAGCATATCTAATGTTTTCTGCATGCATTCATCAACAATTTCCCACCAAAATGCATAAACTTCTATCATTTGCTATTCTTTAATATATAGCTCCTTCCTATAGCTATATCCATAGCAATGGTAAATGGTCTTCCATTTTCTCTATAGCTTTGGCTACTCTAAAACATAAGCATATAATAAAAGAGAAAGTGTTTTCAGTCAATTTTATTAATAGATACAAAGACCCCCAGCCCTGTCTAAATATAGGTGTTTATTTCTCCAAGTTGTTTACAGCATGTGACATTTTAATACATAATGCATGACTAAAAACTCACAATTTATATTCATAATTAGTGTTGTTGCCTTTCTTCTGGTATGAAAAAGAAGACCTAAGATGGAATCTACAAAGTCAATATTAACAGAAATTACAAGCTTCACATCCACTGAAAGTTTAGCCAAATAAAAATGATGAGACTACAAGAATTCTTTCCTTTGTTTTGAAATATGCTCACATTTCAAATAAACCAACTATGCTGTAGATACAAATAAGCAGGGCTGTTTAGAGCAATTTCTACATTTTGATATTAAATTCAATTACAGCACTGAAACTCAGAAACATAAGTGTTATACAGCTGCCTGATTGAAAAGATTAAAAAACATTCCCTACAATAATCCCAGTACAATCTTCTTAAATATACTCCCCATATCCTCTGCTTTGGATATTACTAAAGTGAAGGCCAGCAATTTTTTTATTCTTTTTTTTCCAACTAAATCTGAGCACGAACACACATCATTTCTAAAACTAACATCCTCCGTGAACAAAATCACATTAGAGAGCTACAATATTTGCAGGATTAGATCTCTGCATATTATGAATTCACTCTTAACTGACGCATACAATATCTTGCCAAGTACTTTAACTGAACTTTGAGCAACAGAAATCCCATTTATTAGCAATCTTATAACAAGGAAAAAAAAAAACCCATCAACTAGTGTGCCTCTGTCAAATCACTCTCCCCACCATGCCATATTTAAAGCAGAATAGCCTCTGTCATAACTAAGCACGCTAACGTCCGAGAGCATTATTGCAAGGGAAAATCCTCTGCGACAGTATCTCACCGCTGTGGAATGTCGCTGGCTCCTTGCACAGAGAGCGAACAAGTCCTCTCTATATTTCAAATCCTCTCAGAACAACCCACAACCTACCTGTGTAACAGAGGATAAATGCACACTCCGCCTTCAGCTGTTCCAGAATTACCTCACTGGGCACTCAGGTAAAATGAGAAGCTCTTACTAGTCTGTACAGCTCCCCCGCCAGAAATATTGCATGAGTCAGCTTTTATCTATCAAAACCCTAAACACAAAGGCTTTACAGAAACCTGATTCACAACTTTCTTACTGCCTTTTTCCCAGTGCACCGGCAGTCTTCAGCATCGCTAAGAGCCTTAAATGAAACATGACATCATTCAATTCAGGGACGGGACAATGGACATCACTGTGGGTAACTTTAAAGTGCACATTTCACTGAGCAACACCCAGTAACTTCCATTTTTCCAGGCACAGCGCTATAAAAACATCAGATAGAGCCCACACTTCCACAGCATTTCTTATGCTTTGCCCCTTGATTTGTAGACAACATAGATAAGCGTGCAAAACAAATACATCACGTGATGGTATTGTGTAATATCTGTATTTATGTTAAAAAATCCCATAAACATGCAGCACTAATTAAATAGGATCATTCTGGATCCTATGCTTCCTTCACAAAATCAGGAATACGTTTTTGCAGTGCCTTTTTTTTTTTTTTTTTTAAGGGGGAGAAGAAAGACTTTTGGAGGAAGGTGTTAAAACAAAACCATCAGATGCTCTGTGCTACATTGCAATGAAGCAAAATACAAGAAACAAACAAAAAAAAAGACCATGGGCAGGGAAAGGGAAAAAGAGAGGAGAAACAGGAGAAAAGACATGAAGAAACAGAGAAAGTGAGGAAAACAGATAAAAAGGGAAGAAAAAACAGGGTTGGGGAGGAAGAAGCAACAGCTACAAGCAGGGGAGGGGAAAAAAAAAAAAAAAAAAAAAAGAGTAACGCAGACCTTTGCTTGCTCACTCTCCGATTCTAGCTCTTCCTGCAAACCCAAAGCTTATTTTGCCTTAACTGCTTGCGAATTCTGCGGTGAAGTCCTGCTCTAGCTCACTGGGTTGGATAACAAGGAAGAAAGAGCACATGATGCCAGGCTGGCTGACTCTGCATTGACTTACCTGGGAAAATGAATACTACAAAGCCAGAAAGATGATAATTTTAAGTACATCTTAAACCAAGGCTGGATGCAGCTGCTGTGTGGATGGCAGTGGCGATGGAAAAAATGTGATAATTCAACTCTTCCAGAGTCCCAGGCTCTCAGACTGGTGCTAACTGGTGGGGAAAGTGCCCTGCAGGTGGGGGTACATCCCATCTCTGTGTTGAGAGGCAGAAGAAATCAGAGCTCCCAGCTGCTGGCACCACTTCCCAGGTGTGCTCCCACAGCTGCACGCCCAAACCGAGCCCACAGAAGGATACTCGATCTTTAAAATTGTGCTTAAAATTCACTCCCTCTCTCCCTGTATGTCACAGGGCCTCAGCTTTCTTTCAAGTTTTCCTAAAGAGCATAATCCTTGAATGACCTTTCAGCAGGAAGCTGGAATTAGAGATAGAAAGTGAAAATGGCCTTGATACCATCCTCTAAAGCTATGAAACACTTTGATCTGAACAGTCTGGGCTGTCAGGATGAAAGTCCCTTTTACCCAACTTTAAAGACTAGGTGTTTAGAAGCAATTACTATGTTGCCATGGCTCAGGTCTTTGGGACATGCTCTACTCTCCTGTGGATTTTGATTTTTTTTTTTTTTATGTTGAAAAATATACATACACACATATATATGCACACATCCCTTGTTGAAAGTTCTCCACAATACTTCAGACAGGGCCACCTTATATCCATAAATCCTGGACACATTCACAGGCACAGGAAGTACAACATTGGTCCTAGCGTCCTTGGTACATGCATACTCAGAGTGCAGTGCATGGGTACTTGATCATGTATATGTGAATGTGGCAAATTTACTGTACATTTGCTATGCTGCACATTCACACACATTCCTGCCCGGGCAACGTGACAGTTCCTGCAGACATCAGCTAGAGCCCATCTGTATGGGAAAATGTACAACCAGACACTTAGAACATCATATAAAGAAGATCTGGAGATGTTTAGAACTGGTTAGTAATTTACTTCTCTGAACATCTGCTTCCCTTGCACTGTTCGCCCTCCTTGCCTGTGCAGCTTATATTGGCTTTAAGGGAGGTTTCAACTAACTCTGGGGCAGACCTGCAGAGTGCTAACCAGACAGAGGGCATTGCTGGTTCACTTCTGCAAACTATTGTCCTAATACATATGAACAATACTATCAACAAAGCAAAAAAGGGGTTGTCATTTCGCCACGAGGAACCTCCTGAATTCTTAAGGCTTGAAGCAAGCTCAGTGCCAAGCTGACCAACAGGCAGCCGGCTGCAGAGACCTTCTCCCCTCTGCTTCAGCAGGCTGGGAACAAGCGGAGGCTGCAAAGACACACAGCATTAGCTTCAGCCACTGGTATGGACTCACACAGTGGGTCCTCATGAGCCTTATTTGGGGGGCAGAGGTCCTTGCTCTCTTCTACCTTGCTCTTTTATCTCTTCGCATCTGCATTTAGCCTTAGCTCTCCCTTAGATGCCACATATAAATCAGCAAACATTTACCCTACCCACAGGGATTCTCTGGGGTTGGGGGGAAAAAACAAAATAAAACAAAACAGCCTCTGACCACTTTAAATACATATGACACTAAGGTCTGTCAATGCAGGAGAATGGAAAGTCAAAGCCTTTTTTAAATCTGTGATACACATTAGCCAGTGGAAGGAAAAAACAAACAGAGCAACACAGTCCATAGATGTGCTAGAAAAATAATGGTTTTGCCCCATCTCTCCTCACTTTCTAACACTTCACATTCGCTGGGTTTGGCCTTTTGTTTGTTTGCTTGTTTATCTGCATTATCTTTTAGGATTTGGCATTCTGTTCCTTTCTCTGTCCTGTCCTCTCTCCTACTGTATGTGGAGTGCCATAAGAATGCATTATTAATGCATCAGGATGAAGAGTTGAAAAAAGGTGACCTGTTTTTGTTTTGAAGCAAAGCCTTGATTTCTCTAAACTTAAACAATAAATGCAGTTTATTGAGGTTAGGAATAATGTTATTCTGTAATTCCCACCTGGCTAATGGTTTACTGAAGAAATAAGTTCTCTTCAGCAAAATTTAAAAAACAACAACAACAACAAAAACATAACTCAACCACAGGGTACATTCAATCTTAAGTTCTTCTAGAGGACATGCTGACATCTTCACTGAAAGTGCAGTGTAATGTATTAACAACTCTCTGCAATGCAGTAGCTATTTAATCTGTATACGGTACTGCAGAGACTCCTAACAAAAGAAACAACCTGTCACGTGCTGCTGATGCACTGCAACACAAATAGAGTATATGGATCCAATGCCCCATTTATAGGCATTTTGAAATGATTATTTTCCACCTCCCTGTGAATTTGGGGGGTTTGCTTTCCCCTCCCTTTAAAAAAGATGGCCCGCTATAGTTAGCAAATCTGCAAGTCAGACTGAATGAAAATTCAGTGAAAACATTGACATACAAGTGCATAATAAGAATAAATACACCATTCTTTTCTCTACCTCAGATTAAAATGCAGTCAAAACTTTTACATCCTTTCCACCCATATCCACCCATACTGGCATTTAGTGAAGACAACTCTGTAAGGCTAACAGTACATGTTTAACAGGATGCTGCTTGAATTTTAAGCCTTTTTATATTCAAATTTCAATGCTGTGGCTTGACTGAAAATTCTCCTATGCATACACAGACCCTTCTCTCTGTCCAGCACCATACGGAAGATGCACGGCTGCTGGCACATTACTGATATGGTGACGTAAGGTAGGATGGCAAGRTAACAGTGCTCAGACATCAAGCCTGTCTTTTACTTGCTTTTCTCCGGATTAGTCTCCTGCTCTAAGCAAGTGTCCTATCATGTCAATAAATGAATGATGATGTGAGCACTCAATCTCATCCAGCCAAGCTGAAGCTGTTGTTGAAGTTCACAACCTTTTAAAATCTACTGCAGCTCAAGGGCACTGGAATCCTCGTCTAGTCACTCCACGTATAGCACAATCCACTGGTTGCTTTACTGAAAATACTGTGAAGTTTTTAAGATTAAAAATTTTTAAAGGTTCCTTAGCTAGAAATATAAAGTAAGCAAAAACCTCTGAAGAGGTGTGCACAGTTTCATTAGAAGGAAATACGACATCTATGAGCAGTTCTTACTAGATGATTTACAGTTACTAATTTAATTGTGTGACTACAAAAAAGACAACTCTTGGTACAACTCATCTCTTCCAATGTAACAAGAACTCACAACTACAATATTTAGCACAAACTGATTAGTACTTTTAAATTCATTTTAATAGTTTGCTGTTGTCTTTAAAACCTTGCCACTGAATTTTGCRTTGACTTCTAAGTCCTTCCACTGAAAGTCATCCCTAAATAAATGTATTTTGTAAAAGCCAGTTCTCTGAAATAGGTGACTTTCAGAATAGAAATTAGTTTCAGAAACATTATATAATTGATGCTTTCCTTTAAATTCACTGCAATGATTTCTCCCAACTCTTTCTGAATTGTAAACACTTACTGGAACCTCCTCTGCATCTCAGAAAGTTTAGCAACAAAAATTTTGAAAGAGAACTGAAATAATAACACTAGGCTCATACTAACAGATGTTTGCATTTAAAATAAAACTTTTTCTTTGGATTTCTGTCTTGGACAAAAATAAAACCTACAAAAACCAGCATGCGTGTTTGTTTCGTGGGGAGGAGAATCCTTAAATTCCATCCAGGCTGGAATTAAGACATACTGATGGTCAGTCTATGTCTGCTACAGGCTGGCTCTGTCATTTCAAGTAATCGGTCATTTTCTATGCCCACTCTGCTTAAAAGGCAACCACATCTGTTATTTTTAAGGGGTATTATAACACTGAACTAACAGCTCTTTAAAAACCCCGATTCAGTAAGAATGTATTCAATGACAGATAAAGGACTAGGGTCTCAGTGAATGACGGTGACAGATTTTTGCAGCATACAATAGTTGGTATTTTGAAATCTCACAGCATTTGAAATAAAAACAAATAAATAAAAAAGAAACCAAGCATGTCTTCAAGTTCAAAGCACTATAAATACCACAAATATACCACCGTTCCTCTTATTCTGTTGTTTCTATAGCTAAATTATGTACTTTACATACTAAGGTCCAGAAGACTAAGACTACCAAATGGCACTGAAGTAACTGGTCACTGCAAAAAGTCAAGATGCTCACAGTCTCTTGTATGTGGTAGCACTGAAATAAGGCAATTGCCCAAAATTTTCACTCCTACTTTCTGTTGCCGATTCTTTTACATCCTGATCTGTTGTTTATCTTGTTTTGATTGTCCCCTGTTGTATTGACATTAAGCTTTAACAAATCCCTATAAAAGCTAAAACACTGTAATCGCTTTTGAGATGAGAAAGTGGCTTAACAATGCTTTAGAAATTGTTTTAAGGCCATATGCACTATTTACCCCTTGCTACTACTTTTTAGCTATTATTTCATGAAGTCAAATCATTGAGAGCAACAGTATTCCTGTCACATACAAATAATAATTTCCTTAGTGCTTTTGTATCCAAGCAGCAAAGCAAGASTTAAGATGATCTTAGATCACTGCAGAGTCAGTGTACAGAGCAGTTTAGCATCTGTATCCATGCATAGATGGTATTAATGCCTGCAATACTTACCACATATCAGTATCCAAGATTAACAACACCAAGCGTCACCCATCAGAAGTTACAAGGCAAGATGCAAACATGAGAAGCTTGGACTTGCTTAGAGCGAACATTTGGTGCACAACTCAAGGACTGACTCACTGAGTCACGAGCCTTCCTCTGCACTTTCTTCTTATTAGAACAACAATATGTTTAATCTGAACCAGAAAGGCAGTCAGTTTATTAAAAGCTACATGTAATGCAGAACCTGTGTGCCTTCTTTGCCAACAGCTACAGAAAAATAATTTCATAGACTTTAAAGTTTTAATTTTGTAACATTCATATCAGGAGGTAAAGATATGAATATTTAATTTGAGCTTTATATGCACATAATACCCTACAAAAAAAGTCAGTGAAAAGAGGTCTTTAGATTTCTACTATTTGATTTATTAGGCAATATTTGTCAATCTGGGAAAATCAGAAATGAGAGGGGCACAAAATTTCATTCATAAAAATGTACTGCTACATGCCATACAGTAAGGTTGGGTAAGAGAAATTTAAAACATTCATGAAAAGGCATCACATAACAAATGCTTGCAACCATCTTTCTGCTTCCATTTTGCAGTTACAGTCAATACCATATTAATTCTCTGTTACAATCTTCAAACATTTCTATATTGGCCAATTTTCAGACAGCATGTTAACTATAATAAAAAACATCTAATCTAAATCTGTCCACGTGTAGAATTCAGTAAACAATTTGGGTTAGCAGCTCAGCGTTTATATCATAGAGACAGAGGGAAAAAAAGAAACTTAGATTCCTGTTCAAATCCTCTTAATACAGCAAAATGGAGGTATTTAAGACTTCTCTTTCACATGGGATCTTTCTTCCAGAAAGTGATATTTAATCCCAACATTTTTCCTGTTGTTTTGGTTTTCCACTTGCTTGTTCTCTGTGAGAAGCGAGTACCAAATCCCTCCTTATTTAAATATTAGAGTTAGGATCCAAATCAAAATCTCAAACCCAAAACACACAGCCCAGACTTTGGGAAACTTAGCTATGAAGGCAAATGCTGTGATACAAAAATCACAGGGTGGGGAGTGACATTAACTATTTGTGTTATAACTGCAGGTTTTTCTGAACAAGCCATGCTAGAAAATGATTCATTTTGTTATTTATATTTTTAATGAAAAAAATGAAAGCTTTCTCACCTCCATATCATATATACATGGGATCTATCAGCTAATTCAGTGCATGGCATAGTATTTAAGAGCCATTCTCACTACTTACCCATGGTCACCGTTTCTTTAAAACAAAACAAAAACAAACAAAAAAAACCACACGCAACACAATAACATTTATTTTCTTCCTAAAGCYGCAATCAAAATAACAACATTAAGCTGTAAATCCTCAGTGAAGCATCTCCTGCAATGTCCATGCCTTTCCTGAACTTCAAGCATAACTTTCTAACTTGCCCTTGGACAAGCTTTCTCTTAACATTCAACCACAGAGCTCATCAAACAAAGAGAAGCGGAGGGATCCTGCTGCTGCCTCTTGTCTTCTCATGCAGGTAGACGGGTGACCCGAAAACTCTCCACAGGGGATTCACCACCTACAAGTCCAGAGCTGGCACAGCAACCTGTTGCTGCCTGCATGGCAAGAAGGAAGGACTCGCTCACCTGCCCCTGCTTCCTACCCCTGATCTTCTTCAAGCCCAGGTACAAGGGGGCTACAAGCTTCAAATCAGTCCCCCTTGCTCTGTCCAGACATACTTAGGGCTATGAGACTTTTCACTGCCGAACAATGCTGCACATTCACTATTGAGCACTGAGGCAAAGTGAAACACTGAGAGGCCACTACACTGGTATTATTCCCCTAAGTTCAGCCTGTTACCACAGATATTAGCTGGCATGTTCACTTTTCAAATCCCAGTCTCTTTGGAAACCCTGACTACCATTATTTTATTACAAAAGAGGCACAGGTTAAAAGACATTTAGCTGGGCATTTTCATACTCTCCTTCTTTTGCATTACATATAATGTATTACTCGTGTAGGCAGGATGTCAGTAATAAGCATCTCTTTTTTTAAAGTTACTCAGAAATTATGCAGCCAGGATTTTGCCCCCCCCCCCAAAAAAAAAGTTAAATTTGTGCAATTTAATCAGAACAATAACAGAATGAAAACAGATGATCAGCCATGACTATGTAGTAATATATTTGAACTATTCAGGGCTTGCATTTCTTCATTTAACTTTATTCAATAAAACAGAATGGTGGTTCCTTCCCCATGTCATTTTTCTTTTGCATCAATTTTTGCATGATAGTTATGGTGACCTCAGTTATACTTTCTTCTGCATCCAAAAGCATTAATCTCTCAAGTCACAGAAATGGCTATATTCTTCCCCAGGACAAGTAGTGTGAGGAGAGTAGACCAGGTCCCTTCTGCAACTGATCAGCACCATTTAATAGAGCACCAAAAGACTGCAAAGTTTCCACTCCAATGATTTTTCAATGAATACATGTTCTTTATGATCTGAACTAAATGACTTGAAACATTTTAAACCTTGAAACTATGTACAGGCCCTGCCAATTAGAAACTGATTGCAAAATATTTTGAAGGTTACAAAAAACAATCTGGGAGAAACCTTCCCCTCCCAGGGAGATTAGAGCAGAATTCTTTGAAAACAACGACAAAAGCTTCTAGCGCTAAAGGCCTCGGCACCATGCAACAAGAAGAGTCAAACTGCCTGCACTTGTATTGCTGCCTTTGGTACGGCAATTGGGGTAGCTGACCACAACTCAGAGCAGTGCAGCATCCAAAACCAAAAGAGCTCCCTGCCCACTCCATAACTTTCCTGTGTACTTTAATAGACAGGACGGAAGCCTACCACCGTGGTATGAAAGCTCAGGGGTGGAATTACCAGACACAGCAGAGCCTAATCCATATGAGTAAAAGCATCTCAACAAGTATAGCACAGCTTCACTAGAATTATCAAGAAGGGGCTTTTCTTTTGTTTTGTTGAGTTTTTGTTGTTTGGGGGTTTGGATGTTTTTTGTTTGTTTTTGACTGCCATGGTGAACATGTGAAAGCTGTGCAAGACATCAATATCCCCTTTGCACATCAAGGTAAAACTACATAAATTCATTTTAGGGCTTAATAAAAGGTACTGACACAAGCTGTGTTCCTAAAAGTTCTGCTTTACCAGAAGAGTGCATAATATCTAATCTAATTTAACSACTACATTAAATGTATGTTTATTTCTTCATATGCATGTAAAACAACTATTCAATGAGGAAGGATTTCCTGTGTTAGGAGAATATTAAAGAGAAACTCCTGATAGTTGGGATAATTTGTTATATATTATATATATATATAATATATATGTGTGTGTGTGTGTGTGTGTGTGTACATATATATATATATATTTTTTTTAAATCTGCCAACAACTCTGTCTTCAAAGAATAATACACGCAGGAGTGTGTGAGGATGAAAGCACCTGAAAGTCCCAGCCACTCAGTCTTAGCCAAATCACCTTTGTCAATTTATAGGACTTTGAGTGGTGGTTTTCATTTTAAGGATTTTCTTAGCAGTGACATGCTAACATGACATATCTAGGGATGGAAGCRAAACATATACCATAGTGCTTTGCCAGAACTCTTATTAGAGGGACTGCAGGGTTTTATTTGTTATCAGGTTTTCTATACCCTGAAAAGGATATTTTGAACTTCAAGTTCCACTATGTCAGCACTTTGTCTCTCACATGCAGAGGTGGCAAGAAGCGTATTTAAGATAAAGGACTTGATTATCAGCATTAGCAAACAGGAAAACAATTATGGAATATGCACTGAGTGTGTTACACTGGGGCCCACCATTTGCCCCACGTATTGACATTCCTTTCTCTTGTGTTTACTTTTCAAACTAGCATAGTTAGTTTAGGAGCATATCACTGATACTGCTAGTTCTGCTTTGAAACTACAGCATTCCTCTTCACATAGTGATGTAGCTAGGAATCCATCCTTAACACTCCCTTTTCCCCCCTCCATTTATCCCCTTTGTTACAAAGATGAATGGGCATGTGAAGTGATAGCTTACAGTGTTAGTTTAAATAAAGGTAATTCACTAGGCAACTCCACATTCTCATCTGAAATAGATTCATTAAAAAAGAAAAAAAAGAAGTCTTCAGACTTGCCAAAATGGAACGGAAGGCATACATATAGAGCACGTCAGGGTTTTCAGATTTCCAAAGTGTTTAGCCATGGACTTTTCCCCTACGAGTTTTAAGGAAACGTTTACTGAATTTAATCAGAAATTGAAAGAAAAAAAAAATTCTACTAATATTAAAAAAAAGATACTTCTCATTGCTAGTTAGGTACCAGTAGCCTAAGAGAATCATATTTACCTACTTAAAAGACAAGCTGTTGTCACTGGGATTTACTGAATCAATCATGTGCTAGGGCACCCAAAAAGTTCAGCTGATATACCATCACTATTTATAGCTAAAACTTTAAAATTAAACAAACAATTCCTGAAAAGGGAGTTTTATTCTAACCTGCCATAAGTTAAATGGATTTGACACATCTTTTCAATGCATACAACTCCTAAGGTCTTAATGCAAATGATTTGTTTCTTTCCATAATCAGAACAAGTGAGAACAAGCAAGGGGAGTGTAAAGCCTTGCTTCAGCTAATATTCTGGAGTCTGTCTCTTAAGACTGGTTACATGAGAAACTACTTAAAAAAAAAAACACACACACACTGAACAAAAATGTGATCATTTGTGCTTTCTCAGATTATCTAGTATCAGAAATTAGTTACATTTATTCTTGAACTTGAAACTGTCATTAATTAATGACAGCCATATATTTCATCAGAAATTCCCACTTTAAAAGGAAGCTATTTATTATAAACCTAAGAAATAGAAATAAAGCACCACAGTGAAGGCAGAGGTTACACATGATGAAATTTTAGCATTGCCTTTAGCCTGGTAAATTTGCCTTTCCTTTCTCAGAGTCCTGTATCATGCCAAGGTATTTAGGCCCAAATTTTCATAACAGTCCTTTGCTGACTGTTTCCAAATTTAATGCCTCTTGTCAAAATGCTAAGCACTCAGGACCGCTGGGAAGGGGAAGCTGAAGGAATATGATAACTTTAAAAAAACAGGCCCTGGAGCTAGATACTTAGCTTATAGAAAAGAACTGTAACTCATTAACAGACTACCAAAAAAAATTTAACAGCTACTAAGTGCAGAACACATTGCGCAGCCTAACTTCCCTCTGCCACAGCTCTTCATTTGCCCATTAGAAATAACAGCATGCATAAGCTTGCTAGGCAGAAGCGTAAAGAGGCTACGATCCACTTTGAAATCCCAGAAAAAAGCTCCATTATTGTTGTTTACCTTCTTTACACTGTTGCTGCAAGTCACACCAAGTGACCGTAGGGACGAAGCAATTCTCAGCAGTATTGCTGAGCAGGACCTTCTGAATCCAGAAGTCCATCACAGCAGCCCAGAGGTAATGCTGCAGCTTGTGCCGGTGTCCCTGAGCTAGTGCAAGACTGCCTCTCCATCAGCACAGCCAGCATTCACACTGGCAGCAGAGGCTGAGTACTTAGTCAGGAATAGGATTACGCCCATTAGGATACTTTTGTTGCAGCAAATATGCCTTTATCTATTCCTAAGCTAGTTAGTTCAAAAACTATCTTGCATATGCATATATGATCTGCAGTCAGGACTGTGTTCTTTGGCATTGCAACATACTCGATCACATTTTTTATGATATAAAGGAGAGAAAAAGAAAGAAATATCTTTCAACATTACACATATACTTACCTGATGGGCAAGAACTATTAACAACACATCCTGCTCCAAGATAATACAACTTTACTTTGAGGTTGAAGGGAGAAGGATGAAAACTTAACCTGTTGTCACACCACACTGCTACAAATCTCCACTTTTACTGGGAAAATACTGAAAAGGTTAAGTAGTGTTGCTATAATGTTATGCTTTCCAGGTGTGATAAAAGTCAGATTGGTGTTAAGTTGCTGAAGACTAAAGGTTTGATGAACATAATACCTTGATTGAGAAGACAGATAAAACTATTTCTTTCTTCAGCATCTACACGCACCAGTGATTTGGGACTCTGTTGAGCTTGGGGTTAAAGACAGTATGCCATCAAAAACACTTAGTATGCAGTTTCTGTAAACTGACTGCTCTGTGAATGCTTTAAACTTCTGGATCTGCCTGCTTCTTACAATGGTAAGGGCGCTTTAGTATAAGTCAGTTGTCTTGACTTTTCAGACCTGTCTCGCTTGCTGCCATGAACAGACGGAAGAGATAATCTTGACTTTGTTGAGCTTTCTTTCAAAGGGAAGAATTACTGGTTTAACTGATTGCAAATGAATTTTACAGTCCTATGTCTAGGGTACCTCAACAGAACTTTTAAAGCTTCACCTTTTATTACAGTAAATAAGAATTCAACAGGCAAGCAGGTGAAGGAAGATGAGGTCCCTTCTTTTTGAGGCTTTTTTTGTGGGAATCTTTTATGTAAGCATACTACCCCCCTGGTGCGCTAGGCTCAGCTTACACTCTGATCATAACAAAAGATGTTTCCTTCTGTAGTTGTTACTCTATACTTCAATCCCCCACCAAAAACAGCTGGGCTTGTAAAAACAGACAAGTCAAAAGGTTAAGAAATGAACACATACATTTTCTCCAGCTGTACAAAAGTAGCTGACAATCTCAACTCTTCAGATCGCAGGAGATGGGCATTACTAAACCAAATGTCCAGCACTGATTTAAAATGGAAATAAAGGAGTGGATGAAGTTAAAATTAATCTAGCAAAAGAGTAAATGACTGCATGCAGGAGTACTTTCAAACTGAGAAAATTGGATGATGTCTCTCTAAGTAGGAAGAAAAGCATCTTAATATATCTATAATGTAGTATGTACATTAAGACTACAAAACCAAATCTATTATAATAAATATCTATTTTACATAAGCATTATTGAAACAGTAAATAGAGTATATTAGAAATAAATCATGTGCCAGAGTAAGGGCTGCTCAACTGTGACCACAGACATTTTCTAAGCCTGATATATATTCATGTATTATGTAGGCTGTATCAAATTTACAAGGCTCCTAAATATTTGATACTTTACTTTCAACATTTGGGTTTCTGAAGGATGCAATATTCTATATATTTTTGTCACTTGCTACCTTACACCCAAAACCAGAAATACAAGGGAAAGTTCTTTCTTTCGGCAAGGTGAGGAAAGGGATTTCATAATGCCCTTCTCTCCTTGTCCTCCCTCCGCTCTACCCTCCAGCAAGTAAAATTAAAGGGCAGTAAGGATTCAGTGCAGTAGAAATCAGCAGTTATAAAAATAGATGAATGAGAAAAGGTGTCCAAGACTATAAAAACTGGATAAATTATATCTAGACTGTTCTCAAAACCCTGACATGGTTGTGAAAATACACTAGGTACCCTGACATTGCTAGCGAATATGTGATTCCAGTATATCTGTAAGCACTATGGGAAGTGCATCGTATACAGGCAATGTATCACCCCAAGTATTTGCTCTTGTGAAATCTCTTGCTCTTGTGATTGCTCTTGAATGCAAAGGATTCCATGAAGGGAATAATCATAAAACGCATCTTCCATTTGCTTCTTTTCCTTCCCTACTTTAAAGGGGCATGAATAATACCTTTTTAAAAATAGAAATTATTTTATGTATTTTTTCTTTGAAAATTTTCTTACTGCTTTAAACAGGCCAATTATAAAATACTTATCTGTTTATGTGTTTTTCAAAATCCTTGAGAGAGGATTAAATGCTACTATGAGGCTACCATAGTAGCAAAATATATTTCTGTTCTTAGTTTCCAAACCAGCTCAGTTTCAGTACGCTGTTCCAGAGTCACCTTAAGTACACCTGTGGGCTTGCTTCTCTCCCCTTGCTCCTGACCATGTATTCCCAAACCAGCACTAATGCTCCTGTGGCCACACAGGTTGGTTTTCATCAACTTCTGCTCAAATGGGGTGCCTGCGCCAATGCTCCGGCCAGGCCAGCGGGAGGGAAGTAGCATGAGTACCTGGCCCGGAGACGAAAGGGAGAAGGAGGTCGTCCCCTCGGTCACTGTACCAAAGTGTTTGGAAACATTTGGAAGAATAAAGACACCCACGCTCTGGGACTACCGAAGGGATCATGTGCAACTATCCACGAGACTGGAATCCTGATTTTTGCAGGTTCAACTAGAACACACACTTGTTCCCTTATCTGTCAAAAGACTCTTTGGGGGTTTTTGTAAGTTATTAAAAAGCATGAGAAAATAACTCGATGAAAAAGAGAGACACACACCATATCCTCTAGAAATTTAAACTCAGGCTTAACTTTTGGCATACATGGTCTGATTGCTTTAACTGGAACTATGAAATTAACACAATGCATGTGCATATTCATGTGCACGCACACACACTCGCTCACTCTATACATACTAGTTTCCGGTCACTTCCCATGAGCTGATTCAAAGAAAACTGAGTTGCAGTAACTGTCAGCGACTTCAGAGTTGATGTTTTGGGATTTCTCTCCTGTTAGAGCTACTTCCCATGGGTACTGTTTAAATGCATCCTTTTCCTTTCTTCCTACTTCCTCCCATAACAAGAAGTATAACTTCATTTCAATCCATCTTCTGAAGAACAGTAATTATATGGAGACCAGGATGTACAAGCAAGATATTTTGAACTAGAGAAAGATAAAGTATTGAACTATTCTTTTTCCTCCTGAAAGTCTGTAATTTAAAGGCAGAATGCTTCTATGAAAACTTTAGAAAAATTAATGAGTAATTTTTTTTGTTATTGCTGACAATTTTCAGAGAAAGCAAATCTTCCAATCCCAAAATACCATGATCTGCTTTATCTTTGACTATACAAGACAACTATGCTTTCATATGCCCCTGTGCAACACACACTTCCACAAATTAATTGCTAGAGAGAAAAGTAACAATTGTACAGGCAGGAATAAGGTATTACACTGATAAAAACTCAAGAAATTTTTGCACTTCTATAGTTTCTGTAAAAATGCAGCATAAAGCATGTCTGAAACATTCAAAATCTGCAGTTTCTCTCCATGTCTTCCTCCTTTTCCCCTCAACATTTCAAGAGAAATAGCAAATGAAATATCCAGAAATATACTTAGGGTTGTAACACAGCTTTTGATTCCTACATAGCTGCATAAACCCACACAATATGCAGTTATAATGATAATTGAAATGACCTCATAACATTAAATATTTGCCAGGCAGGTTATGAGTTAAAAAAAATTTTGGTGCATGACTGAGAAAGCAGAACACGCACATACTTAGATGAACAAGTACAATGGTCAAAGGGACTCCATGAACAATTTAGGAAAAACCCTCCTCAGAAAACTTTTGGCTGAAAAATATAGGGTACTACTGTGTGTTACTTCCCTTGCTACTTAATTCTTAGAAATTAAAATTTCCTTTTCTTTTTTCCAAATAAATGAAGTATCACAGTAAACTTCCTATTTTAAATTATTCAGAGTCAACTAAGTGCTTATTAAATTACATTTACATAGCTGGCCAATGATGAAGATGACAAACCAGAAACAATGCAGTAAGACTAATTTAGAACACAACAGAAGCATTATCTACTTCTACAAAACAGCATTACAAGATGCTCTGTTTTAGGGTTTTATAGAAACTACAAATATGGTGGTAAAAACTGTTGGAGGAAGGAGAAAAAAAGTGAGAAAGATGGAAAATGCAAAAGAAAGGAAATGCTTACCCCAAAGTCTTGTCCTACAGCAAAAGCACATGCATTTTTCACTGGATGCATAAGCCTGAATATACTATATATCGCATTTAGCCCAACAAATGGTTATTTACCTTCCAACAGATAATTAGCTACTGCTATTCTTAAACATTTTAGAAATGTTGTCATCCAGAAGCATGTCTGCAAAGTGAGCCCCCTGTGATTACTGCTGCACTCATGAACAGTGCCACTGGTTACCCTCTTGGAGACGTTTAGCACAAGATTAACAAGTGGCTGAGGGCCATCTTCTCATTCCGAGTTTAAAACCCGCAGTTTTGATACCACAGCTGGCCACCTGCCATCACTGCAGGCCTCAAAGAGGGATAAGGTTTAAAAAAGAAAAACGTCTTTCAGGAAAATTCTTCCACGTCTGCTGCTTTGCAGCATCTTCAGCCTTCTCAGGGGGGTGCTTATTCCATGGCCAGTTTTGCATTCCAACTCCAGATTGCTTTAGGCATACCAATATCTTTCAATTATTTCAGTTTGGGAACCCTCCAGAATTGCCTTCCATAAGCTGTCAGGGAAGTGCTGCTTATCAAATTATTTGCGCTATGGTTAGGTCTAAAACCCCCTGTACAGACTACATAAGAACTGATGAAAAAGAATTTCTTAAAATAGTAATTCATGCATAAAATATTTCCCTGTCTTCCCATCCCCCCAAATGCATTACTAGTCTACACTGAAATAAGCTGGCAAGTGAAATGGGAAGAAAAATCCTATTTTCTCCCATCAATAGAGGAAATAACCTTAGAATTTCAGAACAAAGAAAACCCTCAAACTTCTTTTAAGTGCATGTGTATGTTTATATATTCAATATCTTATCTTTCTCTTTCTTCTCTCTTAAGGTCTAAACATGCAGTTAAATTACTGAAGTTACCAAGCATCACCAAAGGCTCAGAAACTGCATGCATGGACATCTTTTTTAGCAAAAACAGAGTAAAATATATCCAACTAGTTTCTTTCACCAAGTTAGTATGAATATTACAAATATTTTTTCAAACTTCCCCCCCCCAAAGAACTATTTCCCAAACCCAAAAAGCAAAGCTTGCAAAGTCTTTAGAAAGAGTAGAAATGAGAGAAAAGAAAGAAAACACTACTACAGTACAGCTGCATAAGCAAGAAAGCTTATTTTTCTTTTTTCTAAGACTATTTTGAACAAAAACATCCTTTTGAACTGAAGCAAACTGAGCTGTAATCTAGAGCTAAAAACCCTCTAACAAAAGTGAGATTTAAGCCCTACTCCTCTATGAGGGAATGGGCTGAAGTTGCTAGCATTACCAGCTGTTTTAGCAAGTGGTACAAATAGCTTCCAATTAAAAAAAAAAGAACAAACAAACAAAAAAACCCTTTAAAACCATGAAAAGAAAATGGCTACATCATAAATCATATGTGGTGTCATAAATACTACACCAGAAGACTATGTATCAGAAAATGTTGCCTAAAAAAGGCACTAGGGATGATTCTCAGAACATGAAACAGTCTAAAATAAGCAAATTAAATTAACAGAGGAAATCAAGAGGGACTTAAGGCCAGGGGAACAGAAATCATGATGGTAGATAAAACTCATTGCTGGCAAAGAAACTCATTCATGTTGGAGAATGGTATCAGTACTAATTAGTATTAGCACTAAACTAATACAAAAGAAAGACCTATGCATTACAAGGAACAAATCACTGACATTTGCTTAATACATGCTAATAATAAATACTGAAAATCTTTTATATAGGGATAAAAACCTTTAAAGAGTACAGGAGTTTAGATCCTAGAAGCATAAATTAGCTATCCAATGAGATGGGACACCGAAAGATGCAAGTACTATATCTTTTTCTAAAACACCTGCTATCAGCTGCTATCACTGGTCTTGCTTACTATGGCTTATATTATTGATTATATGATAGATACCTGAAGAAAATGGCCATAAGAATCAAAATATCACTTAGAATTTTCCTAGCACTAAAAGATAAGTTCTAGCTGTACTGGGGGGCAGTGTGCATACTGCCCAAGCACTACGCTGAATTACAACCTTAATTTATAGTCTTAAAGATGTTTGCCAGTGGCCATCCCATGCCATGCATGCCCAACAGCAAGGTCAAAAGAAAACTCCTGGGAAATACAGTGAACAATGAGCTAAACTTCATCAATTATGAACATCATCAGTTACGCACTTCCCTGCATTTATTAAAATGCATTGCACAAAACCAAATAAAACACTTTGGGGATGGGGCAGGGGAAGCACCTTATTCATTTAGCTTCAAGGAAAATACCTGTCCCTCCTTTTAAGCATTCGGATCAGATTTTGCAACAAAGAAATTTCAACTGGCAAAATACTAATTAATGCAGCTATTTCATTAACTCAATTTAAACTGCAGAGCTGTATGACTTGAAGATAAAATAAATGTACTCCCCAGAAAAACTATTAAAATATGAAGTAAACCAAGGACCCTAGAGAGGTAGTGGAAATTATGGCTGCAAGCACAAGGCTCAATTTTAAATTAAGAAAACCTGACAAATCCTGAAGTTTAATTAGCACTGGCAGCTCTGGGCTGCTGGGAACTTTTCCACAATTTCAAATATCAAAGAAATTATTGAAGATTTTAAGGTTGGATGGAGGGGAAGGAAGATGGGATGGCAAATGGAAAGAGCGAAGGATGCAACTTGTTTCTCACTGCCAGCATAGCAATTTTTTACTTTTTCTCAGTTCTGTACCCAACTTTGATCAAAAACGGAAAATAAACTTGACCCAGTGATAACATTCTAAACCTCTGCACAAACAAACAGAAAACTAATATAACCATCTTCCAGCTCTCTCCCTCAGGCAGAACTAAGCAAATGAACAATATCTTTCTGAATTCAAATTCAAAAGTAAATACATGGTTTACATTTTCAAATCTCTCCTTCCTATGTGACCAATAACAGATTTGTTCCTTTCATTACTGTAATCTGTATCTAAGCGTTTGGGGACTTTATATCATACTTGCTTGAAAATGGATTATTTTTAGGTATATCATGTGTTTTTCTAGTACATTTGAAGAATTTTGGGGGAGGGAGGCTTTGAATTTCAGCTGTGTGTATCTGTCAGGTAACATTTAGCCCTGACCCAATTCTGAGCTGCATTTATTTTAAAACAGCCCTAGATTTGGCCACCACAATCAAATATTGATAATGGCCCCAATTCAGCAAACAGTACTGTGCACTTTTATCTTAATCACAYCTACTTAACTTTGTTCTTGTGAGCAAAGAATGAAGGTCAGAGCAACTGCACTTTCTTTTTAAGCAGAGTTTCTCACTTAAATGTGTTCTACAAGTTATCTTTGATTAATTCACTAGCAACACTTTAACTGTGCCTCCCCCCACCAGAATTAAAAGCTCTTCCATCACAATTCCACAGCACAGACACACTAGTTAATTTACTACTTGCCTGTACTGTGATTATATCGCAGGCCTCTGTGGGCTGTATTTATCCTACAGAATACATTTTTTTTGTTAATGTACTCATTTTACAGAGTAACAATACAAACAGTAAAAGTGATCCCCCAAATACATAGAAAGACTAGAGATCAACCTATTAAAGAAGGCACTTACACATTCTAAGAAGAAAACATAGATAAGCTCACACAGCTACAGCCACCACTTTGTGAGCAAGCAATTACACCACCCAGGTGCAAATACAGCAACAGAAGGGCCCCAGTCCACAGCGCTCTTAGCAGTGCCCAGGCTACAGAAAGAGCAGCCACAGTACCACTAAGTTCCCCCCATCTCTGCTGGTCTGCATCTAACGCCATTTTAAGCACATACTGTCAACATTGCACAATATCTATGTGTTTACTGTGTCTTTTAAGCTTGATTTTTATCAGCAAAGCAGTAAGCGTGCTTTTATTAATGAAATGCTTCTTTTAGTCAGAGTACATGGGGAATGCATATCTGAGTACTGTCACTATTTTTAAGCTAGATTTTGCACAAAAGCATGCTGAAGGTCTTTTAGACAGCAAAGGATAGAAGCCTTATTTTTATAAAAACTAAGATTGAATGCTAAGTAAGGTTTTACATTTTTACTTGTTATATTCATTGGAAAATCCTCATGTCACCTCCTGAGTTATCTTTAATACACAATACCTTTTAGCAAGTCCAAACATGTTAAAAGCAGTCTGTATTGTATATGGACTATTATAAGTACAGCGATTATTATTACATTATATCGGGCTAATACACAGACAAGCTCACCAATTCTGTATAGAAACAGGCAAGTGCTTAATTCTAAGCATATACAAAATGTTCAGTTTTCTTCAAGTTAAGCATGTATCTATCACCATTTACATTATACAACCTAAAGGAGATGAAACAAATAGTAACTACAGAATATATATCAACTGTAATCTATATCCTTATATTTTTAGCTTAAGAACTAGTTCTGACTACTGATAGCAACATAACATAAAACATTTTCCCCCGACTTCCTCATAGCTTTTCTCTGCCAAAACCAATTAGCAGCACTGCACCTTTTGGGAGTGATGAGGAAGGGAGGGAAGGCTTGGTGAGGTTATGACCCTCTCTCTGATAAAAAACAAAGATCTCTGGGTACTGAGATCTGGTACAGAGACACTGGGTACTGAAAACTATTACACTTCTACTTTTCCTTGGAATTGGTTCATTCTTCTTGTTTCAAGTCCTACAGCAGTCTTAGCATTGAATTCGGGACTGGATTATTACATTCTAAAAATCATTGATCTCTTAAAATCTGAGTGAATCTTTTGGCTAAGTTCTCACTTTGATCTAGACAAGTCAACTTGAAATTGTTATATCCCTCTGAGCAGGCATATTCTGTATTACCATTACATGTTAAACTCACAACAGAATAACATATTCATGAGCACTTGCTTTTATTGGGTTTAAAGCAGCATTTTTCTTCCACTTGGATGTACCTTCCTCTGCCAGCTGGAGACTATATGATCACTTCCAGTTAAAACATCTGCAGTCATGACACCTGTCCATTCCTGCTGATTCCTAAAACGCCACAAAAATCTTTGAAAATGGGCATACATAATTCTTTCTTTGGACCCTGAATGCAAGAGATATTAGAAAAAAACACAGAGTTAATTATCCTCCACTGCACAAAGCAAATATGACATCTGAGTCTAGTCCAATTACACTAACAGCAATATTGGTACTGCAGTATCTTTGATGAGAAAAACAAAAGAAACCACAAAAAACAAATCAGAAATCATTTTCTTCTTGCAGGCAAGCCATATACCATGATCTAATCTGAAATGACAAACTATCAGGCTCTTGGGGGACGAGGGGAAGGCAGCTTCCTCAGATATGATCCCTATAAACCTCTCCTACCGTTGTGGGGTATACCTAAGTCAAAATTATTGTGATTCCTTTAGCTTTGGCCGATTCAACTTCCCATCACTAGTACCTTTATAAAAGGTCAGTCCATTTCCTTCCACATTTTGTTTGATACAGTCATCTGTAGTTAGCTCTTGAGATTAGCGTAACCATTAGAGTCTACTTTACCAGGATGGCAAGAAAATCCAAGTGCAAGACACAAGTTAGATATCTAATTGCTGCATAAATACAGGCCATGACTTCAAACCTGCAGTTCAATTCATTTTCCCTGGACATCTCTCTCCACACACGCTTCTGTGTGCAGACTTTCTTGATAACCCTCTTTCGGCTCTGGTCAAGATGACTACCCATAAGTAAACTGAAACGGTTACTCTTCCGCCTACTTGTATGCTCACATTGCCTCACACATCAGGGCTGAGTGTCTCTGATCACTCTCCACTGTAGGGTGATCACTTTTAAAAACATCCTTGAGGCAGGGGCTCAAGGTAGATTTGGTTTTCCCAGTCTGCCAGCACAGGATTGGGAATGAGCGAGTTTCCAGCTGTGAGTGTGGGAGAAGAGGGTGTGCTGCAAAGAAGTCACAGAAAAATCCCCCAGTTTTCTCTCTCTGGAGTCAGGGACAAAACACAACTCCCAGGTGGTTGGGTCATGGCACGAGAGCTTGTACGACACAAGGACCAGGCACCCTTATTCAGCGAAGCCCCAAACCCTCCATGGCCCGCACTGGCATGGCCTTCCCACGCTCCCCACTCTCACCACCATTCACCACCAGCACCTCACGGTATCACACATTTGCCTCATGTGTGCACTTCTGCTCCTGGTTTTCATTTCTTTAACCTGACCAGGTCAAAGATTCTTCTTTAACCTAAGGATGTGGATCCTACCAGAAGAGTGGACACAGCTTGCTACAGGTATTTCAGTTAGGTCAGCTGAATACACAAGCTTTAAAATTCACAGTATCAGAGAGAAGAAAGCAGTATGAAACTTCTGACATGTTCTTTTTTCTCCCCTCCTATGACATGATACTCTCAGTTAACCGTCAGTGCAATCATACACTATTATAAAACCAGAAACTTGAGAAAGAGAATATAATGGTTTTACAGCTTTTCTCTTTCGGCCAACTCTATCAGGATTCTCTAGGATTACCTTTATTCCCGTAATCAGAAAGAACATTTTACAATGGGGCTAAGAACTTACCTAAAACAAAATAAAACGATACCTTTTTATGCCAAGAGAGTAAATGTGAATTAGTTCCATCATGGTAAAATGGAAAGAGGCTACTGCTTTGTTTAAACTGAATTGGAGAATACTTGTGATCTCAATTTGCTTCAGATGAAAAAGCCTACCTGTCCACTAGGATTTCACGCTGAGATTACTATCACAAATTAGCTATTGTGGTTTAACAATTCCCTTCTTTTTAGCACTTAAAAGATAGCCTTGGACATTTGGTTAACAAATTCAGTCCTCCCATGCATAAACACAAAAACAGATTTTTTTTTTTTTTTTTTTTTTTTTTTTTTTTTTTAAGTGCTGCAACAAGAGGTAACAAATCATATCACAGGAACAAGCATGACACTAGCACTCTCAGGTTAATCACAGCCATCCAAACTGCCAATGTGCAGAAACTTACATTCATGTATTTTATTAATTTGCTTACCTGCAGCCTCACTGTTTACCTGACAGTTCACTTCTCATTTATATTGCAAAAGGTTACAAAAAGGCATTTCAAGGAAATTCCAAAGCTCAATATAAATAGAGGATTAGTAGTGGATACTGCTTTCAAGATAAGGAGGTATACCAGCAGTAAAGGCATCTGAACTAATTAAGCTCTTCTAACCACAGAATGTTTACTCTGTTTAAAAATTGGCTTCAAATGCTTTCGAGGTGATTGCTAGCTACAGAATAGCCATCAAAAGCACTACCTGTTTGCACAAAGTAAAATGGAAACTGAGTGACAAAGAATAGAAGCTTGCCTGGGTTTGAAAATACTGAAATCGAACGAGTTTGCGTTAAGTTCCTCAGTTATGAATGAGTGATAAAGCAATGGTAGCCAGACAGAACATGCTAGAGTAAGCAAAAACTTTTAAACAGGATTATACCAACCACTGAGCAAATATTGCTAAAAAGAATTTTAAAAAATCCACCAAAGAATATACCTTAAATCAGAGGTCTTAGTTTGCTCTGCTTAGAAAGAATAGAGTTCAGATTTGGGGAGTATAGACTATAGTCACAATTTTTACTTAACTATCATTGCACAAATGATAAGTTAGTTCAGGCACTGCAGTTTAAATACAACCAGAGGACTATGACAAAGAATTTACAGATACCATCCTATGTCTTTGAAAAGCAATACTTGGTTCTGTATAGCCCACAGATTTCCAGTGTAATTTTAGGGAAATCCATTTCTCTATGTCATTTCCCAATCCTTAAATTAAGGATAGTGACTTCCTTTCTTCCACCCTTTAGAGATGCAGTTTCATGGTAAATCCCCAGATATAATTCCCCCCCCCCTTGCAAAGTATTTCCACATTGATTCTAAACTGGCACAGAATAATCTGCCAATAAAAATGACACCTGCCATTCTTCTGTTAATGATACTGAGTTTTGGGGTTTTTTTAAACTGTGTATTTCATGTTTTCCATTTTGGACTTTTATCTGCAGTAAACTAGAACCTTCTGAATGCAAGTAATTCTAGTACCACTGTGCTGCTTCCCTTGAATTCAGGAGGAAGGAGCCTGTGAGGGCTTGAGAGCTGAAGTATCTAACTTATCACTGTAAAGATATATTTTTAAGATGAAGGGGTTTTTTTTCTAATATGAAAACCATCATTGTAAAGGCATAACCAAAGAGTAATTCAGCTATCATTTTAAAAAATCTCCCAATCAAAACTGTTAAAGTTTTGAAACACTCATCTGGGCCATAGCATAGGAGAACCATCACCTGCAGAACAAACAGCAATCAGTTCTCTAGGTTTTCAGTCATACTCAGACTTTACCTTGTTCCAGTTGCAAATAAACTTAATCTCCTTTAACAATACTAGTAGTAGACATTGAAGAGTTTTATGACAGTGGAGAGTTATTAGCTTGTAAAGATATGATTGGCAGAAGCTTTTTTTTTTTTTTTTTTTGCCTCAGGATAACACTTGGGAAGATGGGAACAGAGAAGGGAGGTAAGCAGAGTGAAACATTAAGTACCAGGTATGGAAAAAAGAAAATTCCCGAGACGACAGGTTAAAATTCTTCCTTTTGGGTTGCCTATAATACAGTCAAGTTCCTATCAGGTTCCTTAGGCAAGTTAGGGACTTGTTTAAGTATTACAGACAAGGAAACAAACACACACAGATTTCAAAGCACAGCCTTCGAGCCAATGAAAACACCACTTTCTCTCTGCAGGCTGTGCGTGTTGTTCTGTGTAAAGCTATCATTTACATCCTCTTGCAACTCTGCATTCAAAGTATCATATTGCCCTCGTTGGAAGAGGTACAGCCCCCCCCCATTTATTTCAGAAGCAAAATAAGCTTCTGCTGCTTCATTCCATTAGCTCCATTATTTCATTCGCGCAGAGTTAGCATCACAGAGGGGGAAAATGAGCTAAATTCATTTCTTAATCATGCATCAAGCCAAACAGTTTACCAAATTCTGACTTAATCTTGAATTCAGTCTCTCCCATTGGACAAAGTTGGTTAAATCTGCTGTCCAAATATGCTGCAGGGCAAATCATATCTTATAATCAGCATGGATGATCAAGAGCAAGTTGTTTCAGGGAGGCTTGAACAGTACAGACAGTGAAAAACAACGAGAGAAAATTAGTTTCTTGCTGGTCTTGCTCCTGAAACATTGCAGGCCAAGATGCATGCTGTGCAAGACCTGCAAAGGTGGGAGAATACCTAACCAGGGAGAGGATGGGACTGTTCCTTTTTATGGCACTAGTGCTAAATCTGCTTAGCTCTATCATGAAGTTGCACCTCTAGTCCTTCACGGTGTGGATCACAACACAAATGTTTAGCCTTGAGCATGTCAGTCTCTATATCTATGCAATCCTTCATTTAAAGCTAAGGACTTGCTTAAATGTTCTGCTGGATCAGAGTTCTGAGAACTTTGTAGTACTGAGTCCAAACATGCAGGCTGCTCTTGCAATAAGCACATTAAAATTGTTTTATCCACGTCAACACTAGACTTGCTGTTATTGGCAGTATAACTTACAGGAGGTATTTCAAACCTTTTTTTTTTTTTTTTAAGCAGGGAAATAGCACGTATAATGTGCAAGTTTTCTGTATGTTCCACTCCCACATCTCATAGAAGTACTCTGTATTTAAATAACATCTTCACAGGAAGATCTCAAAGCATCTTAAAATACACCAAATAAACCTCAACAGACTATTCTGTGATTCAGGACACAACCATACTGGAGATACAAGGACACAGCAGAGTGATATTAAGTAACATGCCAAGGTCACACAAGACAACTGTGATATTGCAGAAAACAGCACACGAGCCTCCTGAGCGACAGTGCTGTGACTGAGCTCCAGCTCAGCCATCGCCTCACCCATGGTGGTACCTTTGCAAAATCCAGCTGTGTTACCAGAGCCTGCTCCTGAATACAGCCTAACATGGATAGGCAGAAGAGAGGGAAATACTGTATTTAAAAACATTTATAGCACTTAAATTGTCAAGTCAGGTCCCAACCTTAACTGGGTGCCCACAGCAGAACCTGCCTTCCTCCACTCAGAGCCTCTTCAGAGTCCAAGTTCTCTGCGCAGCCTTAGAAAATCGCGCAAATAAACTGGAGACAGAAGAGGGTCTATAAGCATACAGAGAGACGACTATTTTCAGCTGGCCTGCAAATTGCTTAACCATCCCATGGCTAACTAGTAGAAAATGCTAATTTCCCAACAACTGATTCAGAGGTTAGTCCTTGGGCAAGGACTCACTTAGCAGCTGGAAACGTTACACAAAGGGACTTGGACGTAACGCAGGCCAACTGAGTGTAACCTTGCATAGAGCAAATACACTATTTTTTGTGTTCATCTACTTGCTTAAAAACACTGACAGTTACTTCAGTTGGTCTTTTTGTTGTTGTTATAAAGTTTGTGGTTCACAGATTAGCCTAAATTATTCAGGTTCCCATATTAGTTCTCTGAAAGGCATGTATTTTAAGCAGGAAAGTAGAGTTAAATGCAGTTTCTTTAAATCTTTTCACTAGGAATAACATATATTAATTCTAAGTGTAGAACTAAATGCAGTGGGAAATAAAGCCTGCGAATTATTCTGTATCTCGAGCACCCCAACATTTATCGCGTCAGACAATTTAGCAGTATTAATAAGAAAGAAACTTGGCACTTTTACATTAATTTTGGTCTAGATCCTCAAGTCAGAAAAGAAAGTGTCATCTCCTTGTAGAAAACGAAGGCATAGAGATGCCACCATTGTTTACAATAAATATAGCTGGACTTTAGTTTGGAATAGAAGGGAGCAGGTAGAAAGATAGAAAGGGTTTAAATATCAAAGAAATATTTAGAAAGAATATTATATTGGGAGAATCTGAAAAGACCACAAAGGAACTGTTAGAATCATAAGTCATAATTAGGAATGAGCCAATATTATATTTAAGAGCAATTATTTTAAAATAATATTTTTATCACCAAGTCAAATGTGCAAGATTAATAGACATAATATGCAAAATCACACTTGAGTACTTTGAGGAAGCAGATAATACTATATATATATATTCGCAACTAAGTAACTAAGTAACATCACAGAACTGGCAGGGTTTTTTTGTCTGTTTTTAAAAATGAGTTCTCTTGCACGACTTAAAGCAATTTTGCTTTCCTTCACTGATGACTCCTGAGTCTAACTTGCAAAATCTCATTTAGCTTTAGACCAGCCCATTTCACTTCTGAATGAGCTTCATAAGGTTCTCATGCAAGGAAAAAGAAACAACAACTCCTGGCTTGATCAAATAAAGGATCTTAATTCATATTTCCCTGTTTAATAGGTTGGCTATAGAACTTTCCTTCTTAAAAAAAAAAAAAAAAAAACACAATCTGGGCTGGTTTTCAAGTTTCGTTAGGTATTTCGATTTCAGTGGGACATATTTAAAAAACAAACAAACAAACAAAAAAAACCCAAACCCACTCTCATATTGTGTTATTAATATTATGCATTCAATATACATGAGGAAAGAAAGTTAGACATTTTCTACAGCTTCAATATGTCCTCCTCCCAGTCTATGGAAGCAGCACCTCTCAGCCATGAGGCACACAGAGTAAGCCAGAAACACCAAATCCTTCATTCCTTCCCATTTCTCAGCTACTCTGACTTTCTGGTTTTTAAGTACTGTGCCAAGGTACTGAGAAAAGATCTCAGGATAGTTAAAGGATAATGCTAGCAACTACGACTGTGTGACTTAAGAATCAAAGTGATTTAAGTCACCAGGTACAGCACCATTTCCCCTAATTACTGGATCATTTCCTATCTGGACATTCATAGTTTCAGATTATAAATCTACTAAAATACCTGCGACCACAGATGCCTGCTATATTCAACAGCATCCAAAGTTCAAGGTAACAAACTGAGCTCAAAGTAGCTTTTATCTTTCTTTCCTTTAACTCCTTCAGAGTCCCTGAAAGATAGCTATTTTAATGGAAGAGACTGGTTGTCTACAAACTGCCGAAAAAACCTGAAACAAACAAACAAAAACCCTCTGAATTTAAACATCTTCCATAATAAGGCCTTTGTTATTTAGTAATTTTACTCTATAATCTGAACTCTGTTCAAAACCTTTGAAGTCACTTTGGATCAGCTCAGAGCTTTAAACCAGGGATTGCTCCATTTTTCTTACTGAAAAGAAGAATTTGTATTAATTACAAGGTACTGACTGACCCAGATTAGCCTTTATCTCACGTCAGCAGAAAGCAATTCCTAACACTTTCATCAATTAAGATGACAGAATAGACTGTTCCAACTGGATTTCTTGTGGAGAAAATAAAGTTAAACAAGAGTTGTTTATTTTTGGTGCTTAAGTCTAACATTGTGTAATCTACTAACAAGACAGTGCCTTTGTTGAAAAACCTTTCAAGTTATTTTGGGAATGCAGCAATATTTAACCTCATCAAGTTTCTGCTAGTGCTGTTTAATTATAAATTGTGGGGAGGCCAGTTTTCCCTTGTTTACAAATAATCATAGCATTTTAATCAGGAGGGAGTAGGGAAATGGTACTTCTAGTCACATGAGAAAAGATGCCAGATTCCCAAATAGTCAAGTCCTAGCAGTTACATTTCAAAAAGAGCATAGAAAAATTGTGAAGAGTGCAAAATAAGCCACAAGAATGATTTATAGTCAGAAAACCTACATTATACCAACAGACAAAAGAGGCTTGATCTGTTTAACTTGCACGATCCATAAGTACCTGTCTGAGGGTGACAACCATTTCTTGGTCTAACAAAAACAAGTGTTACGTTGGAAGCCCAGACATGTTCAGTCTAGAATTAGGAGTGAATTGATGGCATAATTAGGGATAAATTCCCTTTGTCATGGTTGATTCTCCAACATAAATTCTTTAAAGATTAAGTTCCTTTCTAAACAGGTATGATATAGCAGAAAAAAAGCTTTGCAATTCAGGCCTTTATGCAGAAGATGAACAGTCACTGCAGTCTTTCCAGGCTTTAGAAACTTCTAGTGACCTTTCCAGTAGATGTGTATTTAGCATTTATTATTTCTGCCAGGAAGTCCACATATTTTCCTCAGCTAAAGCAGAACTCATTTTAAACCAAAGTCCCCACCTTTCTTTCTGTTCTTCAAGTCTACTAAGTAATATTTATATCCACAAGAAGGATTATCGCTTGTAGACATTGAAATCTAAAACTGGATTTAGAAGGAAGGCCAATTTACACTTACAATCAGGACCAGATAACTAGAGCTTAGTTTGTTTGTTTTTTTATCATAAACAAAAAAATAGCTTTATACAGGGAAGACAACTATTCAAACAATCCCCTTCATATACAGAATGTCTCAAATGTAATGATTTTGCAAATCTTCACCAAGCATTAAAAACAGATTGAACACTTCAATCCAAGATATAGAAAATCTTGTTAAATTGAAAAAACGGAAGGAAAAAAGAATGACTGTTAATGACTGAACAAGTGTTACTACATTTATTTGATTACCAAAGCCACATACTCTTAGAAACTTCACCTGTTAAAGTGCTTCAGCTGAAACATGTAGTGGCAAAATACGACATTTTCAAGTGGAAAATCTACTTCCAGATACATAATACTCAGTAAGAAAAATGTATAAATTGAAATATCAATTAGTTGTGCTTCTTGGCAGATTGTAAAAACAACTATAGGTTCAAACATTTGAACAGGCTTCTCATTTATCTCAATGTAGTAACAAACTAAATCTGCCAAATACAATACTTGAATACTTCCAGATCTGAGGAAACTTGCCAGAATGCCTAACAGCACAAAAGAATTAAGCAGGATCTAGTTTGGTGAACAGTCGATGGTGTTTTCAGTTCTACAAGACTTTCAGGGTTTTTTTTTGTTTTGTTTTGAATCCATTTCATTTATATCATTTTTCTTCAAATTCAACAGAAAACAAGCAAGAAAAAATGAAACATTACAGGAAGTTACATTTCTTTCCTTTCACACATTACCTTCAGTGTGATTTTTCTTTTTACTTTTTTTTTTTTTTTTTTTTTTGTGTCCATGCTCCTTTCTGTATCACAGATTTCCTGGTATGAAATTATCAGCGTGCCCTTTCCAGTTCTTTTATTCTCATACAGAAGAGGGTGTGGGTAACTTATAAAAGTTGCTGTAAAATAAATAAGTCTATAAACTTTGACAATTTTATAAAGGGTGGTTATTTGTTTGCATTCAGAAGTGACAACAATATGGTGACATTTTCCCACCGTAGATAAGTGCAAACCTGCTTCATATTCAGTCACAAAAAGTAATTCCATAGGTTTTAAATTAACAAACTTTAAAAAGCATGTATACTGACTTTTTTCTCAGCAAAATCCTGATTTCACAACCTCCTGATGAAAGGATTCCATAAACTGCAAGAACCCACCCGAAATCACACAGATCTACATAMGGCCCCACATCTCCAAAGGAAAGGAGGGAAGTGTAAAAGTACAAAGAATAGAGTATGAGAGAACAGAAAAATAGTTGTTTACTAAAAGAAAGATGAAATCCTCAAATAGCAAGAGTGGAATATAAAAAGCTGAGCCAGATCATCCCCACCAAGACTCATGAAAATAAATAAAAGGCAGTCGAGCTGGGGGAGAGCACGGATAAGAAGAATTTATCCGCCTTCTAAACAGCAGTCTCACCAGCCATCATAAGTCTGTTCAAGAAAAGGAGGACTCTGAACACAACGCAGGTAATTCTGGTGCGTTTGGCTCACTCTCCCAGATCCCTCACTATACAATCACAGCTGAAGTTAAAGGCTGCTATTAGGACTGTACAGATTTTTGCTTGGCAAGAAGAATTCAGTGTAGCATTAAACATAGGAACAAGCACATATTGTTGTATTTTGAGCACATAATAATTCCAAGTCATGATTTGAAGGGTATCCGTGTTTCTGCAAAGCGTATCCAGTTCTCTTATGAGGTAGAATGTTCCCCAAAGCATTACAAGCATGAACATATTCCTACCAAAATCCTCTCATAAAACCACTGCAAACATTCAAGACACAAGGTAGRACACAAAACAAAAACAAAAAACGAGCTTTTAAATAACATACTTGTCATTGCATTAGCACTTTTGAAACTATTGCACAGACAGCACTGTTCCCTTTTAAAAGGGCCATTCAACTCCCTTCTATGTGTAGAAGGATAATTGTCCTCCGTTCACACGCAAAAACAAGGTGTCTCATCCAGTTGAGAGAGAAGCATGTACATATGTGACAGTATGTGCCACAGCCACATAACTAAACACTACCTGTCAGAAAGAGAGGGTGACAAAATGGACTGGCTCTATTGCGTTAATAACGTGGATTCCAGCTAGGCCTGAAGTGATGAGCAAGTCACTGTGGTAAACGCATAGGGCATCCATGTAGTATGAAAGTTCARGTCACGACAAAAGATTGCAGAGGCACAGATACATTCAGAAATAACTGCTATCAGTGAGAAGCTGGACTTAACATACAAGTTTCTGGAATTGGTGTACAGTGCATTTTCCCCAGAATAAGATGCACCCTTCACTGTGCATAAGTTCCAATTCCTGGTTTTCCAAAGCAAATGAAACTTTTCATATCACTGTGCACTCCTTTAGCTTTGGGGCTAGGCCAAAAAAAAAATAAAAAAATCTCATTTCTCTCAATACATTTCCAAACTGGCAACCTTGCAAAGCACACAAACTCTATTGTTAGGAAAAGTTAGGCATAAACAACATGTGAAGACCTGTTCAAAAGCTACCCAGTCCTTACTATCACAGCTGTAGCCAGGAAACTTGCAGGCCTTGTAGCAAAAGTAACATAACTGTAAGGAACACAAGAACTCAAGTTCCAAACTGCATTAGATTTAGCTATATG
The DNA here is from genome assembly GCF_003343035.1 of Apteryx rowi. Classification (NCBI taxonomy): domain Eukaryota; kingdom Metazoa; phylum Chordata; class Aves; order Apterygiformes; family Apterygidae; genus Apteryx; species Apteryx rowi. The sequence goes on along the minus strand of NW_020447397.1, from coordinate 1,285,356 downwards.
AAATACATGCATTATTTTCCTTTAGCATTTCTCTCATGAAACACATGACTTAAAACATTTCTAAACACTTCATTAAATACATAGCATTAACAGAAAACATACAGCTAGCCAAACAATAACATTTATATATCCCAAGATCATCATTTTAACATGCAAGCTAAAACCTCAGTCCTGCAATGCAGTTGAATCGTATAGCTCCCCGCACCCCTGACTCCATAAACTGCAGGACCCCACATCGTTAGAGGTTGGTAGCACCATGCTCAGGTAACACAGAAGTCTAGGGAAGTGGGGGTATATGTATATAAAAGACACAAGTCTGGGTTTTTACTTTGGGGAGGTGGGAAACAAGAGGTGATGACAAGCAGCAAGACTAAACAATTAAATTTTATCATTAAATTGTATTCTTTAATAAACTAGGACATTCTTCTTAACTATTTCTGAGGATAGACATGGCTAACAAGTTTATGATGGATTTCAGACTCAAGAAAAATCTTTCCTCTGGCATGTGGGAGGACCAGTTAACATCTGTCAATGGAACAAGCCTTTAAAATACTTCGCCTGCATTAGCAGCTCACAAAATAAGTTGTGGCCAGGTTGAGGAGGGCACCTCCTGGGCACCTTTAACTTCATATTTGAGTATGAGGTACTGTAAGAGTAGATCAGCACCTCTACTTAACACTGCCACTTCTTTGAAAGTGGAAAGCCTATGATTTCCCAAAAGCTATTCAAAGATGAAAAAACTGTCAGAAAATTTTGAGACATGAGAGGAAAAAATTGAGTTTATACCTATCTATACTTATAACCCTAAGAAGGTTATCTTCATGTTTCATTTTGAATGATTACACACTCCTAGGGCTGGGATCTAATCCTAAACCAAGACTCTCTCATGGGGTAGGGATCCTAATCAGGGACAAACCTTGAAATGCAGCCATTTTCTTTCTGGGAGAGTCGTAGCAGAGTCCTATCTTCCTAAAGGATTTCCTGTTGCCTATGAACTGTAAATTTAATTAGGAAAGCATTCAAGACAGGACATCCCATCTTCAGAAATGCTGGCTTGCTTCAGACATGACTAGACAGAACCATCTCCTGGCCAGACATTAAGCAAAATTCCCTAATGATTAGCCTAGTACTTAACATGATTCTTAAAATATTGCTTTCCATTATGAATGATAGGATAAGATTTAACAGTTGACACAAAATTTTTTTATACAGTGAAAACTACAAACATTTACACTGATAACCACCCTTCTTACAAACAGACTGGAGATCAAGCATGTGGTTTATAACTGTCTTGACAGAAACTAGACATAACAGAAAACAAAAAACTTGGATTGCTTAGCTCTCCTGGTGAACCATGACAGTCCAGGCCTGCTAGCATAGAGGTTATATTCAAACTCTTACCACCGCGAACAATTTTAGTCCTTTCATGATCTGAAATACAGAGTACATTGTGTGCATGTGAGAAGAAAATTCTGTATTGCACCTGGAAGTTGTGTCCATTTTTAATTATTCTATAAAATATACCTTGTGGAGACCACTGCCAATGTAAATTCCATTACACACATCTTAAGTGCTGTTCCACAAAACCCACAACTAAGAACAGTTACTATTTTTAAAGGATTTGGTAACTTTTAATGCTTCAAACTACACAATCAGTTTTACAGCATGTTCTGACCAAAGGGGCTACAAGAAAGTAATGTGGCTTTAGTTTAAAGAATAAAAGCCTCCTATGTGCTAAACCCAACATTCTTTACTTTGTCAAGTAGGTTAATGTACCTGAACACTGCACAACAGAGCCTATCTCCCATCCTTCCCCCTCTTCAGCTTTTCCTTTTGTCGTCAGAAAATATTGCAGTAGTGCTGCAACGAGGCCCCAGTTTGCTGACTCCTCAAGAAGTAGACTTTAGTAGTTTGACATATCATTCTAAAACATGTAAAAAGTTTCTATTAATATTTTATTGCTCATAAAACATCAAAGCTAGCTCTCTTTCTGGTCTGTCAGCAAGCAGCAGTTTCCCTTTTTTTAAGCTAAATTAAACTACAGGGAGCCAATTAAAAAAAGCAAAAAAGTAACAACTAAGATTTCCTTTGTATTAATCTCTTTAATTTTAGGATATATCAAGGCCTCTCAGCTCACTTCTAATGTAGCTGGCATAGTTTGAAATTACTGCTAGACATATAATTAGGTGACTGAAAGACAAAAAAACAATAACTCTTAACTGATAATTAACATTACACAGTCTTGAATTTGCTAACTATGTCGTTCTTGTCATAGGTCTTCAGAGTCAAGTAGCAGACAACTGGGGGTTACCTGTGCTGCTGCATGCCTCCTCTCTTATGCACTAAGCTAAGAGGGCAAAACATCTTTGTATCTGTTTATTTTTACCACTTTGGATCTGCTGGTCTTTAAAGCTGTGGTCATCCCAAGATGGAAGAATGCAACCTTCAGAATCTAATTTATCTTTATAGTTCACTTGAAATGGTAGTAAGCAGCCAATTTTCCCTCTTATCCTTTTATGTCTTTCAAGTCACTTTGGAAGATATATGGCTCAGGGTGTTTGTGGGGGGTGGAAATCAGTAAATCTGAAAACAAATTTCTAGCATGTTACTTGAATAAAGAAGCAAGATAAAATATGGAGGAAATTTAAAAAGGGGAAATAAAGCAAATTTGGGGAATGAGAGCTGATCTATGTTTAAGAAATATTGCTGACTTTAAAGAAAAGTACTTATATTTAATTACATTTTACAGCCTATTAGTACAAGTAAAAACCAATATTAATACTGACAGAAGGATTAACTTTAACTGTTAATATTTATCTTCAGTATTTTAAACCTGTGCAGTTGGCAGCAGTTTGGAGTTCTCCTTCCATTGTCTGTGATTAATATGGGGAACAGGAACACTTAAAACACTACAATATACGGTCATCCAAAAAAAACTAAAACCAAAACCAAAAAAACCTCCAAGCCCACAACAAAACTGGCAAAGGAAACTACTTTTTGTCATGATTTCTGAGATGACAGATTTCAAGATAAACGGCATCTTTTTAGGATGCTGTAAGTACTACTGACCTGTAATTTAAGGCACAGTAATTGCTTCTAACAAAAATAACCGTTCTGTTTGGTAACAAGGACCTCCCATACAGAAATTTCAAGAGAAGCAATGGATTCCTGACCTATAAAGAGCAGACGGTAAAGTACACTGCAATCATTTGTAATCATAAAATGGGACTTCTGTATTTTCACTTTCATTCCCTTTGAAGTACTTTATATAGATAGCTAATATAGAAAGAATAATAATTTTAATAATCAGACACCTTTTACCATTCCCGAGGGACATCCACTATAAAGGGAACTAGCTTTGTTCACCCACTAAGGACTACCAAAGGTTTAGTTGTCACTAGGAGAATGCTCAAGTCATATATGAAGTACCAATAAATTCTTTCCCAAAACTTCAAAATTTTGATAGAGTGCTAGAGCAAAGAATCAAAGAAGAGCTCTAGAAGTATCTGAGCTGAATTGAAAACATTTAAGGGGACTCTTAAACCTAGCAGCCTTGACATTCAACCACAAAGGATTCCTCATTTGTAGGATGACAAACTGAAAAGCTATCAGTTATGACTGACAACAAGATAAACAGATGGGCTTATCTCTTTTTAACTATGAAATGAAGAGCATAAAGTCCATAAATAAGAATTTCACTACTAACAATTTGAAAGCAGGATTACAACAGTCATTGGGATTCAAGCTCTCATGATGGAAAGGATCAGAGCAGACAGAAGAAGGAGCACTGCTTTGCTAACACAGAGAAGAGGGAAGAGACAGCATCCTTGATGCTTCCTACTTTGTTTAGCCACCTAGATCACATCACTTTGGCCCAATTGCTGGGCCAAATTAGCAATTTAGCGCAATGCCAGTAGACAATTAAAATTTCTATTCTGGAAGCTGAAACCTAAGTTATGGAATCTATACATTTTACCTCAGTTTGTGGAGCAATTTGGGGGTGGGGTCATTTGTTGTGTAAATGTGATAAAGTTGATCATGATTCATTTTGTTAAAAAATGTCACTGGCAATATTTATTCTGGACAAGCAAGCACAAATTTAAGCCAAGCTAACAGCCAAATTACAGTTTGCAGCTTAAATGTAAAACAATTTAAAAAAATAAGCTCACAGTTTGCCTAGCTTCTGGAGAGGGCCATCTTCAGCCAGTTTTAAATAACATTCAACTGAGAAGAATATTTACACAGGATACACAGTAAATTATTATGCCACTTGTTTCTTTGCTTTAACAAGGAACCTTTGCTCCTTCCAAAATATTTCGATTGTTTTGGATCAGGATTAGGAACATCACAAAAAAAAAAAAAAAAATTAGACAGATCATTAGCATTCAAAAATGCTTTAAAGCCCATGGCCCAAAGTGGGTATACTTCTTCATAACATACCACACTTGATTGTTTCACAAAAGCTACACTCAGTTTCCCTATTTTGCATTGCAAATAATTGGTTATTTAATACATGTACATTATGTATATCATTATTTTATATAATTTATTTACACAAAAGGAAAAAGTATCAAACTGAAGTGCACCACTTCATTTCTTGAGAACTAAGAATGAATTACCTTTGAGACAGAAAAGCAAAAGGTAATTTTTTTAAAATGGGATCAGCAATATTTAGGGAAGGGGAAAAAAAAAAAAAAGGCATAGCTTTCCAAACCTAAAGTTTAAACAGTTCAGGCCACATGAGCTTTCTAGGTCTGATTAAAGGAACATAACTCGCAGATGACTGGAATACTGATCTCCGACTGGAAAACAGCCAACCAGAACACCATGGAAACTGCTGGGCACTTAAAGAACACATTATTCTACCAGTTAATAGTCTAACCTTTGTAATGTGTGATTTAATCACCACTATATTACAGAAGCTGCATCTTCACTTCTAATGAAGAGTGGGCTTCTCTGTACTCAGTCATTTCACAGTGTCCAGAACAGTCTACCTGCTACCGCTCTCCATTGCCCTAGATCAAGGGAGCAAGAACAACCACCCGACCACCTCCTTCACACTCCACTGAGCTGTAAAAGTTTAACAGAGCCCATATGGTTAACATCCTGCTGGCAACTCAGGGAAGGGGCGGGGGGGAGGAAGGAGTGGGCCCCAACTAGTATGCCCTAGTGACTAAGACAGTTCATCAAAATGCTTTCATGAGGAAAGCAAATTCATCTGAAACTATGCTTTAAAGCATCGTAAAACTATTGGAGATGTTGAGCCTAACTGTACAGCATGAGGACTGGAAGCAAAGTGGAATACCATGCAAGTACAGCAGAGCAAAATTAGCTTTTACTAAGCCTGTTGCCAGTACTCATGTTAGGTGTATTAGAGCTAGCCCAAATTTCTCAAGATGCATTATGACACAGTCAACAATCAGTGTTTCAAAGAAAGATGTGATAACTTCTCCCAGTATGCAGAGAGAGGATGGCAGAATAGTGACGTGTCAGAAACTGAATACCTAGTTTCGTAACCCTTCTGCTTTTCCTTTCTCCCATATTTCAAATCTACTTTTGTCTCACCAACTCCTTTATAAGTGCTAGGGTTAAGCATTTCAGATATTGTCTTCACATATTCAGACACTGCATCTTCCTTCCAAATATGACTTTTGGGGTTTAAAAGCTGCTAAAAAATGAGGCTATGAATAGTGGGTAAGGAAAAATAATCTGGCACAGGAAGATTACATGGAGATACTTTGAGAAACACCATGCTGACTCAGACTAAGAGTACGATATTCTGTCTTCAGTTGCAGCCATAAACAGATGGCTGGGGAAGGTAAGAATGCAGCAAGCATCCATGATACTTCACCCCAGTGTTTTGCTAGCTTCCAACTATTTTCAGTTAAAGGGATTTTCCTTGGTTTGCAGTGGCTTTTCTATTTGGAGCTGTTTCCAGGTATTTCTCTGGTCTCCCCTTCAACTCATGAACTTTTTGCATTGACAATAGCCTTTGGCAAGGAAGTCCACAATGTCTACCACCTTCTACATAAAGAGCCAAGATCTTTTGTTTGTTTCGACTTCCACACCTCTAGTTTCATTTGATGGCGGCAAGTTCTTGCATGCAAAATAACACAGTCAGACAGTTTCTGTAAGTCTCACAAAACACACTGTTTATTCCAGACACCTCTTTTCCTCAGTTAGGCAGCAAGGAGCTGGAGGAAACAGAGGAGGGGACAAGGAGCAGAGAGAAACTAGCTCCAATAAACAGGAGTAGGGAGACAGAGTATACAGTCAAGTATCACCATCCATCAGCACACACATGCTCCCCTCCCACACCAGTGATAAACCATTAGGCCTAGGAGTGCACTATTATCATAGTTATCTGTGACTTCACATACAGTTAAGATCTGAAGAAGCTTTAGAAAAGATGCTTCATTTTCCCATCTACTTTTGTATTACTTGAAAAGGGGTAATAATAAATTGTAATGACAACTGTATGCCACAGCACATGCCAATAAATACGGCATGTGACAGTACATTGCTATGCGTCCTATGAAAACCTCCACAGTGCTTTGCAGAAGGCAACATGTAGTATTTACTAACTTGAACAACCTTACCCTGGGATTCCTGCCACAAAGGAATRGGCCTTAGTGGAATTTGGAGGTGGAAATACACTTCAAATGTAACAACAACAACAAAAAATAGCATCAGTATGATCTAGCAGGAAAAATTTAAAATTTACAGGGCTATGTTTACATGTATTTTCTTGTGCAACAGCCAAATGTTACAGCAGAAATAGCATGCAAACGTGTTAGAGAAGTTATAAAACAAATTTGAGTCTTACCATGAATAAGAAGAGTAACAGCTGGTAGGCTCCCACTAGTATCATCAGGTACACAATGCGAGGAAAAACATTGCTGTTACTGTAGGATATTTTGCAATGATATAATCTTTTTCTCCCCTGGGACTTGCCTGTTTATAAAGCACAGGTGTATCACTAGTTTCCTTCAGGATGCTAGTATGAAGGACAAAGACAGTAAGGGAGGATCCAGGTGGGGGAAGTAATAGCACTTGCTTAATGAAAGAAGGGGTTGGGGGAGAGAAAGAAGTGTACGTGGGAGTTTAGCTTCATCACATCTTTCTCTTCAAAGATTTCTATTTAAGGCATAGAAAAACAACCAAAATACCCAATTAGGTTGATCAGAGAAACCTACTACAGGTTTTCAGAATGATGAAAAATATAGCAATCATCCCCCTCAGTGTTGCGAATGAATAACTGCCAAGCTCCAAATACCATTCGGAAGCAGTAGCTGTGAACTACAGCAGCCTCTCTACAAGCGTGAGGGGGAATCTGCACAACAGGCGGGGCTCTACTGTCACAGTCTAATTTCCAAATGTTGACTATACTACAAGTTTAAGAGTGACTTTTCAGCAAACATGAGATTTGCTCTGTGGCACAGAACAAATGGCAATTCTTTTGCAAGCTAAAACAGAAATATGCTCAGTCCACTTCCTGGTATTGACACAGTGCACTGTTCTAACTGCATCTATTGTAAACGGAATATAATAGCTTTGCTGTAGGAAAACAGTTAAGAAAGTTATATGTGGATCATGGTGGGGTGTTTTTCTCTTAAGTTGTTCGTCTACTATTCCTTGATAACTACACAAGCTTCTTGAAAAATATTTTTCACATGGGATATACGTATTACATCTCTGCAGCAACAAAATCTCCAGGTACTGTTTTTTCCTATAGCACAAAGCAAGCAGTGACATTTATAGATGTAACTGTTGACTCTAAAGGGTTTGACAGAAGAGGCAGCAGAAAAGCAAATAATCTGCCCACTCACTGGGGACCCTCCAGTCAAGGACTAAGTTACAGTAACTTAATTACAGGAAGCTCATTTCTCAATTGTCTGCTTCTGTGTGCTCCATGGTTTAACTAGGGTATATGGAGCAGTGGGTCAGGGGGTGAGAGGCAAGGAGGGGCACCGCTAGGTTAAAGCAACACTGACTTCTGAAAAGTTTCCAGCTAATCAGATACCTTGCCAACACTTCGGTCAATCCAGTTTCACCCTTACAAACGTGAAAGTCTAATTGTTAGAAGCATGCATCAACAAATACACCTTATTTCAAAACCAACCATAGCAAGAATATTACTTTGAAAAGAGAAGCAGCAACAAGATGTCTGGAAATAAAGTTCACATAAATGTTTATGCATGTAAGTAGCAGTGATACTTCATACATGAGAAATTAAACACTCTGTTCTTAATTCTGACTCGGTCGTATTTTGGATCAGTGAAACATTCCTACAGATAAGTAAACTGTATAAACACTAAGTAAATACAGAGATGCATATGATCAAAGACTAGGCAAGTGTATCTTACAAGTCAGTGCTAAAGCTGTTACTGCCATATGCCTGGCAATTCTTTTCAGCAAACATTATCATAACATTCTTTAAAAGCAAGAATAGCAGAGTACTTATGAAAAAAAAATGAAGCCTCTCAAAGTGTAGAAATTCTAACTTGTAGCACTGTTGATTTCATTAGAAGACATTAGTATAATGTTTGGGGTTTTTTTTTTAGTAGAGCAGTTTCATCAAGACATAAGATCAGGTTTCTAAGTAAAGATTCATTTTTATTTATTATTTCATGATTAATACACACTTATTATAGAATGATTAAAAATAAAACATCCAGATTAATTCATATTTTGTTTTTAGTAAACAAAATACCTGTATTAAAGTGCATTTTTATACAAACTGCTTGAAAAATGTCAAAGGCATTATCACAGCAAGATACAGTTATAACTATATTTTGAACATGAAGACTCAGCATTATCTCATAAGCTTTATTAGCTATATTTTATGCTATAAATGGCTTACTTGGCCAACATCACTAATTTAGTAATTGATCTAGAGTACCTCAGAATGCACTACTTCGATCTGGTTAAAATCATTTCCAGTTGTTGAAAGTTATTCAGCTTTGGGCCTTTCTCAGTCCAGTGGCTTATAAAACATGGAGTGTCATGAAAGTTAATATACTGCAGCAAGTTTTACCATGAAATTGCAGCTGAAGTGCAATGCGATTCTGCCACCTTTTATATATAAATATATTTTATATCTGTATATAAAAATACACAGTTTCCTGATGATGTAGACAGTCATTTTTGATGTCTTCTGCATATGTGGGAGATTAAGTCACAATCTTGTATGAATTCCAAAGCACACAACTTGGAATTTGGAATACACCCCCCAAAAAACAAAACAAAAAAAACAACCCCACACAACAAAAAAAACTAGAGAGGACTTAATTGTGGTACTCCTAAACACTGTAGATAAATTTGGCGTCAGGAAAAGTTTTCCAATTTTAGCTTTCCTTGATAACATGCATGACGTGATATTATGTGACTGCTTGACCAGATACACATCAGATGCTACTGTACAACACAAAAATGTACATCAGGCGAGCACAAAGGGCAGCTATAAGAGAAACTACTATGAGAAAGAGAACAAGGCTGTGGAAATTTCAGATAGGAGGAAAGAATAGTGTGCCATGGAGTAAGCCTAATTACTGTGTTTAGACTTCCTTGCAATTTCAAGTCATAGACCTTTCCAAAAGTTTTATTTTCACATATGCATCACTTGCACAGCAAGCAAATATCCAACAACTGCAGAAGTTCACATGGTAGAACAACTCCAGAAGCATAGTATGCATGCCACACTCGCAAGCCAAACTTGGCTTATCTGTGCTTTATAAAGATATATGTTCAATTTGTCGGAGTCCACCATAGTACTAATTGAAGATACTCTTCTATGAATAATAAAAATTACTTGCCCAAGTTACAAATATCTGCAGTTATCCAAGACCCCAGTTTTTTAATCATTTGACACCCTGTGCCACTCTGCAACCCATGTAAAGGAAGTGTCCTTAAGACTGTTTCTGACAAACCAAAGTATTTTGAAGAATTTCAAGTTCCCTGAAAAGGAGAATTCCCTGAAGAGTACACCACTAGAATCTATATAGTTTGAGCTTCCATTGCTAATCCTTCATACAAGTCTGCACAGAAACATAGGTATCATGCTGTTACATGCAACATGCATGGTTCCAGCTGCAATAATATGAAATTTATTTTTTCTTATTATATACATTAAGCAATGTTTCAAGACTTTATTTTCATCAAAAGTTTTGAGGTAAAGCTCTGAGGTACAGCATCTAGCACAGGGTTTGCATAAATGTAGAAAACTCATCTCTCTGGAAAAAAAAAAAAAGGAAGCATTTTTTTACTCAAAGTGCTCTTGGTGTCAACAGCACACGTATGAAATTCTAGGGGGAGAACGTTGATTGTGAGGAGAAAAAAGGAAAAAACTGAGACCTCTTATAATACACCTCCATCCCTTCCTGCCCTGAATTCCAAACCTGCTGGGCACACAATGAGCCTTGGAAATAATGCTTCTCAAAAGGACCATTTTTCAAGCAAATTGAAAGTCTGTAGCTACCTAAGGGCTTTGCGCATATTTTGCAAGATTTACTTTATTTTTCTGTCCCTTAACACCTTTCTTAAGAAGCAAATAACCTACRATTGATGTGAGGTATTGAACAAGACCCTCTGGGCAGTTTCTAGACTGCAAAAATGTTTCTGGAATGTTTCTTTACCTGTTGGCAATTCTGGTAAAACGAAACCACGTTTACAGAAACCGAGAGACACTGCAGGCTTCATGGGAGTCTTCCAAAACCAAAATGAAACAAACAGCTCCCTGCCTCCCTCACCCGTACCCAGGCATGAACAAACTGTTATTCAGCGCCAACCTTGCAATTTGGGGCTGGAATGAGCAGGAAATGGCTGCGAACTGGTAGCTGGGATGTCCTCTCTAACCTCAAAGACTGTCTTTTGAGTGTTTAACAGATGCGTATGCCAGCTCACAGCCCTCACCCATCTTTCTTCAAGGATGGGAATCAATCTGTGTTTGATGGCCTTTGATATGGCTCCAGCCTTAACGATGTTCTGCAGCTCTTTCCACCTACTCCCCTTCCTTCCCCTGGACCCTGCTCCAGGCCGCTTAGAGCTCTACGCTATCACAAGTCCTGTCCTCTGTAACTCCTGACATAAAGCCAAACCAAACCTTACAACTCACACACTGGCAGTTGCTTAGGTGGTGAATTAAAATGCAGTAAGAGAAAATAAAGTCACCTTTCACAGAGCATGTGATTTTTCCCCCCMAAATTTGATCTTAAGTCTTTGAATCATCTCTATGTTTAACTGCTGGTTTACCCCAGTTCCTCTTAGAGGCTGGAGAACTGAAACTCAGCAATATTTGCTATCTTCTCACAGTCAAAAAGAAATTCTGTGTTTCAACACAATTGCCTACTTGGTAATTTATATCATAAAACATTCAAACTTCATTACTACTTAGGAGAACCAAGGCTGTGATCACGTAGGCTGCTTTTAGGAAAGCAATCAGCAAGATACTAACTGGACTTTGGTTGCAACTGGACTTCACTGCAGTATTTTTAAAGTAAAGATTTATTTATAAGGTGGGCCCACAGAATGTGAATCATTATAGAGAGAGTGAGAGACAGACAGACTGACCGACCTCAGTCCTTTGAAAGACTAGCTCTAGCTGTTTCTAATTCTTGTATTGAGAGTTCTCATAGTAATATCTATTGAGCTATATAGTAAATAAAACAAGAACTGGATTGAAAGGCTCTTTGTAGTTCAGCATAGCTTAAATTTCCTTCCATGTAAAGGGAATTATTTCTCTGCTGTTATTGATGTGCCTATTGAAATTATTATTGCAGTTTATTCCACGATTCCTTTCCAAAGTTCAAATTAATGTTTAAGTGCAACTATTTAAAAATAAAATTCTGAGATGTGTAACTTTAGGCTTGCCCAGAAAACAGTAAGCAGCAGCCTGAGCTGCAAGTTTTATTCAAAACAAAATACATATTCAAGTGAATTTTCAAATTTTGTTTTTTTTTTCAAACATTTCAAGTTTTCATATATTTCTGTGTGGGAGGACAGCCATGACACAGACAGCAAGCGTAGACAAGAGCTACACAAAGACACCTCACAACCTTGACCTGAAATAGTAAATAAATTATTTTATAAAATACTTTAATGAAACACTAATATTCCGGCAGTGGTTCTGAAGAAGGACTCAAATATGCAAGATATTAATAGATTTTAAATAACAAGTTTTCCCTAAAATCAAGTACCACATTTTCAGATGTGGGTATCTAAAGTTAATGGTCCTGAAAACAAACAAACAAACAAACAAACAAAACAGTGGTCTGATTCTCAGGCAGACCGAACACTTCAAGATTCCACTGATTTTAGTGAAAATCATGCACATTCATTCCTCCTTGCATCAAACCCCTCACGCAAATGTTTAAATTTCAGCTTTGGTTCTATGAGACTTAAGTATCCCATATAAAAAAATGGACATCAGTCAATGAGATCTCCATATCTGAAGGGGACAAAACATCTTCTCCAAAGAGGAAATCCTCGCTAGCCACTGGTCCTCTCCAAATCATATCACCTATTTTGGTATTATCAAGAATMATGTGGTAGATACAGGGAGAAAGTAAGCAAAATACACAAATAACTGAAAAGTTACTGCTATTTAGATAAATATTCACACACAAAGTTAATTCAGCTCTCCTGTAGTTTTAAGGACRGGAAGGAAAACTCATTTTTGACTTAAAAATTCTTCACAAAATTTCAATGCTTCTTTTCTTCAATATTTAGTCAAGAAAATAAAAGACTTCTCAGGGAAAACAAACAAAAACTAACCTTCACTCCTGCAGACAGGTTCTGTACCACCTGGTGTTTTATCTGGCATCTCAGCAGAGACAGGCTGAGCAAGACCTAATGGACACAAAGCAAAGAAAGCCTTCTCAAGCAAAACCAGCATGTTTCAGCAGCACACTCCCATGCCCCCCATGAAGGATGCATTTTCAGCTTACATCATTTCCATGTTTAAATGTTAGATATATAAACAAACAAAACTCACTAGACACTAACTGCAATACTGCCTGGTGGACTTTTGTCTTTAAGTGTGAATATTTTTACCCCCAAGTGAATTCCCAGCTGGAAGTCCGTCAGCTGGGGCGGAAGGGCTGCTCACCCCCAAGTACTGCTGAACAAAATACTCACTCAGAGGGCCATGCCAGCCTGCATTCAAAAAACGCCGTTTACTTCAAGCTTCAATATGTTGTACAACCCTGACATTTCTTCCATCCCAGCAGTGGGGAGGGAGGAAAAGGCTTCTCAGGCAGGCAGTGAGCCCACCTTATCTTAGCAGTTTTACGCCCCTACTCCACTATTGGCTGATGGTCAACATGCAGCCAGGACACAGTGACTGGGATTTTGTATCATGAATTTTTTTATTTTTTTTTTAAAAGCTCTTTGGAATATTTTCCCATCACCAGTTGGACTGGCACGCCCTCTTATACAAGCAAACCTCAAGGTCAGACAGATGATATGAAAACAAACGAAAAAGCAAGGTTCTCTGGCCCAAGGAAGCTCTGCTCCACTTGGGACAGGGACTTTACCTGGGTGACAATTCATGTGTACAGTGCTGTATACAGTATTATGCAGAGTGTATAGCATGAGATGCATTAGCTGTACAGTCAGAGTTCCTAATGAAGTCACTAAGTCTCCTGTTTGTAACAATGTTGTCACAAAAGAGCAGATTCAGTGCACAGAATTCTGGAGAGCAAATACAGAGCTCTGGGAGGCTTCCCCAGCTTGTCCTGTTGCAAAACCGAGGAGGAACATCAACAAAATAAATGGCTCACAATTCTTTTTTCAACAAAACTATTTTGCTCTCAAATACATCAAGTGTGCAGGATTTTTTTAAGCAATGTAAGTGACAAGGTTTATATCAGGTGTCCTATCCAGGGTGATTATATTTGTCATGTAAGATTCACATATGTGTAAAAGGCTTAGAAAGACAATAGATACTTTTGAGGTTAGGATCCACCATCATATCCTGGGGGACAAACTAGTCTCATATTTAGTTGATGAAAACTCTACTACATATGATTTTCTACACCACCTCCACTTGAGATCAAATCCACCAGCTCCTGTTCAGGAATTAGCACTGATTCAGTATTTTGCTTAAGGACTGCAAAACTTCATCCTTAACACAGATGTTTCATCCACACAACATTATACTACTGAACATTTGGAACAAGCTGAAAATCTTCTTTCAACTGCCTATCACCCTAAAATTAACAGTGATAAACCTTATCCACCTAAATATCTATACATGCGAGTTCACGGATCACAGAGCTGGACACTGTCACAAATTTATTAAACAAATGTGGCCTCAGCAGAGAATTTAAACAACTATAAACACTTAATGGTCTCCAAAATCCTTTATAAATTTGCTGTAAAACAGAAAAATACTCTCCAGAAGGGAATTTAAAAAAAAAAAAAAAAAAAAAAGAGGAAAAAAAAGAAGAGCCCCAAAAAACCCTGCATCTGTTTTTCAAACAGGTTGCTCAAAGTTAATTACCTATGTTTATCATCATTAAACAGCTGGCAAAAACAAATACACTGACCAAGACTAAAGACTTGGCAAGCTCACCTCCAATGCTTTTCATTCAGTGATCTGATACATACTGTTTGTGAATATCAAGAAAGTTTATAAATCAAATTCCAGCTATCCAGCGATTTACTAGTAAAGTTGATTAGAACTGGTGAATCACACAGAGCATTTAGGTAGTCACGTGAATAAATACAATATTTACTACTATGACTCATTTCAAAATTCAAGGAAATGCCTTCTGTAAATTCTAGGTTTTAAATAAATGGGTTCATATTACAAATTCAGGGTATAAATTGATACCTATGTACTTTTTTTTGGAGTGGGGGGAGGGGAGGAGGAGAGTTGAGTTAACACAGAATTAAAAAAATATATGTAAGTGGATTTAACCATGAAAATGCTCATGCAGTAAGTCAGTGAAATGTTAATGAAGTAAGATCAGTAATCTCAGAAATAATTTTGGATTTTTATTGACCATTTGTAGAAAATCTAAATAGGAGCAAGAAAAAAACCAACACAATATAACCTTCTTCCTGGGTTTTTCTGTCCTAATTTTTATTTATATAAGTACAAATTTCCTTCTCTAACACAGACCAACATTTCTTGCTACTTGATCTTCCAATAAAGTTACAACCTTGCTTTTGTGTCATCAAAATTCAGCACCAGAAAGCATTACGCTTAAAGATGCCTGCCAACATTCACTTCGCAGGCATTTAGTGCAGTGCCTGGGCTCATCTCTATGGAGCATGACCTATCATTTCCTGCACAAAACCAAACAGGATTCAAAGGGGCATTGAATGACCTTGGCTTTCTTAATAATGGAATGGTAGATTGAAAGCTGGATCATTCAAATACTGCATGTGAAATAGGGTATTTATTGAAGAAGTTCAGACTTTCCATAGCTATAACAGCTGTCTGTTTCAAGAACTCATTTGGGTAATCTAAGGCAATTTGACCTCTACCATTCCACTAATGGATTTTTTCACAGATTTACCAATTCAGCAGCTCTGCAGCACAATAACAGACAGTCAGGGAGGCCTAACATAGTGGCTGTAAACTAAAGAAAGCAGACCTCTGCACCCAGAAAAATCCATCTTCAAAACACTGTCATGAAACACTTGTCACTATCTCCAGAGATTTTCAGTAATACAGTCCGAAATGCGTTGCTGTTTCGTAGCTTCCTCTAGACAGCAGGTATAGCGTATGTTTAGAGGACCAGAACAGTTCAACCAGATGCAAACATGGCAGTACCAGTATACAATAGCCTTCAACATTTCCCCTCAGTATCATCTGCAAATCTAAAAATTACACATATAAACTGAGGTCAAACTAGGTGACCCAGAGTAGTATTATAAGTGATCACTTTAAAAAGCATGGAAATCCATGTATTTTAGTTCTCGAAAGTTTGATTTTTCCCCTCTCATTAATGTAAACTGGCTCCACCCTTTTGCTAAAAAATTGCAGAATATAATATACAACTTTAAAAAAATCCACGTTTTTCCTCCCCTGCTCGTCATATCATCAAGTAATTAAGGTACAAGTTTTCTCTTTACGTAACCAGGATAAACTTAATTCTTGAAGGATTTGTTTGCTTTTGTTTTCTTCTCTGAGAGGTATAGCAAAGCTAGTGGAAGGAGGAGATATTTATTTTAAAAAAATTTAAAACTGTGCTCTTGCCTTCTGTAACATACCAAATTCTAAATGAATCAAAAACCAGAAGAGAGAGTTTTAGCATTCCTTTATTTATTTATGAGGTTCATGAATTTAAGCTAGGAGGGAAATCTTTGACAAATACTATTAATCCAACCAGGAAGGTAAGCCTCTCCTCCTTCAGTGACACCAAGCAGGACTGATGTAAAAATCCAGCAGCATCTGGGGTATAACCTTGTTAATAAAATTTAAGGGAATGTAAGTCTTGCCCACTTTCTAAACAAACAGGCTCCACTAACTCAAAGAATCTTATTGCAAACTTTTGGTTACCAAAAAAAAAAAAATCAATATGGATCATAAAAGGACCTTATAAAAACACTTCTATTGGATGCTTCCAATGCTTTTGTGATATAATTATTGATATAGCTTTAATTATTCCTTCACCTTTGACTCAGCTATTCTCGTAGTCCACATGGTATATACTTAGTATTTCTGAATCCATCACTCAAAGCTCCATTTTTTGCACTGCTACCTACTGCTCACTCCTCCAAGCACTTTTTCATGGAACACCCCAGTAATAGAACTTGAAATGAAATATGTATGCATCCATAATTTGTGAATAAACACAGCTACACTGTTTATGTTTCTTAGGTAAGTAAGCAAAAACTCTTAACAGTAACCAAAAATATTCAGAKCTGTGACCATGCATTTTCACATGCCATAATCAGCCAGGGCCACCCAAATGGGCATAGTGGGAGGTCCTAGTTCAAAAGAATTCATTGTTCCTCATGGTAGACTGGTTTGCCTTTAAAATCCTGAGCTGCTGCAAACTGCAGATCAGCTTTAAATTTACGAAAAATAAGACCTCAGTTCCTTTAAACATGGGTTCCACCACAGTATCATGCTATAGCTGAATTCATGAGAAAGCATTCAAAACTATAGCACACCAGTGACTAAAAGATATTTTTTAAAAAGCATGCTCAAGAAAAATATTAGCTACCTGTATTTCAAGACAAATACAATCCTAGTCTCTCAAATTAACTGTACTTTGCTAAAAATATATCAAGTATTTTCAAATTATTCAAAATAACTATTAATTGAAGTATTGTGCTTTTCAATTTTCAAGTTTCATGGAGTTTTTTTCATTAGAGAAAAGGCTTCTTCTGTTCCATTTTTATTCTCCCAGCAATTTATAGCTGTACTCTAAAAAGCAACTAGTTTGAAAGAAACTATTGTTAATCATAGCAGTATTTGCAGTCGTAACTATGGAGTCAAAGTATGTATTTATGTTGAACAACTAACATCACTAACCAAAAATCTAACCTTAACCCCCTTCTGTGTCAGACCACTAGCCTCTAGACCACATCTAACCCCTAGACCACATCTATTCCAAATAGCTGGAAGTGATCAAATTTAAGGAAGTTGATTGGATTTCTTCAATACTCTTCAACATATAGTGCCTTAAATAGACACTGCACTTTCTGATTTTCCAGAGGCACAACCAGCACCACTATTATTAAGATCTGCTTCTGCTGTCACCACTTTATATTCCTTTAAAATACTGTATTTCATTTTTAAAGTCAGCCTTTTACAGATTAAAGAGACAGTGTTTCATGAATACAGATCAATATATGTAAAACAACTGAAACCCTTAAGTTCCATGTTACACGCTGTGCTGTCAACAGTAAAGCCAACTGCTGGTTTATTAAAAAAAATAGGGGGGGGGGGRGAGAGAGAGAGAGTTCTTCCTGCTTAATTTAAAATACCCCCCCCAACATTGCATTATACTGTGGGTGGGGAGAAAAGGGGTATTAACAGTTTTTCCTTGCACAGAATGCCATGCTTCTCAGGTGAATGGTACAGGACTTTTCACTTTCTAAATGCAACATCATTTGCAGATCCCCAAAACCAGCAATCAGAAAGTGTCAGGTTACAGGATGAACTCCAGATTTCAAGGAAGGCTATGGAAAAATTCTCATCTACATTAAAACAACCAGAACTTGAAATTTGGCTGTTTAAGACTGTATGCAACTTCATTAGACAAAAAGGACATCCACCCTGGACCTAGTTTTTGCAGTTTGTTTGCCTACAAATCCCTTCTAGATCAAAGGCATTGCTGCTCTGAAACTCATGGGAATAGCTTTGATCCTGGGTCACATAAACCATAAAAATGAGTTTATATGCTAACACTAACACAATTCTTTCACACGAACTAAGAAGTGACACTGAAAGAAACTCAAAATAACACAGAGGGAAAGGAAAGAAATGAGGATGCACAACATGCCATCAAGCCTCAGTGCTGCTTCAATTCTCCACCACCCCTAAGTAACATAGCAGTACCTGTTTAAGATTAAAGTGTTATTTCACGTTAATATTTATTCCTTCAAAATAGCACAGAATTCTAATGGCTCCTTTCATTCCCTTCTGGAATGTGTGTCTGTGATGTGGGGGTGAAGTACGGTTTCCCCGCTCCACCAGTCCTCTCCTTCAAACTCCCGCAAAGATCTCTTGGCTTTTTTCCACTGCATCTCAACACATACTGAAACGTTCCAAGCTGTCTTTTATAGGATGCCACATATTTCACTGACACTGCCAAACCAGGTCACCCTTGCAGCTTATTTTCCACAGAAAGGCCTGTAATAGTGACACAAAGGCAACTACACCAAGAGATGAGCTGCTCCAAACAAGACTATCTAAGCTATGTTAGCAAGAAGGTGCCAAGCCTCCTTTGCATGTCACTTTCTCTGTCAATGAAAGTCATGGTAACATCACCTATCTCTTCCTTCATTCTTTAAAACAGTACAAGGCTGCAGCATCCTCTGACTATTTTCTGGGCCTAATCATTCACATTGCACCAGCACCCAAAAAACCCAACTCTTTCCCCTCAAGCAAAGACCGAATCACAGAGTTCCCTTCACCACCTTCATTCTGGTTTACTGTTAGACACTGTATTTGAATATGAAAAATATCATAAATGTTCTACTATAAGGAATGAGGTGTCTGGCTTCTCCGCAGTTAAACTGCTACACATAATCATCTCCTTCCTCCCGTCCTTCCACTAGCTCTGAATCCGTTCCCAGTGCTACCTCAAGGCTTTGGTCATGGTTTTTCAAACCCACTAACAGATCAAGTTCAGCAACTAATCACTGTGTTTCAGTCTGCAAGTCAAGACAGCGTACTTTTACAAAGTAATAGAGGATACGAGGTCTAGGAGGGAACATGACCAAAAAAAAAAAAAAAAAAAAAACCTTCAAATTTTGTGTAGAATGAACTTCTTGAAAAGATGAGATTTATTCAACATTTGATCAGTGTCCAACCATGCTGCAAGATTTTTTACTTAACAACATATACGCTGCCACTATGCCAACTGAAACAAAGAGGACACCTACCCCGCAGAGTCTTCTCTGAGGAGGAWGAGAGATTAAAACTCAATTGACACTTTTCATCAAATAACCTGTATATCCTCTGGTATCCTTGCTGAGCGTAAGTTCAAAGTCTAAACAGAAAGATGCTAGTTTCAAAAGGTGAAATACATATACTTCTGGTTACTTCTGGTGCATTAACCCAAAGTAAATCACAGGAGGAGGCCCTTATCAGTTTTTGCAGGAGTAGTACCTTTCATCCCCAACATAAATCATTTCTGTGCAGGTTGCATGAAATTATTTTAGCATAAGTAAGCACTAGTACTCTTCTTTCTGTAAAGACAAACCGATAATGAGYATTTCTGAAAACATCACTTTTTACATGCACAACTTTGGTCAGAGTTCATTCCTACATCGCATACTATCATGCTGTACTATAGCAAGCCAATAGAAAACAGCATAATGTCTCTCCTGTGATGATATTAAATTGTGATAGTACTTCTCCCATCTGGCTTTCTAAATTGATGCTGCACCTCTGAGCTATAAAACCCCCTGTTCTAGCAAAGCTCCCGCAGGTGGCACTAGCTATTCCTGGCAATGCAACACAATGCTCAATTCACAGAAAAAAGCAAACATTCGCAGCAGAAACTGCTTGTCCTTTCCGGTCAGTATGCCAAGCAAGTGCTATGAATCCTTACAATTTGCAGGTATCTGTGAAGTACTGCCCAGCTTTAGAGTCTGGATTTGGGTTTACATAGTCTGACAGCCAAGCCATGATCTCACCTTTTGCCTATTTCAAAATTGTTATCATCAGAATAAATCAAAGTTCCTATCTAAAGTGCTGTGTATTTTTTAAATACATACCCATATATTGCTTCTCTCATGCATTTATACAGTGCAGCTAAACTCAGTGGCCCATACAGGTCCTCACAGAAGTTATCCCCCTCCCCCTGCCAAACCAAACCAAAACACCACCTCCATCAAGAGACCGCATTTCATCTACGCACAGTATGTCAGTCCCTTTGGATGCTTGCTCTTGACCCTAAACTTGCAAAAAATAGACAGACTTGAATGAGAAGGTTCAGTGTAAGACATTCCCAAAATACACTGTGAAGAATGAAAAACAAGGATGGGCAAGTCAAGTAGGTCAGTCCCAAGATATTTAGGGACTTATAGGCAAGCCCCAGCACTGACTGTGCGAGCAGAGCAGTAGCTAGCCATAGCTATTGAGTACTGCTGTCAGTCATGTACTAAAAGAAATATGTTCCTTAACAAGCAGATTTAAGGAATAACACCATGTACTCCATCATGCCTAGGTACTCCATAAAAACATCCAACAATGTAGTTTTCATTATTAAAATTTACAAAAATGAAGATTGAATATTTTAACTGAGCTCTCATTACATTGTTTTCTGATTTCCTTTTTTAGATAATATTAGTTCTACCGTTAAGTGCTATTTAAGACCACATGAAGAAAACCAAATTTAAAATTATAACTTACAACAAAACCACTAGAAGGCCTCAGCACAGACAAGAATTAGCAGAGTTTGACATTTTAATTAGCCTTTTTAAACCAGAAGAGCAGTTTGGTTTACTTTTAGTGTTGGTAAATTGTCACTCTTCAGTAATGCAAGTACAAAGTGCTGACCTAGCACAAGAAAAGGCATTATGCACATATATCACCTACAGTACTAAAGAGACTAAAGGATTTTAGGGTACAAGTCTTCCCATAGCAAGAGCAGTCATACTCAGATCCAGAACCATGACAGTTGCCAGAAGAGCCCATATGACAATTTTTTTTCCCTCTGCAATACTGTAAGGACTTAACAGTCACTGTCACCAGAGAGAGTTACGACCAAACATAGTCTCTAGACATTAGCTCTATGACTGCACTTGTGCCTCTCCATCCTTCAGCCCACTACACCCCACTACCACAAACACACACAGCCTCACACTCCAGCTAGGTGTTTTGACTTTGATATTAAAAACTGCCCCCAAAAAGCAAAATAAAAAACATTAAAACACCCTGCCAACCTACATTTGGTATTCTCACTGGTCACCAGCATCTCCCTTTCTTATGAGATGTATCTGTAGTTGTTTTCCTTGAAGCTTTTCTTATGAGAAAATACACTAGGCCTCCATTTCCAATAGATTTAATAGTGAGATGCACAACATAAGCCTCACTACTAGACCAAAAAGTGTAGTTTAATAAATAAATAAATCCCCACACCTTCCATAGCTGGATATGCAGCTGTCAAACTTCAGCAATAACAGAAGTTGCTTTATAGTACACATGGTTAAGGAAAGTAAACTGAAGGGGAGAAAAATTCAGTGTGGATATCAAGTTACTCAAATTCCTTTTAAAGCTCTGAACTTTGCTACAATTAGCAAAGACTCTGACTGGGCTAATAAACAATCATGCAAGCGCATGTGCAAAATTTCCCTCTTCAGTCTTTTCCACATTCGATTCCCTGGTGCTCGGCAGCTGCAACTGCAGACTGCGGATGAGGGGCAAAGGCTGCTGCCATTTCAGCTCCTGTAGAGCATGGACAGGATTAAAGAGAAAAAAAAACCAAACAAGGGCAATAACCCAGCATCCTAGTAGTCATTTTGTAATTCTATTTCTCTGTTAATGAGACAGAAAAAAGAACCCCTGTAAAAACAAACAAACAAAAAAAACCCCCAAAAACTAACTAACCCAAAATAAAACTGCTTCTATGTCTGGCATACATGAAAAAGAGCCCCTGATACTTGCTTTTGCAAGCTTTAAAGTCTCCTGCAAATTAGTTTGCTATTACAGGAGTTGTGTGGTAGCACTTAAGACAAACTTCTCTTTTTGCTTGATCCCTGTACTTAGGATATCATGGCATACTCTCATGGAAAAGACCACTGTTGTGCAAATTCATCATTTCACCACAGGATCAAATAGCAGAGGAAATAAAAGCAAAACAGACGGAGGAAGCAAAGTTATTGTTGAAGCACAAAGAATCCAAACACAGCAAACAACATAAATAACAGAGAAAGTAATTTATAATATGCAAAGCATTAAATGGACTTGAATCCATTATTACAGGCTGAAGAAATATTACAGGGATGGATTACAGTACAGACTRTATGTTTGAAATATTTTCTCATAATGGGAGAACCACATTTACCCTTTCTGCATGCATTTCACCTTCTGACACTTCCTTTTCACATTCGCATTTCCGTAACAGAAAGTTTCTTGACATCCAGCTACACTGCTCACCATCACACTTATTTTATACAGAAAGGGAAATAACATTTCTGCCAACTTAGCAAGGATATCAGACTATGTATATTATGCAAGGCAGCCTTTCTCAAAATCACAAGGCTACACTGAAAAAAAAAATCAATTTTTTTTTTAAATAAAGTTTTATAGCCCTCTTATAGTTGCAGAGAAACTCTTGGTGTTTTGAGGGTTAACACAGAAGATCAATATCTATGGGACAAACGAAATGCATATGTATTTTAGTTTTGTGTTGGCCCGGAGTCAAGATACTGAGACAGGGAAGGAAGTTTTCCTAAACACACATGAGCAGACTACAATGCAAGCCTTCAAACTGCAGTCATGGACAGCTTAAGAAATAGGTAGGGTGCATTCAAGGCTCAAAGTCTACAGAACAACCCAATGCTTAAGAGTACAACACCGATGCATCCATTTCAAAGTAGGCCGCTTTAGGGGAACCTCTGCTCTCCACTTAAATACAGGTTTCTGAAAATGAAGTCCCTTAACAATAGAGTTGATGTGTAACAATTGTTTTAATTAGGCTGTTTTACTTCTTAAATAAAATGCTTGTAAAACATTTTGCTTCACTATATATTTTTAAAGAAATAACTCCGTATGTCATTATGGAAAAAAATATAGATCTACCAAAAGTAAATCTTACTCATGAATGACAAAATATCAGCATTGTGTAGAAGGTCCATTCACTTTGCTAAAAACTTTCCTAAACAAATTAAATTCCAAGTAAACAAAAGTTAAAGATATTTTTCCCCTCAACTGCAAAATTTTTTGGAAAGCTGGACAAGAAAAGTTACAAAGAATGTTTGGTTTGGCATTGCTGATGGCAATTCACAAGAGAGAAGTCGGCTTAAAACCATGATAATGGATAACTCACTTTACACTTGGATCTTCACTATCTTATTTTTTTCTCCCTAACAAATGTTGACTCCATTATGCTTTGGAAGTAGAAGAATGGATACAGCTTGACAGATTCATGCAAGAAAACAGCTCCTACAAACCTGGTTTGTCTGTTTCCTGTAAGTACAATTGACCTGTATTTCTGAGCCAGCTACTGCATCAGCTGAAATGAGGGCTTTCGATAAGGTCCTCATAATAACTAGACAAGTAATACTCAGTTGGCTTTTCCAGAAATTGTCATTTGAACTGCTAGCCAAAGTACAGCTGTGTGTAACAAAGTTACTTACATATACCTTGTAAAACACATTTTTCCCCTCACAGCCATCAGAAAAAGACCATATACGTTTTGATTAGGGTAAGTGTGATTAACAAAAACTTCAGGATTTTTGTTTTCATCACAGAGTACATAAAATTAGAAAACCAACACAGCAAAGATCATAAAATATTCCATGGTTAAAGCTTCCAAAATTCTGACATGTTCTAGTTAGGCAAATGCTGATTCTGGCTGCTACCCAGATTTGGTTTAGGCAGTTGACTGGAAGACCACTTCACACTTCTTTCACTTCTCTTTATCTTAGGGATACATATGTATGCATATGTGTGTGCGTGTGCATGTGTCCATACACACAAAAAATAGGAAATAAGAACAGACAGACTAACAGCACTCTGCACCTTCACTTGTAATTTGTCAGAATGAATGGCCTCATAACTCAGATGACATTTCCTGTAAAAACACTATATTATTTAATCAAACCATTCCAACGGAGTGCAACTGCTGGAAGTGTGGCTTGAAAATAGTATATTTTCTAGAGCCAAAGTTTGCAGTTATCTACAGAACACTCTCTGACTAATCGTTACAGAGAAGCCAAGGYCCCCTCTCTGTACATTAGCTTAGAATTACCTGTCCCCAATTCAGCAGAGACCTGTAATTACATGCTTAGTCCTATTTACTTGTGTGGCATTTAAACGCATATGTATGTTGTGGAATATAGAGAAATTAAAGACATATGCATATGGCAAAATATAGAGAAATTAAAATTTAAGATTACATCCATGCTTAACCACTGGCAAATCATAGTTTTTGTGTGTGTGTGTGTATATATAAATTCACTGTAAAGTATATGTAACTGGCAATCCTTAAATATGACTAGAAAGAGAAAGGAAATATAATTTCACCCATCTATGATCAACACAAATATTATTTAAGAGACTAACACAGTTAAAAGCAAAAGCATACACATTGAAATCTAAACAGCCACAATTTCCAAAAGAATTTGGATGACCATTTTGACAGAATAAGTTGACTTTAACTGCTGAATAAGCTTTTTTTGTTTGTTTAAAATGTAGCATTCTCTAGACGAGGAAACTCCTTCTCTAACACCATGAATGTACAAAACTTTTTATCTCCACCACGCTTTCTTAGAAAGCTGCATTTATTACTAAACATTGCGTTGCCAAATAGAGACCTTTACCAGACCCATATGAGAACACTAGTTCCCTTCAGAAAAAAAACATATGGGGGGAAAAATAACATCATTTACAAATGTTATAGTTGGAAAGGTGATTTCCTTTAGTCGAATGCCTTTTTTCCCTCCTTTCTACACTAGTCAAAAAGACATGGTTTGAACAAATCAGTTGTTTATAAGTAATTCACAGCAACTGTATGGAGTCTGAGCCATTGTGTCTTTTGACAGGGCTTCCTAATAATTTAGGCTTAGCTTTTAATCACAGAAACAAAGAAATACAGGGTTTGAACTAAAGTAGTAGTCATCTGACACTGCTTCATGGACAGCATATAAAAGAGTAGGCAAGTGTGGAGAGTCTTTAAGGGTTTTGTAAGATTTTTGAAAGAGCTCTAATTACTCGGTCTGTACCAAAAGAGACACACACACACACACACCCCCGACTGCATATTGGTTCGAGCTTTCAACGAGATAACAAGAGTCATCCAAAATCCTTTAGCAGTTCAGACTTAATTTTATTTCAAGTAAGAGACAATGATTTGACCATCAGGAAATGTTATGCTTGAGTACAGATTGCTAAGGGGTAGTCAGTGAAGAGCTTCCATTAACTTTATCACACAGTTTTAGAATGTATTAAGATTCCAAAGCTTTTTACATTTCTACACTATCAGATTCTTTCACCCAGAAAACAAGTGCAAATTCTCCTCTCTTCTCTTTCTCCAGCCCAAAGCGGTGTGGACCAGGGCAGATGAAGGTCAGCTTTCTTATGATTCCCTTTTAACTACACTGAACAGTGGAGCTTTCTCCTTTTATACGTTTAGCAGAGAATCAAAAACAATCATGCACTGAACAGAAAGTTCTCCCTGCTCTGACTGATATGTCAGAATTACCATCACTAYACAAGGGTGCCTTACTTCCTATATCTTCCCACTGAGTAAGATTTTATTAGTGTGAAAGATRTATCATGTACATACTTTAACAATGCCAGAAGGCATAAAGGGTAATCGGGTACTTCATTTATATCCTGAGAAAGAGAAGATTATGAAAAAGAGTAAACAGCTACAAAAAGGAATTTGGTTGTCCTTAATTAAAGAACATTAAAACCAACATAATTCCCCAAATGATGTTAATATTTACTTGTCTTTGAAACTTGTGTACTATATTAAAAGTGTGGAGGAAGAAAAATAAACGAACTTCAAGTCACTGTATATTAAATCCTATAGCAAAACCTGCAATAAGAAACCATTAGACGTATTTCTTTAAAAGGTTAACTGGGTCATTTTTTATAACATGCATTTCAACTGTTTGGTTCCAATAACAACTAAAATTCATGCATTACACTGCTTTCCTGCTGGCAATGCAAYACGTAACTGCAGTAAAACAGAGATGGGTACAAAACCCAGTCTTTCAAGTTACTTCAGTTTATGTAAGCACAAAATAAAATCAGGCCACGGGAATAAGACTGACAACTCCTGAAGTACCTTTCTTTAAGAGGTGAGGCTTTATATTTCACTGGTCATTTGATCTAGTACTGGAAATAAATACAAATAAGGAGAGAAGGGGGGTGGGGGGTTAAACAGAAAAAAGATCTCTAAATAGACTTGACTAAAKTAAATATTCAAGGAGATATTACCCAACTCAGTATCAAGGGCTTCAGCCAACAATTTCCAAAGCCTTTTAAACTCTCAGTGTTAAGCCCAGTGAATTCAGATGAAAGTTTCTTTTCTTCCACTTTTAAAGGAAGAAATACCTTAAGTGAACCTTCTCCAAAACAGCCTCCCAAGTTTAGTAATAGGAGGACAAAAAACTAAAGCACTGCCAAACTATGGAACTATAGATCTATATGTTTCTAAACCTTTATGGTTTACTTAAACATTAAGTACTGATCTGCTGAAGCAAAACCACAGCAGAATTCCAGTAATGTTGTTTTAAGTTATGTAACTCCATCCTTGGTACATAAAAATCCTAGTACTTCCACTCGTTTTTTTATTCCACATTTTATATGTGGAAGAACATTGGCAAACAGAGTGCATACTAATGATGCCAAATTTCAACAGAACTCAGTGAAAGGCACAGCTAAGCAAGAACACCATCTGCCCATGCCTAGGCCGTGAGATGATGTCAGGATATTCAGTAGGGCAAAATAATAGAGTCCCCTCTGCATTTCAGAGAGACGGAGGGCCATGCATATTGCCACAAGACGCAGGAAGACATTCTATCTCCTGAGCAAACGAGATTCTGCAGCCCTCTGAGCCTTATTACAWGTAAGCAATGGGAGCAGGTGGAGAAAGAAGAGTGTTTGCTTGCCTTAGATTTAATCCATATTTTTTTCACACACCTCCCATCTTATCCTTCTCCCTGTCACTACCCCCACAGCCTGCGCAATGCTCCCAGTGGTATCACTGGACTGATGTCACTTTTTGCCTAACTGGTATTCTCATTCCCTAGTAAGTGCTGGCCTGCCAGGGCACATTGATTTACAAGGGCCAAGTCAGTTTCAAATTCTTAGTTTCTTTATAAATTTTTTCTTATCCTTGGTCCCTACCTCCCCCATTCTCCCCTACAAAGCAAAGAAGCCAAAAATTCACTTCTAATATAAATTATAGTGATGCTGCAGAGTGAGCTTGTCGCACGTCAGGGAGCAGAAAGTCCGCACAGCAGAGAAACGCTGACTGAGGAGCAGATGCTCTCATATCAAATAAAAGGTGAACCTTGCTTTTCCTCACAGCGAAGACATTCATAGGTTCTCTAGACCAACCTGTGGATTCTCTGATGTCATATAAGGGCTGAGCTCAAGTTGCAGATTTGCATCAGTGCAGACATGAAGGCTATACTCAAAATAGTACATTAGGTGTGCCCAATCCTGAGTATCAAGGCCAGCTGGCCCAGATAGCCTACATCTATGCTAATGAACCATCTTAGTCTCCAAATCGGGGCACAGAAAAACTGTCTCTCAGCAATGGTGGCTGAACCRGACCAAAGACTCAGCTGTGCCCGGAAACTGTTTGGGGAGAGCACTGACTAGAGTGCACCAAAATCATGCCAGAAAACGTGACTACCATAGACAAATTTCTTCCAGTACCTGGGAACAGTCCTAGCCCAATCTAAATTCACCAGTACAGATGCAGCTTTATACGGATTTCTCTGTTCTCCAAGGCCACCTGTCTTCAAACTTTGCTGAAATACAGTTGCTTTGAGGATCTAACTCTTGCTTGACTTTGTTTACAAGCTCCAAAGATTTAGAGTTCAGAACGGAGGGGGAAGAGACAGATGTGCGCGCACACACACACGCAAAGACAAGAGAGCAGAAGGTATAATCATGCTTACATTCAACTGAAGTACTCTCCCCTCATGCATATGCCATTGACAGTGACAGGGTTCACTTCAACCTCTCAGTCCTGACCTTTGAAATGGTTCAGATAAAATCCTTTCAATAAGAAGCACAGTTGTTGCAACACTCAAACACTTCTCTCCAACATCTCAGCTCCTGCTTAGACCAACCACAGGTAGATGCTTCCTTTGACTGTGTAAAAAGGAGATGTCTCATAAGCAGAGTTCAAAGAAGGCTTCCTAGCTCTGTCCTAGTGACAGCAGCCAAAAGAAGACTTTTTCCATGACCTCACCTCAGGGAACACACAAGTCTGAAGTCTGATCAGTCCTTATCACGCTAGGAGGGTTATACTAACAAAATTTAAAGCAGACCTTTACTGGAAATGAGGATTTTTCTTTTTTTAATCTAATTCCAGTACCGTTTAAGCAAAAGTCATTAGAGTTGGGAAAGAAGCTGCAATGCATCATAATTACACAGAACAAAAGCCAATTTTTTCAAAACTGATTAGTCATTTTGGCATCCAGCCTAAATGGTGGAAAATAAGCATTTGGCATACTTTGCAAAATCAAGGCACTTCAGTTCAAGTTGAGGTATTCAAAGCTACCAGTTATTTTTTGAAAGTCTCGGGTCTAAATGCAAGAAAAGTTTTATCTATTTTAAAATATATATACATAAATATAATATGGTGCTTCTGTTAAATAGTTCTTATTATTTGCCTTT
The DNA here is from genome assembly GCF_003343035.1 of Apteryx rowi. Classification (NCBI taxonomy): domain Eukaryota; kingdom Metazoa; phylum Chordata; class Aves; order Apterygiformes; family Apterygidae; genus Apteryx; species Apteryx rowi. The sequence continues at coordinate 1,256,138 of NW_020447397.1, read as the reverse complement.
CTCTTCAAAGTAGGTATGAAATAAAATGGGAAATAAAATAGATTATGTAACACCCAGAGGGTTAAAATAACATCACTTTTATATTTCTTCTAGAATTATTTTGTCTTTTTTCAAAGTTAGCTTTGGGCAAAATTTACACACAAACTCAACTATCTAATTGATTTGTTATAAATTATTATTACTGGTTAAAATAGATTACCTATAACTACCAATTTCAAGTCTCTGAAGATTCAGCATACTTCTTTAAGGAAATAAATGTACCTACTCTACTTTTCAGAGAATTGATTACAAAAATATGTTTTTCCTTTTTCAATTTAAGCATGCCTTAAAACTGAAATAGATAACTAGTTACTCATATGTTCTGAGAGGTTTTATTGTAGTTTTGTTCTGCCCCCTCCGCCCAGGACTCTATCAAACATCTACTTCAACTGATGTATCAGTGTGCTCAGATTTCAGTCACATCATATTTAGCAAGATTATTAGAATGTATCTAGTGAAAGGTTGAAGAACTTTATTTCAACTGAAATAAATGAAAAAGACATATTAATAACAAGGAGGACACTAAAGAGCCTTATAGACTCTGAACTGGTAGCAGATAGCCTGTGTGTTCCCGTATGCCTTATTATGGCACAATGTTTGACACCCCAGTTTCCCTCCTGGTTGCTTTCATCTATCCCAGGAGGGCTGCATTCCACAGAAGCTCCACGCATGCACTGTCACTTGTATGATGCTTTTGAGGCTCTTTAGGATTAAAAATGCTATATATAAAGCAGAATGGTATTCTAAAAGTGGCATGCACATGCTATTTCTGCCCACATCTAAATAGAAACTACAGCCCAATCACAAATGCGAACTAAGTAGAACATGTACTGAAAAGCTATTCATGTATTTCTGGCAAACAATTTCTGAGCAGGTTTCCTTCAATGTGATGATTCATGAGCATAGTACTACATATTAAACAAGGTTCATCAGAAACGGAACAGTCTTAAGCCAAGCAATCAGTTATGGTAATAGGAAATATATAGCAAGTAGAATACATGTTAGTTTGCTGGAACTGCACAAGGCAGCTAATTAAAAAAAAAAAAAATCCCCATTTTTTTAGTGACAGGGAAAAAAAGAGCCTGTCAGAAAACAAACATTTGGTATGCTGGAAAATGGACAGCCAGTGCAACTGGCTAACACACATGGAATTAATTCTATATAAAAGCAAACTGCGGAATTGCTAGCTTCGCACAGTTCCTTGTACAATATTGTGGCATGATCCAATATGCAATAAGCCAATATATCACTTGATTTAGTTTTGCTAAGAAATATCTTTTTTTTTCCCCCCAAATAAGATTTTATGTTTCATACATTAGGCATTTTTAACAGTTCCCAGACACTGTTCACTGCAAGTGACACCCCTCTGACATCTGGGAGATAGAAGATGAGGCAGAGACTGAACAGGAGGAAACTTCCTTTAATGGACCAGATAACTCACAGCCACATTCTTCAGGATCACAGTCACTATTCTGCCTTCCCTTTACAACAGACCGTTGCACTCAATGCACGCTGGATTTTGAGGAATCCAAAGAAAGTCTGAGGAACAGCAAATCAGAGGATTTGTGCCCAACTCTTGCTACATATACTAGGGGACAAGTAATAGATGTTAGTTTAACTGTTTCCAGTACTTCAGTATAGACAATTGTTAATTCCTATCTTCAGACTGTACCAGTGTAGCTCATTCAATCAGCATAATAAACAGTCAAATACTGGTCTGTTGTAAGCTGCAGGATTGACTAGCCACTTTTATTGAAAGCAGTGTAAAAAAATAGTCACAGCACTAATTCAACATGTTAAGATTTGCAAAGATGAACAGGATGATCTTTAAGTAAAAATAAACCTYGATAAGTCTTTCCACATTCCAAAGTTTCTAAATTTGATGAAACACAGCCAGTCAGGGAACACACTGCTCCTTTCTCTCTCTGCCAGCTAGCAGAGCCGCTAGCCATTGATGCCCTTCTTCTCATCACTTGCCTTTGCTTTTGTTCCTTCCCCTTTCGCATTTCCCAATATTTCCCAACAGGCCCTCTTTATTTATTTATTTAATAGAGGTTTTATTCCCAGACAGAAATTTCTGTTCTGCCTCCTCTCTGCTCTCCCCCCCCCCCCCAAATATCCTCGTCAGCTTTTGTGATTTGATTTTGGACCCTGCTGAAACCAATCTGGTTCATGAGAGAGCAGCTCCAACACCTATGTGTGGTTGAGTCTCTCTCCTATGCTATGCTGCTCTGTTTCTGCAAAGCAAAAACTAGTAGAGCTGCTGCAGAAGCAATTTTTTTTTTTCCTATTTCCTTTTGGGCACTAGCAGAAGCTTTAGAGTAGAGAAGCAAAGTGGAAAAGAAAGCAGCAGGGCTGAAATTGCATTACTTGCTAAGTTAGAAGGCAAAACAGACTATGATAGCTTCCCTAAAAGTCATTGGGACTATAGAATTATATACAAAGATTGTTAAAATATTTGGGCTAGGAACATTGTTTTCAGAATACATGTATTTTTGTACACATCTTATTGGTAAATATGAGCCTGCTACTGTAGACTGCAGTGAAAAAGCTATATCCAAACAGCATCAATTAAACACCAATACTTTATATAGAGCATAAAGCATGCTTCAGAAATTTTTCCTCTTTTAATTCATCCTATCAAATCCAAACACTGTGGACACTGGCATCTTCAAGACATTTATCATAAACAGTATCTTTGAGAACACAGGTTTGCAATGCTAGATCAACACACAAGAATCATCAAGGGAAAAGGATATGTTTACTTTTACTGATAAAGATCAACTGCAGGAAGTACATCACTACATAGATAGTAAAACATTTATATATAAATAGATGTAATATAAATATTTATTTACATTATGCTTTTCACAGGCACAGAATGAAGCATGGATTTTTCTATTATTACTGCCAATTTCAGTTTAAGGAAAAACCCCAAATACTAATCTCGTTTCCAGCAAGCATTCAACAGGCTTGTGACATTCACCTTGAAGACCAAAATCCAAGTTACCAGGTGAGGAAACTTCTCATGCAGGGCAATTAAAAAACAAACAAACAAACAAAACAAAAAACTGAATTAGACATGCCTTCATCATTTATACAGTTATTTATGCTAAGGAATTTACTGAAGCATCTATATCCTGGCACCTAATATGGACAGAGATAAGACAAAATATGATTTGACAGTATCAAGAAATGCACACTGCTCTCAGCATTGAAAGGCTGTAAAACAGCCTTATGAGAATTACTACTTCAGGAATTTAAACAACATCTTGGGTTGCAACCTGGCTGCATGGAACAAGCAGCAGCACACATAGAGTTGAGGAATCATCCGATTCCCGCATGTGCCCTGTTGCATCACAGCCAACGAAGTGCAACAGCACTCGCATGTGGGGCTTCTCCAGTCCCTAAAGTGAAAAAAAAAACCGTAGTTCTTATGCCCTCTCATCTCTTCTGAAAAACAAACCACAACAAAAAACAGTTGTTCCCAAGACTGCAGAAAACTGGAAAACAGAAGATAATACTGAATGGGAAGTTTGGTTGGTAGGATTCTGTGCTCTTCTGGCACAATAGTCACTGAGTGCTCTCARCTCCTGTGGCAGAACAGGCAACTTCCACCCCTGCTCCCTCACAGAGGCATCTCACACCTGGCAAAATGGGGCCACTAGGTCTATGATTAAAATGATTGTTTTTCCAAGGAAAAACAAAAAACCCAAAACACACTACAAAGCTGGAGAAGACAGTCCTCTCACAGAACAATTATTTTCCTTATCTGAATTTTACGCTTTCACCCAGCTTTTGTTTCTTTGTTCTACACATAACAACACACATATTACCGTTAGCAGAAGTGACTTACAGAGTCGTCAGCATCTCTTGAAGTCTGCTGGCCTTTACCAACACAGCAGATGGTCATTACTTCAAACTTCCCACCCTTGAGCATCATTAATTCAGGAGCAAACTAATTTAAATGGACTAATCCTACCCAATTCATAAAGAGCCCATTGTCCTATCCAAATTAATAGCATTAGAGCTTGTGTTAACAGATGTGCTTCAGTAAGACAACAAGATTTTAAATTATAATGTACAGTTTAAAGTCCAGTTTAATAGCATTTTTCATAATATTGATGCATAAGGCAAATTTTAAAACCATGAATTTATTCCCAGAATAAACACAGAAAAGTTTGATCATAATTTTGCTTCAGATTCTAGACAGAATTGGCACAACTTCTTCAATCATCCTGTAACTCATTTGATCAAAAGCTCTCTACTCTGAAACTGAAAGTGGTGCACAAGTCTTTCGAAAGGCTTCACTTCATCACGAAGATTATTAAAGCCATGACACTGGCGCTGTCCAAAAAAGAGGCAGGCAGTTATGGTGTCTATTACATAAGCAACACAATTTAGACCCAAAATAATAAGAAAGGACTCAAACCAAATCTGTAAAAATTTGGAGTAGGTCTTAACTTCTTTTATGAATCATCAGCGGACATTTTAATGCATGTCAAATGGAGAACAAAAAGGAGTAAGGTGAATATTTTGTCATGAAAAATAGGCAAACTGTTCACAGTAAAACAAAGGAAGAAAAACGTGTTCAATACGAACAATTTCCATAAAGGAACATCAATACACAAGAAGCAGCTAGAAAGGTATCTTTCTATCTCATGGGAGAAAACAAAGAAAGTAGAATTTTGAAAGCATCCATGCTCTTTGTGAGGAAGAGGTAGCAAACTTTGGAAGACTGTAATCAAAGCAATAACCAAAAAAACCCAACCAGCAACAGAACAACCCAGAGGGAGAAAGAATTTGCTTTAGTTTTAAGTTACATTGCTGCTCCTCCACAGAACTGGTCCACATTTTCTTACAATCCTGTATCTCAGAAACTTCTCTTGCCGATAGTTTGTGTGAAAAGTTCTGTTTTCAATAAATTGCCATTTTCCAATAAAATATTTTTGGATGAAGAACTCCTAACTAGCTTCACTTGTAAAATCATTTCTCAAGAGTAACATTTCACCAAGTCCCATTCCTTTCCTTTTTAAAATGGGTACATTGTGTGCTTTAAAGATACCCACTCACCCACATATTCCCACAAAACAAGTAATGCTAGTATTCAAACCGATATGTATGGAGGACATTTTTTCTATCTATTTCCTTATGGCAGAAACAAATATAAAAGTTATGATTGCTAAGGTTTTTCTTATTCTACCTTGAAAACAGGATTAGAAGTCATATCTCCAGTAACAACCCCCAACTGTCATTTAATCACAAAAGACTGATATCCAAATACAAAATATAACTATCTTTACTAAGTTAGGTTACACACCTAAATTTTTATTATATAATATAAAATATAATTCAGACTGCATTTATCCTTGAAATACAGCTCACAGCAATAGCTGAAGGAAAGAAGTTAAGTTGAAATGGTGGTGGGGAGGGGGAGGAATACACTCTTGGGACATGATGGGGGGGGGCAAAGGAAAAGAGGAATAGACTATTTAAAATAAAAAAAAAGAAAGAAAGAAAGAAATGTTAACCATAGTTATTCCTCCTGTCAAATTCCATACTGGAAAATTTTGAGTTTCAGAAGAAATTCATGAACAGAAAAAAACCCAGCATTTGATACACTGTACTTTTGCAACTACAGATAGGTATGCAGATTGCATTTATTTTTTCCATGTATTAAATATTTTCTCAAATTCCTACAAAATGCAGCTAATAAAAATATTTACAAAGGATGAAGTGGAAAAAATCTAATTCTCCCAGAAGGAAACCAGATGTTTAGTATCTTCAAAGCAATGCCAATGCTGATAAAAGCAGTAATTTTTTCTTTTAGCAGTTGAAGTTCCTGCTATATTTTCTTTTACTAAACAGCTACATATCACAACACTTTAGTGAATATCTGCCTCAACGGACCAAGTATTTTTACATTTTTCTTGGGATTGTTTTGTGTGTATAGTAATCAATGCATCAATGCTCAAGCTAAAGAGCTTTCTCTGAACATTCTGTAAAACAATAAATAGGCCTGCTATAAGTCATCTATTGCATCCTTAGCTCAGTATGAAAGAAGTCACATCTGTTCTCAAAGTCAAGATTCCATACTAAAAACATTTTAGCAAATTTCTATACAGCATTTTGAATATGATTAAGCCTCGCAAATATTCAAGTGTTTATCATGAGTCATGCAAGAGGCAAGATACAAGTCTTAAGTACTACGCTGAAGTACTAGATTGCAAAAATCTCAAATTAAGGATTTACTGTGTTTCTTAAAACTTACCTTAATATGCTAACAGTGTCCCTTTAAGACACCTATGAAATGGAATTCACAAACACTTGTGCAAATAGATTTCAACCGATTCTATGGATTTATCCTGTATTACTTGGCTGGTGCCACAACGAATATTTAGCTACAACATAATGCTKGCCAACAGATGCAAGATAAGTCCAAAATCCTATGGGAATAGACTAAATGTTTAAAAGGCTTTGGAGGCATGAACAGGGTCTCTGTGCATCTCATTCAGAAAGCAAGGGATTATTTAATTGCTTAAATTACCCTTGGACAAGATTAATTAAAAAAAAAAGAAGAAGAAGAAGAAGAAGAAGGACCAGCTTTACAACTAGAATGAAGAAAAAAGAAAACCTTAAAATTGTTTTTATGGTCCCTGTTTTTCCAGGAATCTGAAAATTTCCCATTTTATGATATTTGATCTGAATGTACACGTACATTTCATCAGTAGTTCATCTGCATGCATTTGGCTGGAACAGATATAGTCATGCTTTCTAAAATAAAAACAGTTCACACTCGCATGAAAAAAGAGCAAGTGATAAAAGTTTAACCTTAACTATGCTGGATTATTATGTGATCGATAAGTCTGTATTGTTTGCAAACTAGGGGTGGAAATCAGAGCAAGAGAGGGATCCCACTTTTGATCAGTTTTTATGCCAACACCATAAGGGCACATATATCACTGGGGCATTAACTGCAGCATGAATCATTTATGATGTTGTGAATTTGGTATTCATCTCTGTTGAGGACTATGGCATGGTATATTCTTACTCACTTTTCCTATCTCCAGTGGCCATATGCACCTGGTTTTTGCAAATCACATTTAACTTAATAAAGGCTATAAGCTTCCAGCTAAAAAGCATCTCACAGATGCAAAACTGCGTCTCTACACCTCCTCCGTTATGTGATGGGAGATGACAGGGCAGGAGCAGAGAAGCCCTTGCGATAGCCAGTGACAAGAGCGAGCTGAAAAAGCAGTTTATCTGAAAAACATCAGAAACCTCCTGGGAAGAGGGCAGCACTGTTGTTGTGCACTAACTTTAGTTGACCAGCCATGTCCAAGCTCAACATAAACACTGTCAGTTAAGGCACCAAAATATTTAGACTTTGTAAAAGCAGGCTACTGGCACATTGCTTAAAAGAAATGCTGCAATTAAACATCATGGAAGCAACAAGAAAAAATAAATGTATCAAAGAATGGTTGAGGTTGGAAGGGACCTCAGGAGATCATCTAGTCCAAGCCCCCCCTTCTTAAGCAGGGTCACCTAGAGCACGTTGCACAGGATTGTGTCCAGATGGCTTTTGAGTATCTCCAAGGATGGAGACTCCACAACCTCTCTGGGCAACCTGTTCCAGTGCTCTGTCACCCTCACAGTGAAAAAGCTTTTCCTCATGTTCAGATGGAAGTGTCTGTGTTTCAGTTTGTGCCCGTTGCCTCGYGTCCTGTCGCTCGGCACCACTGAAAAGAGTCTGGTCCCATCCTCTCGACACCCTCCCTTCAGATACTTATACGCATTGATAAGATCCCCCCTCAGTCTTCCCTTCTCCAGGCTAAACAGGCCCAGCTCTCTCAGCCTTTCCTCATAAGAGAGAGGCTCCGGGCCCCTAATCATCTTAGTGGCCCTTTGTTGGACTCTCTCCAGTAGTGCCACATCCCTCTTGTACTGGGGAGCCCAGAACTGGACCCAGCGCTCCAGATGCAGCCTCACCAGGGCTGAGTAGAGGGGGAGGATCACCTCCCTCAACCTGCTGGCAACGCTCTGCCCAGTGCAACCAATGATACCATTGGCCTTCTTGGCCACAAGGCACATTGCTGGCTCATGGTCTACTTGTTGTCCACCAGGAATAAACAATAAATAATAAAAACATAAAACAATGTTAAGTGGTAAGAATTCTGATTTACAGAGCTCTTTCAATTAACAGTCTTCAAAGTACTTAGTGCAGTAAGAGAGAACAAAAAGGTTTCCTGTAGACACACTCTAGGTTTGCACAGAGGGCAGCCACCGACTTGCGTACATCCCACTTTCACTCGCTCCTTTCCAATACAAGAGTCATGAAGAAAAGTGTCCCCCATGTCACACCAGCAACAAGCTCTGATACACTCCACCACCTTGTACCTATTTCACCCATATGTTTCATTCTCATATCTCAACTGCTCTCCCAAACATTTCTCCTCCCCTCCTCCAGTCTTCAAGCCCCCTTCTGCTCACCCCTGTCCCTTTCCATACTTCACTGCCCCTCCATCCGACACACTTCCAGCACACTTCCTTCTCCAGTCTGTAAAATTAGGCAAGGATCGTCCGCTGGCTCCATCCCCGAGCCCTCTCCAGGAAGGCAGGGAGGCTGAAGCAGAGGAAGAGCTCCTGACACCTGTATCTAAGGTTTGCTCAACTCTCCTTGAGTTATGCTGCAACACACCAAGCAAAAGATGTCCAAGTAAGAGATGGAAAAAGATCCAAAGCACTTAAAAACTACATCCTAGAAGTCATAGCAAAAGCAACACGAAAGTTTCAACCTTAGATCCATGGTGTATGTGCTATTTTGTTTTTCCCTTCCCCCAGAGGAAGCCATATTCAGCATCATTTTGAAGTGTTACACCTACAATACAGTTAACTGCACTATGAAGACATGACTCATCACCTACGCTGAGTAATCAAAATACAGTCCGTTCCTGAAGTCTTTACAAGATGTGGGGTTTTTTTGGTAAAATAGACTTATTTGGAAGATAGAAACAAGTCATTCTGCTCCAGCTTGTGATTTGTTTTTCTGTTCTGGCTACACCTGTGACAAGGGAACAATACTGTCCCTTGTCACCCATATCCCCTCTATTAACTAGCCCTGAAGAGGGGGTGAGGGGAAGGGGGGTGGGAAAAAAAAGTCTTCAAGACAGTTTCACTGCTGTACAGGATGCTCAACAGAAAACAACAGATGTGCAATAATCACTACTGCCCATTCATTTCCTTTATGTCAGAAAGAAAGTAGCAGTCATCAATTAAGAATCGCTATCTACTGGACACAAAAGGAAGTATACACTTTGCCTTGATCATCTGACCATAACAATAGGAGATGTCAGTGGGAAAGGACTGACCACTTAGGGGGAAGACAGGGGTGAGTGAGCCTGGGTTTGTGGATTTTAAAATTAAGACAGAGCTGAGATTTTTTGTTTAACATATGATTTTTTTTTTCCAAGAAAATTCATTTTGACCACAGAATATACAAAATCCTAACAGTATTTTCCCAAAATTTTTTCGGGTAATTCTTTTCATTTGATCTTTTTCACAGCAAAAAAAATCCTAGTGTGAACACTCAAGATGAACAAGCAGCATCTGGTAAAGATGCTTTATCAATTAACAAGGACATTTTTGGAAAATGGTTATCACAGTTTTTATGAAGCTGTTAGTCTAGATGTACAAACTTTAGACTGTCAATAGGTCACTAGCATAAACTGTTTGGGCTAGTGTTTTGAGAAATCCAGTTAGATCTGTGGACATTTCTGTTAAAGATTATGTTCACTGATYAGCTTTGTTATTCTGAACTGGAACAACAGCTTTAATAAAATTGTCAGTAACAAAACACCCAAGGATGTGCTTTATGTGTACTGCAGTCTGACTGCAATCAGCAACAAAGAATTTGGAGGAAACTTAATAGAAATTGCTAGCCTTAATTAAGGTATTAGGTCCTAATTTAGTATGCTAAATTACCCTCTGAATATTCCCATGGATACTAAGGCAACTGCCCTAAGAACCAGGTAGGCATTGTCTGCCAGAAAAACCTTTTTACAGCCCTTCACATCACAACCAAATCCCTATTCTCAGACTGTACCKCTACTCCATCACATAACCAAAAATAGAACAGACTGATAGAAAAGCTTACATGTGGGCATGCATCATTCCTCTCCACCCCCATGCAGATTTTCAAGCTCACATGCCATTAAAGATATGGCCTAAACAAAGAATTCAGTGATCCACAGATGCTCAAGGAAGTTTTTTTTTTGTTTTTTAAGTACTGACCTTTAGCATACACAAACTCCATATTAAAACACATCCTGAATTCCTAGAACAAGTATGTCAATCTTATGTTTCTTTCTCAGCTACAGAGGTCATGATTTTAAGAGCTACTAAGGCCCACATTAATTCTTTCCAAAGATCAGAGCATTCTAAACAGCAACTTATTGAAACAATTAAAAACATGAAATTGTTAGATAAGACAAATGGATAATAGCAAAACATAAATCTATTTCATAAAAATATCTTCCCCCCACACACACACCTCCAAATTTTTTCAGAATGCAAATATTCTAAAACCTTCAGACTTAATTCTCTGGCACATTAAGCAAATTTGGCAAAATTATTGTTGGTTGTTTTTTTGGTACAGAGCTAACATGTGGCCCTAAAAGCTGTATCTGCCCAAACAATTAAGCTATCCCTTTTAAAGGGCATCACTCATATCTTAGTTTTCTTTCTTTTTCCCCATGAAATTAATTCCATATTATATACACTTCATCTAGTGCTTGAATGACCTATCCCTTTAGTAGATACATTCTCACACTCCAGTTCTGTTGATACAATAGTATTTCTGATGCACTTCAAACTGTATGTCTGCCACGTTTCCCAAAGGACTTTAGAAAATCCTCTGCTTCTTTGCATACATATATACGCCATGTTATCTCAGCTTTCAGCAAAGATATTGAGACTGACATTCTATTTTAGCTTTTCTGTTTATGACGAAAACACATTAAAATCACCACAACCCAAAGCAAGGTCAAGCAGAAGATTTGAAATGAAATGTATTGGGGAGAGGGGGGAATTTGCACAAGTTGCTCACTTTCTAAAGGTCACTAGGCAAATACTTAATGTGCATTTTAATATGTGCAAATGTCATGCTAAATAAATAAAACATTTTGATGAGTAGAACTTCAAAATATATGGTCCCTCCACATTTGCAGACAAGAAAATATGTTAGTAATTAACTAACAGCAAATAACATAGGCAACAAATGTAACATACATTTAAGAAGTGGTATGACCTAAACTGAATACAACATGCAGTAAATTATTCAAACCTTGCTATTTTAAGAAAATACTGAAGAAGATTTTCTGTTCTTTCTTCTCTCAGCCTCTTCAACACGCTTTACTACTTACAGACTCTTATCCTTTGGATCCAAAGGGCAGTAAGATCTCTCTAATGTATATCAGAGGTAAGCTTTAACTGAATGCTATGCAGTTCTGTTAGTTCCTATCTATTAAAGCTATGCAGCCTCAGTATATTGGATCTGCCATAAAATTGCCACTGTCTTAAAATGGCATAGGTATTTGAATACAACTGGATCATCAATACATACTACAAAAAAGCCCTAGTATCAGTAGGAAAGAATAAATATTATTACTTAGTGTTCTGATATTGCATATTAGTTGGGGGGGGGGGAATTATGTTAATTGCCACTGGCTTCTATGAGCTGCAGAGGGATACTAATCCACACTGTACTTGTTTCAGCATTATGTACTCCAGCTGGAAGGAGTAAAGCAGGTTATTTATAAGTCATTGAGTTTTTCCAAATACCAGTGTTTGTGCAGTTATCCACAAAGCCCGTCACTGAATAYCCTCTTTCTTCAGAGAGATGAGATGGCTCCTTTGGGTTGGCACTGGGAGTGAGAGATTTGTAAGAGTGGGGGAAAGGCGGGAGAAAGGAACCTTGCCTAAATCTATGCTTTTGTTGAACATTTACTGTGGAGCTTCAAACCAGCCCAACTGTGAAAATGTCTGGAAAGTTAATTTGTTTTAGATACTTGGCTGAGTGAAATTGTTCTATCTAAGAGACATTTTAAGACATCTAAATCTGCTTTTCCTATTCTCTAAAGTTCCTCAGGTCCCCCAAGACTTTCAGGTAATAAGAGTATATAAACAACATGAAACCCCTAAAAAATATATAAACTCAGACAGAATAATCAATTTGTTTCAAAATGACATAAGCAATATAGGAAAACTCTGGAGAACACAGAACTAAGTCCCAAATTTCTAAAGCCCTACTACTTTGCTTAATTACAAGACCATTCTTGCTCCATAAAAATGGCACTTTTAACTCCCAAAAGAAGGAATCATGCAATTACGCAAAACTTTAGTAAGAAACCAATGCTAAAATTGAAGATTTAGCCTCCTCTAACTGCTTAGGTACCCAAGAAATCAACCCATTTAAATTTAGACACTTAATTTTATTAGCATAAAACCCCACTAGCATGCATATTGAGGAAAATTGCTGTCTTGGCTAACTTTAACATTTCAGGCACACCTTTTACATACAGCTATTTGGGATTTGCATATTAAGCAGTCTTATAGTTAACTTGGAGTATGTTCACTAAATGCCAACAGTATTCATCTCAGCAAGAGGCACAGCAAAAATGGTCTCTTTCCTTAAATAAGTAAATCAATGAATAAATACAATCTACCTGGTAGAGCACTCACCAAAGAAGTCGCCTTTAGGTTAGGCAAAGTGGAGTCACTTTTCTTCTCTTCTGTTGAATCTGTTGCATTCTGCAGAAAGGAATGTGAAATTTATGGAATTAGAAAAAAGGTAAAAGGGAGCACAACTCCATAATCCATGGAGGGGGACATGCTCATCCAGATTTATGAAATCCAAGCCACACTCACAGTACTGCCTTTGCATATTGCCTTACGAAGTAACTGGATGAAACGCGGTATGGGCTGACACTGGTTCAGACAGACTAAAGAGTCAGATTTTTCAACAGGGTTTAGACACTAATGTGATTCTGAAAATCTCATTACAAGTCTTACTATCTCTGTGAGCACCTACATACCTTTAAAATCTCAGTGAAACAGTTTATTTAAGGTTACATTTTAAGTCTGTGGCAGAGCACTTGGATTCCCAAGCTCTAAACTCTGAGAGCTTCAAGTCATGCTCCTTCTAAAAATTGCTAACATTGATGTTAAACCTAAGCATCTTTAAATTAATGTCTGGAARCCCCTACCCAAAACGGATCCTCCCTTTCCTGATGAGTATTAAGAACATATCACTAGCTGTTCAAGCAAAATCAGAGCCATGAGTCATCTTCCAAGATTCGTCTGGTACCTGCATCTGATCTAGATGTTCTCAAGAAGCCAGCAAAACATGATATATATCCAAATCAAAACACTGTTTCCTCTAGCACTTAACAAAAGGCAATGCTTTTAATACAGTTGTGATGCAGGCTCTCTATAGCACCGTTCATTAGCCTGTTTTGAAGCCTTTGAAAATATGCGTTTCTTGATTTAACAAGGGAAAGGACTGATTTCCTTTGCTAATTACCCAACCGTCCCCAGCTTCGGAATATCATTCAGAATATCAGTTACGAACCGAACAAGGTATCAAACACACCATTGTTATTATTTTCATTTCTATAAACCATCAGTTTAGGTTTATCTATTCTAGAGCACTTCAGGATAAATTTATCTTACTTCTCCGTCATAACTTTTTGTGCTTACGACTCAGCCAAAGGCAACAGGGAAGACTCCACAGAAACAGAACATCAGATGTTCTTGCTCTGAACTTTTTAGGAGTTATTGAATGTAAGACTGGACAAAAAGCAGGGTGTTTTTTTTTCTTTTTTATATCACCAGAAGGTATGTTTATATACTTGGAGTGGGAACTGCGCACATTCAGCTGCAATTGATTTCCTGTATGGCAAAATACCTCAGGCATTCAGCTGGCTGGGGACATTACAGAGGCCTCTTACCATTACCAGTTTGAGACCAGGAAGCTCTGCTCAATGCTTGTTCCTACGCCAGAATAAACAGAATCCTTGCTGGGCCTCCAAGATAATTTGGTCTAGGAAAACCAAACCATAAACAGGCAGGATTTTATATTTAAAAAAAAAAAAGCTTAAAAATATTCATCTACTTTCAACTTAAACAGTAATACAATCGATTCAATCTCACTAATGCAGCATGATGTTCATCTACAGATTTAAGTACAAAAAAGCTCTTCCATCAATGAAGAGATGCTTTTTAATGAAATATCAATACATTTCCCCCCCATCCAGTTGCTAGATTTACAACAATAAATCAACACTGAACACTACAAGGCAGCTTCACAGATTAAAGGACTATCTATTTTTTCCTCTTTTAGTATCATTGAGTGACATTAACATTATTAATTTTTAACTACAGCATTTAGTTTTTTCCACGTGTAGCAGAAAACATGGAATAGCCTCCACTAACGTTTCTGTGAATCTGAAGAGGGAAATACATGAGTAGTTTTACTCGGTTCCTGCGATTAGGCTGTAACAGTCATAACATTCAAATGCCCACCTACCTAACTGTACCTCAGACTGCAAATTAAAATAAAGCCAAAATACAAGATGAGCTGTAATTACCATCCTACTTTCCATTTAGTCCATGTGAGTTTCTTTATTCTGAAACCCTCCAGAGGCAAAGGTCTCCATTTCAATTGCTACAGAAAGCAGTTTCTTTAAGAACCCAAAAAAAGCCAGATTGTCAACACATGTGAAGTAGGGGTAATCGTGACCACTTAAATATAAATAAATGTATTAAAAAGAAAAAAAAAAAAAAATCAAGAGCCAGGCAAATCTGAAGAAACATGAACTTTTTACAGGGGTACCCTGGTTTGATAAAACTTCCATCGATAACGGCTTCTTAGCTCCTGAGTAAAAATACTGGCATAAAGCAGAGAGACGTTTGCTAAACTCTAGAGCACCCAGTGGTCTTTCAAAGCCTTTGGATCAGCAACTTCAGCCAGGGTCCTATAATCACATTAGAACAAACTAAAACACCATCTAATGGATGCTGTAGAGCGAGCTTCTATCAATATGCTTTAGCTCATTAGCTTTTCCAAGAAAGCTTTCTACAGATTTGGTTTTATCATGATATATAGGAGGAAAATCTGAACGGAAAATGTTTTTTTCATCCTGTGACATTTTTGACCAATCAGGCCAAATATAAAATTTATTTCTCAAACATCACCATAAAAACCATTCCACAGTACTGTAAAGAAAACATGTGTATGTCCACTTAAATAAATTGATTATCCAATATATTGTGAATTGTACTGCAACTTCTATTTCACCTGAAAGAAAAAGTTTGCATGTTTTAAAATAGCTTTAGTTATTCTGGAAATATACCACAACTATTAATCAAAAAGCTTTACATGCTTAATCACTCTCTTAGAAAATATACAGGATTTGAGATCTTAGTGATAGATATATCTAGCAAGCCTCAGTTTAATGCTAGAGTAAGGGGCGGGGGGGGAAGTAAAAGCATTCTACAGGACCAAGTTAAACATAACCCCCAAAGAAACCCACATTCAGATACAGAGGTATACTTAAGTTCACTTGGACCATAATGACTGGCTGTTCTATATAAAACATTCTGGCATCTGGAGAGATTTCACTGTAACATAAAATGAAAAGCCCAGAAACTTGAAAACTATCTTTCTTTCAAAACTCTGCTAAATCAAGTTTCATTTTCTGGATACACTCTGTATGGGAGGCAGCCAAAATAATTTACAGCAAAAGTATAGGTGGTTTATGTTATTCTCATAGGAGTCTTTGAAACCATCCTCATCTCAGTTTTCCTAAGAAGCATAAGTGACACTTAACCGTTTCGCGCTATACACTAATGGTCCAAAACCAAGGTGCTGAGTGAAAGGCTAACATTTTTGCTTTCTTCCAGCAAACTGGTTCCCTCAAACAAATACATTTTTGACTTTTGAAATCTCTGCTCTTAAACTTCCCTGCCCTACTTCTGTTAATGGAAAAGACCAAAATAAGCCAAGGCCACACAACTACATATAAATTAATTGTAAGATTGTGGAATGCAATTAATCAGATTCCAGTCACTCCTACAAGCAGCATATCAAAATATTTGATCAATTTATTAAAGTTATCCCTACTTTTACCTGGTCCCCAACCACCCTAAATCATACCTCACATCCAGACAACTCCACCTTTATCATTTGGATCATATTGCATTTTCCACATAATAAAATGGTGTCAACATTTACTATAATATTTTAAAACAAATACTCTTCTCAAACAATTCCATATATTGATACGTTACAAAAACTTGACAATAAAAATCTTAGTAAAAGTTCACATTTGTCAGGCAGCAAACCACACTTTGTGTTTAATCACCAGCAATGAGGACTAAAGTAAGAAATTATTGGGCGTGATTATTACCAGGTAATGTAACCAGTACTTAGAGTCCAGCCTTTCTGGCCAAGGAAAGCAATTTGCCTATTCCAGCATCAAGGGAAGGCCACATGCTGTAGCCCCTCCTCATCGCATGACATAACTGTGGTGAATGGACAGAAAGCCTGTCGCTTCCCAAGAAATTGGATTTATTCCACATGCAATCACCYGAGTGCTTTCCCAGATTAAGTTAGTTGCATGGGCCAAACATATGCAGTGCTCCTAGGGTTTCCTTTACTCGACTCAGTCACAACAGTGAACAACACAAAGGCAGAGTTACATGAGAAAGCCAACAGCTAAGAGTGAGCCATTGCCAGAAGAATTCCTTCTAACCATCCCTGGTATTACACTGATTTTTCCTGGGGACAGCTTGAGGTATCAGCAGGTATTGGCACAGACAGGTAACTCTGACCCAAGTACAAAATTAACCACCTGTTGATATGACTTAAAGTTTATAACCCCCTGCTCCTCCTCCCCCCCCCCCAAAAAAAAAAAGCGCTCCAGTGCATTTTTCTGAAGTTGTGTGAAAACAGGCACTGCCGATCCCCAGTGAAAAACAGAAAGGACTCTTCATGCAGCAGAGGCATGGATTTAAAGAAAAGGAAAAGGGAGGGGAAAAGAAAGAGGTATATAGCAAACAGAATACCCATCACCATAGGGCAGAGATAGTTAAGAGGCAGGCAGCTGGCCCTGGCAGCCATCCCCTCTGGGAGCCCGACTAGGTGGCAGGGCAGCCAGGTGAGTCTGTCCASTGTGTATGGAAGCACTGCCCCCTAGAGATAAAAAAGACTAGAAAGCAACAGGTCCCCAGTGCCAGAGGCTGAACACCAGCTTTTCTTGTGAAGACAGCAAACCAGATATCCGTGGGTTTGTTTTCCAGAATTCTTCCTTGAAAAGCAGCCACAGCTCCTATCCTACCTCAACAGCACATAGTGGTGTGTGGAAGAACCCCCTTCTCCTCCATGCCCAGATGTGTGCATCATGTGTCCCATCAGGTCAAAGTTTCCACCAGCACAGCGCAGAAGAAAATGCCTATTCTGCATTGCTTTGGCCTCGTGGGAATCAAAGTCAGTGTCTATGCTGTGCTCTGGGTGAACAAGTTCCTTGAAAGGGACCTGAGGGCTGCAAAAGCCAAACAGATCAGGAACGGGTGGTTTTATTGGCAGGCCACTCTGCTGCAGAATTGCAGGAAGAAACTCTTCAATTTGGCCTTTTTTTTTTTCAGATCTGCACTGTGCGTGGAGTAGCAGGAAGAACACTTCACAGATGAGCTGTGAGACTTAAGGACAACAGGGACATTGTCGTCATGTACAGCAATGACCACAGAGGTGCGCCTGTGTTGGTAATAGGCTGTACTGCTAGAAAAGGATGACATTGCAGATAACGTGGCAAAGCGCACGCTGAAGTAATGGAGATCACCAGGCAGCCTCACCATGCAGGAGATCAGTTTTTCAGAACTCTGTTCAGCACAGTTCATGCTTTAGCAAACTACTTTCACACAAAAAGAAGGAAAGGAGAAAGGCTTTTTGATCTTTTATTCCACATTTCCCTGCTGGCAGACTTTATGAAGGAGGAAAGTGATTCTTGGTGGGAAGGTCTGCAAAAGAATCTGGTCCTTCTATCTGAAAAGTTTGCCTATCACAGATTCTCCTACATGCAGACATTTTTGATACCAGTTTAGGAACAATGTTATCTGAAGCAATAGAGGAAGAACACGCCAAGATATTGTCCTATAAATCAAAAGGAAACCTTAGTGATTAAATGACTATTCATACCCTCATGGATTACTTAACATCTTTCACTTAGTAACAGATCACATGCTTCAGCGGTGGCTTACTGTGGATTTACTGAAAAGCCCACATTATGACTGACCCTTGATGCTTCAGGTAGGCAGAGAAAGAGACACTAATGGTTTTCCTCTGGAAATCTGGGAAAGGCTCACAAGATTAAAATGGTTCAAGCTTGGGGGGGGAGGAGATAGGGGAGAAGATACCCTCCTACCACAAAACAGAAGAGGCTTCACAATACAGCCCAGGCGAGGACTGTAAAAGGCTACACCCAGCGAGGAGTGTGGCCTGGCTGCCTGCAGGACGGAGACACTGACTCTCTCAGGCAGCAGGAGCACAGAATGACCAAGACAGACTCCTGTCTAAGGGGACCAAACCAGAGGTTTAAGACTTGAGATATCTACAACTTGAGACTGACAATTTTCAGAGAAGACTGACTGAAAGGAGAGGAGATTACAAACATCCTATGCTGCTAGTGAATGAGGGAGGGGGCGAGCTATCTTTCTAAATGCAACCATGACTCACTCTTAAATACATCTTTGTTTATTGTTCAAATAGACTAAGACTGCTGATTCTTCAGAGGAATTAATGTTTTTGCAACAGACTGAAGTCTATGATGTCATTCAGACACTAAGATATGGCAGCTCCCTGAGCAACACCACAAGTTATGTTATCAGGATAATGAAAAGTACCTGGGAAATAAACAGTGACGCAGTTTCACAAACACTTGAGTTGCAGCATACTACTAATCTCAGCAACACCAAATTGGAGCATTTCCACTTGCTTGCAAGCTAAAATATTTTTTTCTGCTGATATTAACCTGCTGCAGTTTAAACAGCAGGTAAAAAGCTTTGTGCATGCCAAAGTGATGGAGAAGATGACAGACCTGCACAATAAGGAGTATGTCATCTCACCCATCTCTTTTTCAACATCCCTTAAAGAAGGAACTACAGTTTTTCCTTCATATCAGGTACTAGGGAAGCAAAGCACAGCGTGACTTTAGATCGAAGTACCATAGATCAGTGGTGGCAGCAGCAGAAAGCAAGTAGTCCTGCCACTGTTTATTTGTATTTCTGCAGTGCCTTAGAACCCCAGCTATAAACCTGGACTCACTGTGGTAGGCAACTTGCAAAGACAAGACAAGACAAAACAAAACCAGGTAGGTAGAGTAGAAATCACAGCAAAGGTGCAGCAGACAGTTGTTAATCTTGGGAAAGTGGGGGGCTGGTAAATATTTTAACAAAGAGTTTATAGGAGGTTAATGATGACAACTTGCCTGCATTTACAGATAAACCCACCTAACAAAAGTGGAAACAAGGGAGAAAGCAAAGCAATGTAGGCTATGTACTAAACCTGGGAGATATGCGGGCTGATCAGAGGCAGAAGTTGACCTTGAAGCCCACACCCAGATGACAGGCTGAAAGATGTCAACCATGACTACGGAAGGAAGCTGGCTGTCACACTGTCCCTGACAGTGTTCCTTAGGGCAATATAAACAACCTTCTCTTCCCTGCTCTATGGATCAAGGCTACAACAGCTATGAGTAAGCAACTGAGCAGGTGATTCAACAACTGTTGCTGTGACACCCTTCTTACTTCTACTCAGTACCTCTGCTGATAGGATGTATGCATCCTATCAGCAGGAAACATTAGCTGCATGATACTAATGCCTGGGGCATGATCCTAAAATGCCTGGATGGACACAAGTTCAAATACTTCAACGTTAACATTAATTAAGATCGATTTTAAAGCATCTGGGCAGGGCTCACATGCAAGTTTCTACAGAACACATGCTTATCAGAAGAGGCTTGGCACCACTTGCCGTCTGAAATTCAGTGGCAGAGCAGGCAAGCAAGATTTACAGGATTCAAAGATAATTAGTACTATTTCTGAGTCACAGGTTTGCATGGGAAACAGCTGCCAATCTGAATATATCCATTCATTACACTTATAAAACATACATGCAATTTCCACCAGTGTAACCACCCATGGTCTTGTAGAAGGTCTAGGAAGAAGGACTAGTGGAGTTCCTGCTGCGGAAGCAAGGCAAAGAAACCAGGTCATATGCATCAAGTCTCTGTTCCACATAAATTGTTTAAACTGACATCTTGTTCAGTAGTTTCATGGCAATGCTATGCATCATGACCGGTGAGAACAAGGACAGTGTCCACTGTTATATTCAGGTCCTTCAGAAGGCCCAGGCAGCTGCTGACAATGGTTTTAAGAGGCCAGTATCTTTGCTTGGACAGCTGCTTTTTTTGGGCCTCCTCAATTAGTATCTGTGGCTTTTCCCTCAATTTCCTTCCCCAGTGCATCCTGACTAGACTCCTTTCTTCTCCTGCATTGGTAATCAAATTTGCAGTTAAACCTATGTTAGGCTAACTTCATTTAAACTTGACTTAGTGAGCCAGACCAGACAGACTTACTTGATACTACAACCATAGCTGTAAAAAGGTTTTATATCCTTAAGACGACTAGAGAAACTTTTAACACTGAAAAACAAAGAACAACAACAGTTTCCTACACACTCTTTTGGAAGTGGAATTAACATGAACAGCCTTTGCTGAAACTTTAGGTCATTAATCGTGTCAAGGTTCACCTCTTGCATTTTTAACCAYATGTGTAAGAGGCACCAGTACTTCCAATCTTAAGCATTGCTACAGTACTGTTGATACCACTAAGGCTAACTTTACTTCTTTACTAGCTCTGCTCCTATTCTCCCCTTCAGTTTTGCAGTTCCACCAACTCACTCTGACATGTGATCCTTTTCTTAAAGACCTACATTTTGGAATCAAGACCTGTCATGGAAATTTCAACTCTTCTTTCAAAAAAGTTTCTGTGCATTGCAGTTACAAGAAAAGAACATGAAAATATGACTTCAGTGGGCTTAAAACCAAAAGGAACTGAAAAATGTTGTAAGATTAATGGTTAATAAATCAAACACATAAGTTTGGGAAGTATGAGCTTTTTTTTCTTTTTTTTTGGACTGATTGTGATGCTGCACAACTCTCTAAAAAGTTTTGGTTAGCTTCCCAGATAAGAGACTTCATCAACAGTTAAATGAGCATCTACGAGAAGTGCTCTGAAAAGCACCTTTTATAAAAGGGGTGGAAAAAGTATAGATTCCGTATCAGCCTCTGCATTCTCAGTTTAAATAAACAATGCTTTCCCCACACACACTTTTCTTCCCRAATTGCCAGTCCTAAAAACTAAACTCTTTTTCTGTGTAACCATAGTAATGCAGATTCTCAGACTAAGCTATCAGCAAGACTCCTGCAGTTCTTTCTCCCACTCCAAATTTTGTTGAGGGCTGGTCTACCCCCCCTGCACTTTTTAATGTTACAAAATGAAAGTGCTGCTTAAAATAAGCAGCAGTAAGTCATCTTCATCGTCCCCATTAGCAAAGGATCATTCTGAGTAGACTGCCATATATAATCACAGCTGCTGTGGCAACAGAGCACAAGAAAAAAAACCAACCAAACCAAAAAAAAACCCACCAAACAGTTAAATGAGTCTTTGGCATGGTTTGATATGTGCATGAAATAGCTGTTAAAATATATTTTTTTGGGACTCTTAAAAAAAAAAAAAAAAACACACACACACCAAAAAACTGTCCATTGTCACTTCACACATTTTATAGCATCCTCCCTTAGGAATTGTTTTGGGTTGATCTTAACACACAAAGTTGAACAAGGCTTACTTACATCTCTGTCCACAGGTAAAATTGGATTTTTTTGTAGAAATTAAGATTAAAACAAGCTTTTAGAGGAGTATCTCAGGTTAATTTGTAGAAGTATTCTTTAAAATTGCTGCCAACAGATTTTTGTAATTGTATTCTTGTTGTGTTATGTCTTTATGTTGATCTTAAAAGTATTCATCAGGGCCTACAACTTGTATTCTGTGATAACATCACTGATTTTGGCTAATACCATTAATAATAATCTTTCGAGTAAGGTAAAATGAGAAAAGCTGCTATCACAATTAGGGTTCTGTTAGAGCATTATATGGTTATAGAAAACAGATCAACTTTGCACTGCAGAATTTGCATTCAACAGATTCAAAAGCACCATTTCAAGCATTTACCTTTATCAGTTATCGTAACTCTATCTGCTTGGTGGGTCTCAAAAAGCCTTTCTTGAACTGGAGACAAGAAGTCACAAGCACATGAAAGGCAGAGGACAGGTATATGGTGATCCAAGCAAATGTGTATGAGGAAGCTTTCAAACATGTACACTGCTCCAAACAGCACAGCAAAAATACTAATACTAGTGCCGATTGTAAAATTACATCAGTGGAGGGTTCAGTCATATCCACCCACGCAAGTAAGAGCAGCAGAAAGTACCACGAACTCATGACTAGCTTAAATTACTTGTTAAACAAGTAAGCAGGCATTTTCAACTCCCTTCTAGCTTTAACCTTTCAGGTCACAATAAAGGTTATTAAAAAGAACAAAAACAACAACAACCCTGCACCCACATGAGAAAGATACCAAGAACCCAGTCTGTTAGCCCCATACCTTTTCTACTAGTTTATATCAAGCCTTCACAGTTTATATCAAGGCTTCTCAATCAACTGCTTTAGCCTCAAAGTATGTCTTTGGACAATTAACTTGCATTCTCACATCCTGCCCAGGGAAGACAAGATCACAATATTAGTGGATCGGGTTGCCTCCCTGAAATCATGTGAGTTTCCAAGAAACTAAGCTCACTGTCTGAAGACTTCTGAAGCTGTACATTGCTAACATCTACCTATCTTTCTCTTAATAGTTACATTTAAAAATCAAGACAATACTGTCTTTGCAAGAAGTTATGAAGTAACAATACAACTTACAAATCAATCTGACTATACACTTTTTTTTAAGAGTAATTTTTGAAAAACTGTGAAGTAAAACAAGAACAAGAGTGGCACATTAGCACCTACTGTAAGTATCACAGCATGCCTTCACACAGATGCACCCACAATCCTACACCCAGAGACCAACGCTGTTTACCTAGGGCTCCCTAGGTCTGCGAGAAGAAGCCAACATTCCAGTAAATGAACCCATTTAAAACTGAACTGTTTATCAGAGCATTTTGCATCATTCTAGTTTGGGAACTTTAGAGCACAGAAAAGAAGCAGAGAGTCAAAGTTTAATAGCTAAGCATCTGGACGGATGAGAGAACAATACCAATATTCATCAAGAGGCTGATCTCAAACTGCCATCTCACATTTTCAAGACAAGCTCCCTATTAATAAATTTACTAACCTTCGCATAACTCTTATGTTTTCATTTCAAAGCACCCACGTGCAGACTGGTAAAGAGTTCTCAAAATTAAGACAACTACGTGCCACACCAAAAAAAAAAAAGTTTAAAAATAAGTCTCAAGGAAGTTATATACTGTGCCTTGTCAACCACAGTGAATTATATAGCCAGGAGTTGCTACAGCCAGATTTAGCTTTGTACAAGCTAACAGGATTCCTTTATAAATTTAGCCAGAGGCATGGGTAACAAACACTTGTGGAAATTTGAACCACAAGTTTCAGACAGCAAAGATTGCTCCCTCCAAAAAACACAACATTAACAAAGGAAGACTATTAGTAGGCTTTTATTACATAGCTTTTAAGCCACCGATAAGTCATCAGTTCCTCTAGGTAGCATTATTAAATAACTAAAGTATCAACAAACTGCATCAAAAGAAATAAGCAAGGCCACAGCTGCTTTTGAGTCTCTCAATTAATAATTAAGGGGGATAGGGGAAGCCAACCAAAGACAGAYCATAGTAGAAGCCAACTCAACGTACAGCTAAATTTATTTCAGGTCCTTTTCTTCTCATACTTGGAGTACCATGGCTTGTGCAGAGAAGAAAATGAGTGCTTCAGGTTTGTCAGCACCAACCCTTTGACTAGCTGAAGGATGAGGTCTGAAGGACATCTCATTCAGCAAGAGGGACAAGGATTGCGCAGCACAACCAGCAAAAGCAGGGAAGAGGCACGGACAGGAGATGGGGCAATATATTCAGGCTTCCACAGGACAACAGGATACTGCTCTGCTCCCGTTGCCTCTCTCCCTTCTTCCCTTCCCAAAATATACGTTCTTGCTGCTTAATTGATCATATATATATATATATATATATATAAAAACCCTTTGGGCCACAGTTATCACAATCCAATGAACACTGTTTTAAAACACCAACAATGGAGATATTTGGAACAGTTTCCCAAAAGGCACCACGTTTGCTGTAACATCTGTGCAAAACGAGGAACACGGTGCAATCCTGCCGTTTGTCAGCAGCAATACGCGCTCCCTCCCCAAAACGACTCGATAAAGCCCGGAGACCGCAAGGAAACCCGGAGCCCGGCGCGCTACAGCGCCGCATTAGCGGGCACGGACGCCCTCTCACCCCGGCGGGGCGGCGCAGCACAAAGCAGCGCCGCAGGCAGGGCCGGGGCCGGCGGGAGCGCGGGGCC
>NW_020447397.1:1194737-1231335 GCF_003343035.1 Apteryx rowi | reverse complement strand
GCCCCGCCGGCGCCCCCGCGCCGCGCCGCGCTCCCGCCCGGAACAAAGCCCCGCGCTTACCAGCGGCGGCTGCAGCCTCTCGCCGCCCTCGCACACCCTCTCCTCCTCCTCCTCCTCGTCCCCGTTTAAAATCCAGGCGCAGGAGCACGGGGCGGGGAGACCTGCGCCGCAGTTCATTCAGCGCCGGGAGCGCCCCCGCGCAGCGCTCCGCGGCCGCGCTCGGCTCCCTCCGTGCGCTCGGGCTCTGGCTTAATCTCCAAACTTCCTCCTGCTCCTCCTCTCGCCCGAGCAGGGGAGTTTGTGAAACTCCCCTCCTCCATGCAGCTCCCGCAGCCGCGCCGCTGCCTCGGCCCCTCCCCAGGGAGGCGAGGCCCGGCCCGGCCCGGCCCGGCCCGGCCCGGCCCGGCCGTGGGCTGCTGCTGGCTCCTCGCCCCTCTTTTCCTCCTCCCCCGGAGGCTGGAAGAGGGGGAGAAAGATTAACCACTTGGACTTGCCTCTGGAGCCGAGCCAAACAGGGCAGTCAAATTACAGCCCCGGGAAGAAGAAGGGGGGGGGGGGGAATCAGCTACTGTTTTCACGCGCAGAGCAAGCGCTTCGTTTTCCCTCCCTTCCTTTTCAGCCGTCCCTGCGCTCGCAGGGCTCCGCCTCGCCCGGGCTTCCCCCTCTCGGTGGGAGCCCCGGCTGGGGCTGGTGGCGGCGCGGCCGGGGGCGCCGGTGCCGCGCAGCAGCCCCAGCCCCAGCCCCAGCCCCGTCTGCCTCGGGGAGCCCCAGCCCCGCCGCTGGGTCCTCTGCGATACCACAGGTTTTAAACTCGGTGCTCGGAAGCACAGCATTGCTGTTAAACGGTTCGATCTTCCATAAATGAGTTTAAATTACCGCAACGTGAAAGAGGCAGGTCAACCCTGAAATACAGTCAGTGCGTAAAAAGCAAATTCAAAGAGGTTTTAGAGATTACACCTGCCTCCTGGCAGTTTGCCTGGCCTTTTTTTTTTTTTTTTTTGGAAAAGGTAAGTTGAAAGTAACTTTAAAAATACTTTTAAAAAAATGCTATATGAGACATGCACTAGCAGAGAAACTGCTTAAGTAAAGCCTGAATTCTTCATACATACTCAGTAATCTTTACTCTTCTGACTCCTAACAAAATCCTTGGTTTCCTGTAAAACCCTGGTCTGTAATTCTTATTGAGTAAAGCTCTATTGCTTTTGTTCTATAACACAGTTTCTCCCTTTGCTCATGCTGATACAGAATGTGTAGAATATGAGGAAATTTAGGAGGTTAAAATATCCCAGATTTTTAAGGTGTCAAAACAAGCAGTTACAATAGTAATCCAGTTAACCAGTAATTCAGTTAAGCAGGAAGTTTCACTGTTTGCCTGCATCTTACCTGCTCTCACCACAATCTTTTTTTTAAAAAAAGCTCTGACAGGGTCTGTTTCTATACTATTAATTTAAAAGCCCAGGGCACCTTCGCAGCATCCATACAGCATATGGTTCAGACCAGTGCTGAATTTTAAAAGATTAATACATTTATAAGTTAATTTTGGCGGTGTTTCAAACCAAAGATTTGCATTACATAAGTGGGAATATATCAACTTCTCAACTAAAGAAAAAAAACTCCCAAGGAAAGCGTCTTAATGACAGCCACTTGTATTTATAACACTTATTCACTTATTCACTTATTATAGCAGAATTACAACATAGCTATCACTGAGGGGTAAGTCCTGCTCCACCCCTCCTTCCTTGTGAACCGTCATATCGCATAGGAAAAGCAGATTAGAGAGCTGGACTCTGCAGTTAATGTTTTGGAATAGCACTCCACAAAATTGTTCCATGTGGCTCACATGGAAACGGCAAATAAGTTGGGATGTGACTGGTAGCTCCACTAACCCCAGCCCACTGGTCATGACCTCCTGCAATGCATGGCTGCTCCATGTCTCAATTCAGCATCCAATTGGGATGGCCTTGCCTCAGAATGCTGCACAAAGCTTGTTCATTCTGGCCTTGTGCTAGGGACAAAAGTCTGGCTTTAATTGGCACACTGATTTAAAAAAAAAAAAAAAAAAAAGCTAAAATCTCTCTAATGAAATTAGAAGTGTTTGGAGCTTTTCTCCTTATGGGAGAATTGGGGAATGTTTTTACTTTGTGAATAGATCTTTCAAAGATGATAATAAAACAAACTACTGGTTGATGTATTTAACTCAGGCCAAATTAAAACAAATGAAAATGCATACACATCCCCAAATGGGAAATATAAGAACAAAAAACCAAAACCACATAGTATTCCAAGTTCATTTACAAAACTCTACAGTCTCTGCAAATATATTTTAAAGGCCTTACATGATGTGTTCCATATGGAGCTTATTTCTTCTCAGTGCTGTGACTAACAGGAAAAATCTTCAAGAAGAGAAGTCTCTTCCTCCCTCCTCATCTTTTTACCTCCCTCTCCCCAAAGGGGAAAACATGAGCCAGTCTGGTTTCTGTTTGCTTGTGCTAAAAATAGTGTTCCAAAGGACTGACCTCCAGTTTTATGTCCACTGACTGATAGAATACAATCATTGCTGCAGAAAGAATGATAGAGGTTTAAAGGTCAAGCTTTATAACACTGTAACACAGAACAGCTAACATCCATTCAAAGAACCACCCATTTTTGGAGGAGTTACATACATGGATAAACTGTGAGAGCTCACATCTCTGAAGGTAATCCAAGTCGCTATCATTAAAAGCTCCAAATAACCTGAGTATGAGTAAAAAAGAGTCTTTAGGCAGAGTATTTCCCCTGTAACAGAATGCCTATGGTAAATGTGAGAGCTCTGCATATTACAAGGTTTCCCAAACGCTATATTCAGGTACTGTTGGCATCTTTCTTGGCATGCACTTTTTTACACTTGCTTTCACAGTGTCTCTCACACTTCTACCACTCCACCACATGGTAGGACCTCTGCCTTCCCCTGCTCACATAACTTGGGATCCAGCTCCATCCACTACCTGTTTTCATCTCTGTCCCTCCTGCTGTCCCCAGCAGGCATTGCCAGCATTTGGGAACTGGTGCCATAGATCAGAGCATCACCTTCCACACAGGTGGTCAGGACTTGCCATCATGAATCACTTTAGAGTAGTTTGCTTACCACAGTTGGGGATCTGTAACCTAACATTTTTTTTTTCCCTCTTTGGGATTTTCCTTTCTCCTTAGAAGCCTGCATATATCAACTTGTCTACCTATAGGACTATATATATATATGTATGTATGTATGTATAATCTCAAACATCATCACATTTCCTTACATCGTCAGCACTGAGTTGCACCAGTCATCATGTTAATGCTGTCCTCATCATGGTTGCGACTCAGCAAACCTCTATGCAATTATTTTAAACGAACAGAAATCCATGTCACTTCAGCTTTGCTGACCGATGATGAATTTCAACATTCACTTGAAGAGAAGCACAAGTTTACACATTCTGCTCAGTTAGAATCTCTGGGGAAAAAAACTCAGTCGCCCTATGAGAGCGGAAAACTGCTACCTGCAAAGAACCCCCTGCCCCCAAATTAAAAGACACATCACAGATTCCATGGTCGGAGATGGGAAGGGGGGTCTGCAGAAGCAAACAGTTGTGTGCATGCCATAAACAAGGGTATAACACAGGGAAATGGATGTAATCTAAGCCTGGGCACTCCCCAATCAGCCTAAATGAAAAAAAATTGTGACGTGCTCCTTGTCTAGCATCCAAGTTAATTATTCCACCCACAGTATAGATTAATTGGCAGGCATAAGTACACTTGTTTGCTTTGCAAAGCAATATTGTTAAGCAGGTTTTCTTAGAGCTGTGCTACTGCTTAACTGAACACTCTCTTTCATGTATGCTAACTCCAAAGAGCACACAACCGTTCCAGTAATTAWATGTTCCAGTCAAATCATTAATATCAAATGAAATGCAATCATACCTACTTTATGCCAGGGTCCTGTAGGTATTTAAGTACCTCCAAGCTGATGAGATATCTGTGTGAGAAAAATTAAGCATATTTAAGTCTTTACATCAACAACTGCTAAAGTTTCTTACCACAAAGTTCAGAATTTCTTACCGATCTTATTACAAAATTTAAGTGGAAGCACTTTAAGTACAAGGTGACTCTATGCCACTTGCATCTACATAAAAAATAGGAGTCAAATGATGAGATTTAGTAGTTACAAGTAGGAAGACACTGTCAACATAGGAAAAGAAAAAGGTATTGTACAGAGGGAATTGAAAKAACTTAATCTTTATTGGGATAGGGCTTAATTCCTCATTTTGGGGGAATGTTTCCATGCAGGAGCAAACATCTTTGAGATTACTTGATTTTCTACATATCAGTATTGCTTGGATCTACCACAAATGGAACTATATTTCATATCAAAGCATTCAGTCTAGCTGCAGTTTTCACAAACTAAACTTCTGGTAAATTCGAAAGCTAACAGAACTCTGCTGTCAGTCCAGATCTCAAATTCCTAACGAGTCTTGGTCTTTAAGCACAACCTCCACTTCATTATGCTTTCTTAAGCATTTTGGTAGACAATAGCCTTCTAAACTCTGTTCTCCTACAGAAAACTTTTCTGCTTATACCTTAAAACATTTTTATCTACGCACTTACAAAAAAATCCCATGTTCCAGCCTTACAGGGGTTTATCCTTTTCCTAGTGAATTATTGCTTTTGAGTGTTTCAGGTTATGAGGCTAGAACCAAGCAGTTAGTTTCAGTCTTGTGGATGAGGAGAACATTCAATCACACCGCTCTGGGAAGAGAGTTACCATCAGTTCCACACTCCTCACATCAGGGCCACTGCCTAAGGATGAACTGTTGCATTCCCTCCAGGATACAGGATGCTTTTGTCTTGCCAACACAGCTTCCCAGCACTCAATGGGAGGCTGAACCAGGATCACACCATTCCCTGTTTTTCTCTGTTCACTTGCTCACACAATAGAAGGGCCACTGGGCATGCGGCAGGTGTTCCTTTCTCAATGCTCAGCTGCCCTTTTTAGTTCAAATTGATTATTCAGGAAAAGAAGTTTAATAGATGTCACAAGGAGGCTTTTGGTTTGTGTGTTTGTTTTAGGGGCTGCGAGAGCATGCCCTGTAAAAGAGTTTATTCATGCCGCATGCTTTGTGGTGAGTCCATATGCACAAAGAAGTAGGACCAAATCTGAAATCTTAAGAACACAACAAAGAGTGCATTAGAATCTCTCTAAGCAGCAACTAAGAGCTACCTTTCAACGTTGCTAACGCAGATTCCTCAGAAGGTGGATGAGCTCATCTGATTACAGGAATCCACTTCAACTTAAAGGAAACTTCTTAAAACATATAACCACTGGTTTATTCTGGCTCATCTAGATTATTAAAAGAACTTTTACCACTAAAATGAAAAGCTTGTGGTTCTGCACTTTCAGCTGTGCCTTTCAAAGCACAATGCACCATGATAATTAGATTGATTGTTTTAAAGTACTRTCTGAGTAATGAGTAATAACCATTACATTTTTTTAAGCAATAAACTAAACTCATCCTCTGGCTAACTGCTCAGAAATCACCAGACGATCCCTGATGTATTTCTCTTAAGCACTCTGGCCTGAGATTCTTCCTTGCTTTTAGTCTGGTTTGCTGCCATCAGAGAGTGACCCTGGAGTCCATTTACGAGTTTACCAAATGTAACGCAGTTGTCTGGGCATGGACTAGGGTGGTTCCTGAGGGGCAGGCTTACCAGCAAGAGCTAAATGGGTTGTAATCTCCTTTGTTTTATCAAGTCTAATGCAGCACACAGTCACAATCACGGGTCAGATAATTGCTGTGCCACTGTTCAGCTATCCCAGTCACATTGTGATGCACTGGCTGGGCCATGGGGCCGCCCCGGGGGCATGGGATTTAGATTATAACCAAAGCATGTCCAGTCCAATAACTTCTGTAAAGGAAATAAATGCAACCCAATTTACAACGCACACCAGGTTTCTGTGTAGCCCCACAGAGGCGATGCCTGCTGGCCTTCTGCAAAGGGACTCCTGAAAGGGCATTCCTCCACCAGTTTCAGAATCACAGAATCACACAACACTTGAGGTTGGAAGGGACCTTTGGAGATCACCTAGTCCAACCCCCCTGCTCACACAAGATCAGCTGGAGCAGGTTGCCCAGGAGCATCACCAGGTGGCTTTGGACTATCTCTCAGGATGGAGACTCCACCACCTCTCTGGGCAACCTGCTCCAGTGCTCAGTGACCCTCACAGGAAAAAAGCATCCAGGTCTGTTCTAAGCTACTAATGAAGGAAAAACTATCTTGGGGAAAGACTTTACTGTGTTTTAGTGAACTCTAGCAGCTGCAAAAGCCAGTCAGGTCACTGACTGCTGGCATAATTTATCACAGTCCTTAGGCAGGTTTAAGTTACACTCAACAATTCATGCTCAGCCACTGCAAACTGCTCAGAGGAAGGTGATATATTAGATGCTATCAAGCCAGCAGAAAGATTTAACAAACTTGCTCTGGTTTCATTCTGCACATTTATACATGAGTACAGACAAGGCAGTGAAAAAGGAAATCCCAAAGCTTTATCAGAAGTTGTAATGATCAAGGCTGTTAACCCCCAAATGAGAACTTGCATTGACCTCAGTCAGTAGCTATCTGGAAGAAGGATATAAGCCCTGCAGTGAAGATCTGTCTTTTGATAAAATGCCAGAGAATCTCTTCTAGTTTTTACAAAATTAGTTGCAACCTACGATACAGACAGATGCTTTTGATTCTTTGTGTATGACAAAGTAAAAATGCAAAATACTTTAAACAGAAGGGAAAAAAAGACAATACCTCAACCGCAGGTCATGATGTTTAAGTGCAGAATGCAGACCACAGTGAAATAATTATATTAGTAATGAAGAGATACAGCAGAAAAAATTAAAGGAAAAAATCCCAACTCAAACCAAAAAAACCCAAACCTAAAATACTATGGTCAGTGGCTTGTTATGATACATGATGTTAATTCCTTTCATTTAATGTAGAAGATTAGCACAGAAAGCTGGTACAAGAGAACAAGCCAAAATAATAACCGGAAAACACATTTTTTAGAAAAGACTATGTATTACAGCATCTTGTAAATATCTCTTTATGTTACATGGTCCTCTTTCCTCAGTCATAAAGGAGTTCTCCATACAGAGGAGTATGAAATTTGAATGTGAACAAAACAGAAACAGTCTCTGATAATTCCGAGGGATAACTGAATACCAATTTTCAATATTTTGGAAGCAGAATTCTACTAGTCAAGCAGCCAGCTGATCCACCAGTCAAGCAGCCCACTGACATTGTGTTATTACTGTAGATGCAAGACTTTGCAAATAGCAGATCAGAGACTCCCAGAGTGTATTACACATGGCAACGACGATGCCCAACTTTCACTGAATACTGCTACTAGATTACTGTGAGAACGGACTATCTCAAGGTACGGCAGATGAAATCCTCTTTAGAATATTTTTCCTTAGCCACACACAATGCGGCTGATGCAAGAAAGAGACAAAGTCTGTTCCATTTCCTCAAGCCTGGTTGTTTGAACTTTTTGATATATCTGGCCCATGACAGTGTCCCACTACATCAGTTTGATTGAATAAAGAAGCCAACAAACACATCTGTTAGCTGCCTGTAAATCTAAGCAGCTGCGTTGTGAGTCATTTCAGGCCTGGCTAATTGAATAAACAATTGTAATTGTGCTCCATGAAACTCTCATGTCTTCTGTGAGTCTTGGCATCTCTTCTCAGGAAAGCTGTACAAGTTAGGGTGCAGTCACACAAATTCAGTCAGCTATAACAACACTTACCTAAATCATCTAGTCGAACAAACATCATGAAGTACAGCCACCTTCTGGGCAACTAACATAAATAATTTCCAACTATTCCAAATCCAGTTATCAAAAACTTACTTACAGTGACATTTTTGAAGGCCCTCAAATAATAGTGCCATTTGTTATTTTTACTGTTGTAAGGCTTAGAGGGCACAGTGACCAAAGTAGTGAATGCAGCACTTGAAGAAAATGAAAAGGTGATCCCTACACCAGAGTGCTTTCAGTCCAAGTGTTACTCAGTGTGTCCTGGACCTTTATGTACATATAGCTTCGAATTCAACCAGAAAGGATGCCTTTCSAGACCAGTGGTCTTCAACTTATAGTCTATTTTTAGGAGACCATGAAAGGTAACTCAGAAAAGGAGGTTTACTTTGATAGACTTAGATTCAGTTTACAGATGCCCATAAATTTAAAACAGGTTGAAAATACTAACTTAGACAGATTTTTAAATTATGCAGTGGAATTGCATCCTTTATAAAATGGGATGAGAACCATACACCTGGTTAAACCAGAGAGAGTTATCCTGGGAAGTGTGCTAAGAGAAATGCTAGAAGGGGGCAATATTCCTAAGCCCCACTGACTTCTGCTACTTTCCAGTAAAAGGTCATAGACTCACAGTTGCAGACTGAGCAGTTAGCAGCAGCAACTGGGAAAAAAGCTCACAGAGAAAGGCCTAGGAGCCAGAGGATCTCACCACAGTTCTGGTATTGTTTAGTAAAATCAAACTCCAGGGTCTGTAAAAATTTGTAGATTTTACTAGTAGATAAAGTGATTCCTATTAAACCTCATGAGATTTACAGGAAAACTTAGTAATGTGCAGATCCTCCACTGTTGAGGAGATAGCTTCACTGCTATAACTTATTCAGTCTACATAGTTTTGCTGAGGCTGTAAACAAAATTTCAAGATTTTTATTGACACAAATATTTCTGGAAAAAGCTCTGACACCACTCCAGCCCCCCCCCCTTTTTTTTTTTCACCTAAAGGACATCTTTATAGGTTGCACATGACTTCTTCTTAGTTTATCAAGGCAGAACACTAAGAGTGCTTGTGCCTGGAGACTAAATGTGCTCTGATACCCAACAGCTATCTGGTCTGCCATTTCTGGAAGAAGATCCTTGCAGCTGTACTTCCCAAGAGACAACAGAGTCAGTGTGATTTTCCCCCTGTTGGGCAGAGCGTCCCTTAATAAGACTGTACATTTATAAGGTTAGGAGAAACCCTGGTAGAGGACTAAGTCCAAAAGTGTAGGGAGAGCCATGGGACAACAGAGAGTTCCAGGACTGACTAATAAAGAAAGAGAGACAAGCTAGCTTGACAAGTGTGTAAATTTGTTTTTAACCTGCAGAGTGAAGGCCTGCTTTAACTATAACTCATTGTTATGAAAAAAAGTGACATTACAATTATTTTTCTGAATCTTATGGAGTGGTATGAGATAAAACTCATGCACTGGATAAGGTGATATCTGAAAATGTAGACACTGTTATTTGCGTCTCTGTAGAAAGACAGGTGAGCTGCAGAGATCTTTGTCTACCATCCATGTAATGTCCCATTTTTTTCAGTATCTGTTTTGCTGAATGTGGTCCTTTTTGCCAATGGTTAACATGCAAAGAAACATTTTTATTTAAATCCACATTAGAGGCAGAACATTTGCCTTTTCTACCCTAATCACTAGAACTATGTGCAGTAGTCCTTTTTTCCCACCCTTTTTTCTTTTAACCCCCCTCTCTTTAGGCCCAGGACCATGTGTTTCAACAGACTTAGCACTATGGGCCTATCAGATGCTTTCAAAAAACAAATTAAGCCAAATGCATGTTACAAGTCAGCTGTTCCAGTTAGAGGAAAAAGATTTAACAACTCAAAACAAAGAGGGCTGTCTCACAACACTAGATTTCTCAAGCAATAGTCTCTCTCTCTTGCTCTCTCTCTCTGCAACCTACCCTTTCAACCCCTTTCTCATTTTTTAAGTTCTTTTCGGTGACTGTGAACAGATCATGACTATTATATCACTACATTGATTAATGTTGAGGAACTTCTTGGCAACAGCCCAGTAACAGTGATCTTTAGCCCACTAATCTTTGCAAAAGCTTTTCCACAGGCGCCTGACCTGCTGCATATGTGAAATGAAACATTTAGGTAGCATCCTATTTGACTYAGGTAAACAGAATAAAATGACCTAATTGTATTCTGAAAGAAGGCATCTTTCTTGCTGAACTTTGATGACAAGTGTGCCATAGTTTTCAAGAGAAGGTAAGTAAGGGAGGAATTTTTAAGGCACCAGTGGTAATTAGGAGTCTAATATTTGATACTCCATTCTAATACTTTCCTCTTCTCTTCCCATCTCACATGCAAACTGTGACCTTTCAGTCAGAAGTTCTGGCATTATGAAGCAATGTGCCCTTGTGGCCAAGAAGGCCAATGGGATCCTGGGGTGCATCAGGAAGAGTGTTGCCAGCAGGTSGAGGGAGGTGATCCTCCCCCTCTACTCAGCCCTGGTGAGGCCCCATCTGGAGTACTGCGTCCAGTTCTGGGCTCCCCAGGACAAGAGGGATGTGGCACTACTGGAGCAAGTCCAGCGAAGGGCTACAAAGATGATTAGGGGACTGGAGCATCTCTCTTATGAGGAAAGGCTGAGAGAGCTGGGCCTGTTTAGCCTGGAGAAGAAGACTGAGAGGGGATCTTATCAATGTATACAAATATCTGAAGGGAGGGTGTCAAGAGGATGGGACCAGACTCTTTTCAGTGGTGCCCAGCAACAGGACGCGAGGCAACGGGCACAAACTGAAACACAGACAGTTCCGTCTGAACATGAGGAAAAACTTCTTCACTGTGAGRGTGACAGAGCACTGGAACAGGTTGCCCAGAGAGGTTGTGGAGTCTCCTTCTCTGGAGATATTCAAAACCCGCCTGGACGCRATCCTGTGCAAYGTGCTCTAGGTGACCSTGCTTGAGCAGGGGKGTTGGACTAGATGATCTCCAGAGGTCCCTTCCAACCTCAACCGTTCTGTGATTCTCTGATTCTCTGATACTCTTGTGTCACGTACATTTGTATCTCCTCTAAGATTCTAAGACTCTTCTCTCAAGTCTCTAAGAAAGTGACTGGACTTTGTTTCAGACTAAATTAACTGGCTAAATAAAATCAACCAAACTGCACTGGAGATTGGTTCTATTTCTAAGAAAAGCTATAGGTAAATAGCTCCAGCACTTCCATTTCAAGCTAGGTACCTTCTTGTGTTATTACTAACTTTGAAACTTTCAGGTCTGGATTTGAAGCTGTCAGTAAAGAGCATCAACAGGCTRGTGAGGCATTCATCTGGGAATGCCATTAGACCCAAAGTGACCATGCTATTGATATGAGGAAAAGGTGCAAGATCATGAACGAAGAAAAGCTGCAAGAAACTTAACCTGAAGAAAAATACAAATAATGCAGGTGGGCAGTGGAACAGACTGTAGTAATATCTTAGACATCTCTGGAACAAGGAACACATCCCATGATAGGTGAGCATGATCCATAGCTAAAGAGAGGCCTGAGATATTTCTAGTATTAAACTTCTATCTAGCACCTGCCAACAGTTCTTTCTGACTGTTCATGAGAGTCCCTCCTACCCTAGCTGATGTTGAGCTGCTATCAGTTATACATGCCTTTCATATGCTTTCTAGAAGCCAGTGATGCTACATATCCAAGCACATTGCCACATGTTCTCTGAAGTAAAAGGCTATTGTGACAGCATCAAACCTGTCTTCTGTTCTTTACCATTACAATATCAAATCAACATGTAGGTCTTCAAGCACCTTAGAAAAGGACAATGGCTTGAGTAATACAGAGCTAAAAGACTACTTCTCACTTCAAGGAGATAAACATATTCATTGACTTGGCTTCTCAGGTGTGATGTGACTTTTTACCCTGAGTGCCAAATCTTTTTGCATAGAAGCAGGACTGAATTTTAGAAGTAACCAAGAAAATAGAACAAACCCCTCCATAAAGAGCCCTCAGAGTTTTTCTTATACTACATGCCTTGTTTCTTTTGCATTCCTTTTGTGTATTAGCAAACATATAGCAGCACATGCTAGATAAAACACTGGGTCTTGAAAACACTGTACTGCAAGCAGATTTTCCATGTAGAAACTCTTAATGCACTGCAGAAGACACTTGAATACTATAGCAACAACATCCCGTTGGAAGAGAAACAGGCTAAGAAAATGGAGGAAAAAAGCACCATTTCTGATCTACTCCATATGTCCTTCTGGAAGGCTGGGCTTCCCACTTAGAAAGAACTCCAAAGCAGAATCAGAGTTGCACAAAAAAACTACTCTTGAAGGGGCAAGCAGAGAGAGGACACATACACACACCCTTCCTTTTGAGTAGACTTTCCTGAATGTTGCCTCAGCTGTCTGCTGAGTCCTCATGGAAGGACTTTCCTTTTTATTAAAACAAATAATAAAAACCTTCCTCTTTGTATTTTGGAGCCAGAAGCTTTCCTCAGTGCCAGTAGTTTCCAAACCTTTTATTCCACAAACCCCTCCCTGCTCCATACAGACTTGCACTTAGCTCTGCTTCTGTTTCATGTCACTGAATCATCTGGGCCTCTGTGTGTCATGCAGCACTGGAGAAGCTCACATGCTGAATCTTGACCATTTGTCACCCAACATGACCTGTTCCAGGACTCTGCCCAGTGCAAGTTATGTACCTGCCTTGATGGGGATCTTAAAGGCTCCAGCTGTTCTGTCTAATGCCCACCAGTCATTAATGTTGCAGACTTGCTCTTCAAGCCAAGCACTGCCTGAAGAAGGCAGTTCCCAGGAGCCACATGCTAGAAAGGGATGTATACTCATTGTAGGTGTGCTGCTTGCACTTGCTTTAGTAGGCTAGTGCTAAATTACAGGCATATAGAGAATAAGGTTAATCAGAAGAAAATATATATTCTTCTCTTCGAAAAACACTTTGTTTCAGACAATGCTGCTAAATYAAGTAGTAGAAGGAAATTAAAATTAGCCTAGGATATTTCTCGTAAGAGGTTCCTTTCAAAATTCCGAATGAAAATTGGTTTTGACCTGGCAAATTTATGAGGCTTTGAAACTTTCAGTTGGAGCCTAAGCAATAGTTTGTTTTGTGTTTAGAATAATAATACTCCTTAACTGAGGCAAAGAGGGGTGGTGACACCACTATTTATGGCTTGTTGTCCCTCTCAGTTTCTGCACAGGGAATGCAGCTGGACTGGTTGTTGCTTTACAATTACTGCACACTTTCTGTATTAGCTACCCCCATATACTGAAAAACCATGAAAATGCCCCTTCAGAACAGAGGATGAATGAAAAATGAAAAGGGAATTTTAAAATAAAGTTTTGAGCTGTTTTTGCTTGTCTTCCAGCTTGAGTCATTTGAGTACATTTGCTCAAAGTTTCCAAATTTCCCCCCAAACCATGAATGCTAGAAATTTTTGAGTGAAAGGTGAGATTTTCATACTTTTTAGGATTCTGTCATCTGAGGCCATATGAAAAGTACCAAATAGTACAGTATTAGTGATAAACTGCCACTCAGCAGCATAGAAACTTGATATAGGTTTTGTATCTTCTCACATATTTTTCTACATGAAGTTCTGGAAACTTAGAAAGAAGAAAACATTATGAAAAGGTTGTGTAACACTTTTGACAGGTGGGCATATAAGTGGCTTCAAGTTTGGTGTTCTTGCCTTTCTTTTATGATTGTCCAAGGTTTGTATAACTCTATCCTGAGGTTTTTTAATGTGCTGCAAATATTTCTTTCTGTACAACCTCCTAAAAATTGGCTCCGAAATTTAGTTTGCCTTTTTTAAGTGGTGATAGTGAATAAAATGGTTTTTATTTTTTTCTGTTGGAAAGACAAATACCATTGTTTCTACTTCTGTACACAAATTCTAGAACTGCAGAATCAATAGGCTGTTTCATATCCCAACATCAGCAGATACTGGGCTGAAAGCCAGTTTCCTCACGATGGCTTTGTTTAGCCTACAGTTTTGGTCTTACTGTAATTCTAACTAATTGATTGCCAGTTTGCTTGAGTTAGCACAATTGAAAATAGCAATGCAGACATCCAAGAAATATTTGGGGCAGAACAGTTCATTAGTCAAAGTTACGGCATGTCCAAAACTTTAAAATAGACTGGGTTAGGCTGGACATAGTCCCTCCAGCTTCTTTCCCACCTGACACTCAAGAACTATACATTTCCCTGTGGTCTGCTCTACTGATGGAAGACCACTCTCATCACATTTAGGGTGTAGTACGTCAGCTTTCAATTATAGACTAAAGTATACAGGAATCCCCACAGACAAAGCAAACCTTCCACCCATTCCTCAGCACCAAAGGGAAGCGAGTGATGCAAACTTACTAAAAAAGCAAAAGCAGATGCAGTCAAGCACCTTACCTCTGTTAGAGCAGTTGAAGCAATAAAAGTTATTGCAATTAAATGTTTCCCTTCACCTTTAGTTTACTTTTGAATGTGAAGGAAGCTGTTGGTATTCTGCCATTTTACGTGTAATGAACATGGCACAGTCATGGATGGCTCCTCATGCAGGACAGAACCGCACAAAGCAGAGCCATTGCTCCACCAACAAAAAAATTGAAAATGTGGATAGATACATACAATTACATTTATGTACCTGAGTAAAGAAGGATGATGATCATTCTGAAATGGATATACCAAGCCAGATTGCTAGATTTATTTTTTAACATTGTCCTATAAAACGTAAATAGTGAATGAGAAAAAGCATACTTGATCTGGACACTCATCATGGTATTTTGGACTGATGTAATCAAATGGGTGAAAAAATGGTACCATACTGTAGGATGGATGTCTCTTAAACTGTATGAGGACTTGCAATTTAGGATCTCTCAGTGTACTTGCAGTCCCACTGGTGGATACTGTAACATAGCTGGGACTTGGGTGTGTTTACTATCTCATTGTCTAGCTTTACCCCAGGTAGTATGGTTTACTGTGTGACACAACAGTTTGAGTTTTCACTACAGTTCAGCTTTCACCACCTATAGAAGAGATGTAATGATAGAAAACTGCAAATCTAAATTTCCTGGTGCAATGAGTTAACAGAAGCAAGTTGGAATTTGAGCACCAGTCACTTGACTCCTAGCTATGTGCCCCAGAGCTATCCTGTCCATTGATGAGCTTACATACCACCAGATGTTGCTGGTATATGGGATGAAGATGGTGACAAGAGGTTTCATCTGGCTTCAGAAACCAGATTAAACTATACACACGACTTCTGGAGAGGGGATGTCAGACTTGACTATCTCTCACTTATCTCTTTGGAAASAGCTGAAAGCAGTTCACCATAAATGGTTTGGGAGAACTAATATTTCTTATCTTTTCTCTTATACACATCAATAAAAAGCTTTACTGTACTTGGAATGGACTGAACTCAGAAAGAGCTGCACCCTGCTGCCTAAGCTCTGCCCACCATGGAGAGCCATAAGCAGTTTTCAAAGTGTAGAATGATTAATGAGAGCTCAGCACTTGGATGCTGAGAGGCTCTGACTCATGACTGATGCATGTGAAAAGACTGGTGAATAGGGGGTGGTCAGGTCTGAGAAAACAAAATCCATCACTGAAATCAGTGAAAGCTGCTGACGATTGTTTTTGCACACAGAAGCTATTTCTAAACATGAGAAAACCTACTGTTACTAACTGTACTTCTGTGTTTCCTCTTGTCATAACCACCATTCTCCTATCRTGTTTAAAAAGGAAACCTGAAAATAGGAAACAAATCAAGAGGCACCTTGACTGGTGTTCCATGAAAATGTCATTTTTAAAATAAAGGGAGTGTTTCTTGTTTTAATAGCTTTTTAATAATAAATTGATCTACACTACTTAGTCATTATAGTGTCCTAGGATATCAAACACCAAAAACAAACAACAAGATGACAGATGTGACCCCAGAGGGTTTATCTAACATGTGAGGACAGAGAGAGCAGATGGCTAAAGGTGAAATTAAAGAAGCAATGATAACCTTTGGATGAGCAGCCATTTGGTTAACTAGTACAGAAAGCCAGTAGACTCTTTTGTCCACCATTCTACTATTGTCTCCATTTCTGTCACACAAATTGCTCTCCCTGGAGTACAGCAAAGAATATACCAAAAGTCAAGAGTCAAAAACAAAACTCTAAAAGCAGTAGATTGGCTAACAGAAATTAAAAATTGCAATTCCTTCTCCTAGAAGCCTCAGCCCCAAATGCATTGATGCTCTTTTTTTTTTTTTTTTTGACAGTCTGTAATGTTTAAGGTGTGCCTGGATTAGTACAGCTTCTTTGATATATCAAACATTTCAAAATAAGGAAAGCTTTAAGATACTGTGGTTCCATGTCAGACACTATCCTAGCTAATCAAGTTAAACAGATCATGCCATACTTTTTTAGTATAATCACAAAACTGCATACTGCCCTAAAGAGAAGACTAAACAGAAGACCAGCAACTGTTTGCAGTGGCACTCAGATGACAGCACTAGTTATTTTGGCAGTAGGAGGTAAGGGAGRTGGTAAGTTTGACTCTCAGAGTCACAGTTCACATGCCTTCCTCAAGGGCTAAGTCCCATTTTCAGTCAGTGTGAAGCCTTCAACTTCCTGGTTCTTGGAACCTGCCAGGAATTTCCCCTGTTTTCATGGAAGCCATAATGAGCCAGTATCCCAGATATTCTAAAAAGAGCTTGTACTGTAAATGGGACATAGAAAAAATCACCTCGTGTAGGAGCCAGGACAGCATATCATTTGAAACAATGGTCAGCAGCCCAGCCAAGTGTATGCAGCATGGATGGGAAATCCCAGCGCTGAGACGAAAACCTTCCTGACTGTCCCTCACCCACTTGAGTGAATCTTCTGTTCCATTGTGCTCTCCAGTGCTTTGTCCTTCATCTTTAAAACACTTCAAGAAAAACAGATTAATAAGAAACATATGTTAAGCCTGCCTGAGAAAGACTCTCTCTTTATTAGAAGATGCTACAGGAAGGGACTCACACACCATACTATGGAAATCATTCTCATCTTTTTGAAGCTTCAGTTAATACTAGTATTTCTGTTACGTAGTGGAATAACAATTGTCTATGCTGAAAAAACACAGAACTCAACAGCAAATTTCAATACATTTTTTTTTTCAGAAAGATTTACAGAAATGGTTTTTATTTAGTTAAATCCATGCAATTTTGTATATAAACAAGAGCTGAAAATAAGAAGTACAGAATTTATTCTAATAGAAAACATGCATTGTCTTTATAACATTAAAGTCATTCTTATTAAATAGATACTGGTGTAAACACCATGTATCAAGATGGGTGGAATTTTCCTAGAGGAGGTTCTGAAATTGTTTCCTCCTAACAAAACCTTGTAATTCTTTTATCAACACACATGATTTCCTGTGCTCTTTGCTGTATTCCAAAAGCCAAAATATGTATCTTATCCTGACAAAACTCCTGGTTTCCCAAGAAGAACAAACAAACAAACAAACAAGCAGATCTGCATGGTGTCAGTACTTCAGGCAGTTTTTTTGTATTTTCTGGAAGATCTCACTGGCTTATGGAACAGTAATTATTTGCAGACATGCTCAGACATTTTCAACAGAAATCATGATGAAAACATCCAAGACCTTTCCTCTTGTAGCTGCAAGGTTGAAATCCCCAGTAGTAAACTTAAAACTGACCATTAGTTCAACTTTGTCACATGGTATTCAGCTATGCAAAACAAAATCTGTTGATAAAGTGAAAATCAGCATCTTAGAATAACAAAATAGACTGTTCTCTCCACACTGAAGACACTCATTGCTCCATTAGTGAAATAYGTTTTTTGCTCTGGGTCACTGTTAATAGGGATATATTGGGGACAGAATTTATGAAATAAAGTCTCTGGTAAAAACAGTAAGTGGACAGACTACAACAATTCAGATGGAATCTGGGCAAGCCTAGAGTTTTAAAAGATTCTAGGCTATGGCTCCATAAAATGTAATGAGACAATTTAATAGTTTATTAAGCTGTGGTTCCACAGGCTACCAAGCAAACCTA
This sequence comes from Apteryx rowi, assembly GCF_003343035.1. Lineage (NCBI taxonomy): Eukaryota > Metazoa > Chordata > Aves > Apterygiformes > Apterygidae > Apteryx > Apteryx rowi. The sequence continues at coordinate 1,213,466 of NW_020447397.1, read as the reverse complement.
GTGTCCCACTGGGGTCAAAAAAGGGGAAATCCCACCCTGCTCTTGCCTCTCTTCTCCCCTGCCCTGCTCCCATGCAGCACACTTGACACTTATCTCGTGATGGCCCCAGTGCTCCCTGGACTTTTCTGAATATTGCACTAACTTAGAAGAAAACTGCCTAGCTCTCCTGCTGGGCTAGTGAGTTAGTGTGGCCAATGGAAGCATCCCTTGAGCATGGGAATGGACGCACAGGAAGGGACTGGGCAGCAGGTCTATGGGCAAGGGTTAAGCTTTTCCATCTTGGCAGCAGTGAGCATTAGGTTGACCAGCTGCCCATGGAGCCATAAGTTAACTCATGAGAGAGTCAAGGAATAAGGTCTCCTGGAGTTACTCACCTCAGCTGCTAAAACAACACTTGCTGCTGACTTCAGCTAACAGATTTTACCACTTCCAGGAAATTATAAAGTGGGTAAGATGTCCTGCAGGCAAGCTTAGGCAATCCCCAATAATAGCATATTATTTGGTTTGCACCAGGGAACCTAGGCAGCAGCCTTCTAAGCTCTAGCTTAGGAGGATTGCATTGTGCTAGACTATAAATATGTAATAAAAAATGTCTTCTGCAAATAGATTACAGCTGAGCAAACTGGATAAAAATAGGCAGAAGTAAAAAATGACTGAGGTTATACTACCAGTCAACATCAACACCAGAACTAGAATCCAGGTCCCTTGAGTCTCGCCTGGCACTTTATCCATTGGATCTCTCTCTTTTTCCCAACAGCTCGGACCTAGTAAGAGCTCCACTAGCCTACGTTGTAGTGTCCATGACCCTTTAGCAGTCACARGTCAAATCCATCCTGTCTGTGGAAGAAACCATTCAAGTGAAACTGCACTTCAACTTTTCTAAAGTGAAACTACAGTTCAAGTGAACTGAAACTACACACTAGACATTGAGCTTAAGAGAAAGATTTGGTTCAATGACTATTTTGAGTCAAACAATACACTGCTATCCCAGAGATGTCAATTGTTAGAAGGCCCTGTGGGTTTTGCAGTTTTGCTTTCTTATGTTTTGTTATGGATTTGTGTGGGACTGAATGGACAACAGTTGCCTGCTACTAAATTAGGGCTACGGAGAATACTCATGCTGCTTAGCTTCCATGAACAGGCTGGTTCCCCTAGGGTCTTTATGCAGTCAATATAGAGAGAGAGGTTACTCCGGAAGGCAGCTCATCTCTTACCATTCTCTAAAYAGACAACACACAAAGAAGTTGGCATCAGTTTAGGCACCTTACTTAGATGTCTATTGACCTGAACACCTCCTCTGTAAGAGTAGACTGCATTCTACTGATGCCTTTTGAACTCCTACTTCTGTTTTTGGTTTGCAGACCACACAAATTTCCCAGAATAAGGAGGACCTACATTGCATTTTAATTTATGAAACATCTGCAGTCCATATGAGAAAAAGTATATCCCAGAGGAATGGAAAATTATAGTATGCACAACGTATAGATAAGGAGCAACCAGTGTTAAGAGTAATTAAATTTTGACACTGATGACTTTCAACCCACTGTGTGCACTAATTAATCCACACAATTCTCCTGTGAAAGAAATTCAGAAAGGTCTGAGATTGAGGGTTTATCTATACATGAAAACACATACCCGATATGGACAGCTATTTCAGACTGGCTCTGTGTGTGGATATTCCTATTCTGGAGTAAGTGTGACTTTTTCTAGTTAACTTAGTGCAAATCCAAAGCAGCTTGAACTCATTTAGAAAGAGAGAGAGAAAAAAAACACTTCTATTCCAAATAAGACCATCCAAATACCCTCAGACCAGTTACTGATTATAGACAGGCCTCAAAACCTGTATTTTATGTGGACCTAGAAATATGGAGTCCTTCAGCTCTTGCATGTTTTTCACATCTGTTAGTATAATTCTGATCACTCTCCCTCCAGAAGCATACAGTGGAACTAGGAGTACTCGAAAGAGTGACTAGGATGACAGCAAGTATGGCTCAGCATCTGTACATGGAAAGGCTAAGCAGACTAGCTTTCTTCATCTCTGGATGGCTTGAGTGTATGTGGAGAGGATGTTTCTAAAATCATAACTAGGATGGAGAAGGTGGTGAATAAGGAACAATTGTTCATTATTTCTCACCATGTAAACAAATGAATTTATCCAATGGCAGGTTTAAAAACAGATAAAAGCAAAGGGAATACTTTTCCACACACCAAGAAATTAAACTCTGTGACTCATTGCTACAAGAAGTTTGGATGCCAAAATTATTAACAGGTTTGAATGGGATTAGACAAATCAATGGAAGAAAGGTCTATCGAGGATAACTAAACAATRACCCAAATGTAATAATGAGGGGAGGAAATGCCTGCGGCACTGATTACTAGAAGAAAGGACAGAGGAAAGGATCATTGCTCTATTTYTTAAGCTCTTTCCCAAAGCTGTTGGTGCTGGCCACCGTCAGAGACAGGCTAATGAGATGGATGAACAAGCATGGCACTTCTTAAGTTTGTTTTTATGCATTTCCGGTGATTATATTTGTGCTTAGATGGATTTCAACATTAAATCAAAAGAAGTAGCGGTAATATATTATATACAGAGTGTAGAGCAACAGAGGCGGTTTTGGATCTGACCCATTTAGGTTACCTCGTTAGTAGCAAGTATGATGGCTTGAGTCATGTGACTTTGATGTATTTTGTAGCTAATGAGGTCTGCAGCAGTACAGGAGGGATGGCAAGCACTAGCACTATGAAAAAGGTGACTATAAATAACTCAGTTCCTTCCACACACTATATTTACTGAAGTAAAAAAAAAMCCTCTTGATTATAATAACCCAGATGAGTGAATGATTTCTTTATGAACATCTTGAYATTTTGTTCACATCTGATTAATTCAATGTTAGGGTCATTGCTTCAGAAGCTGTATATTGAAAATGAATTTGCCTTGTAACTATTTGGCTCTAAAACCTGATTGAAATACACAAGGAAGTCTTTATGGCCTTGCTGTGCTCTGCCAATTCAACAGTAATAAAAAATGACAAAAAAGAAACTACTTTTGCTTCTCTGTTTACTTCCACGTTTCATTCTGCTTTTTTGACTTGATAATGCCTGTTACAGATTAAAACCCTCTCCAGTCTATTTTTGGTCCCAGTGCTACTAATGCAGATATTAAAGAGTTTTTCAATTAAGGATGGACAAATTAATTTTGGGATCAAAAGTTTAGTTTGACATTTTTATGGTATTATTTGTATTTACTAATGAGAAAAGAGCTGGTGAAAAATAGATTGTAGTGAAAACAGAAATCAGAGGAGAGAACGTGTAATGAATACAAAGGACACCCACTTGTGCTGGGCCAGTTTTCTGTGGTGGGATGGTGGAGAGTCTGCTATCTCTACTACAGAATACAAGGCTCAATTTAAAAACAAAAGCTGTTCAGTAAGGGGAAAATCATGAGTTTAAACTGCAGGAAAAATATAAATTCATATTAATTACATGAATATAAAGGAGAGCCGTAATGAGTGAAGTGGACCACACTTGCTGCCAAAAACCAAGATTGTTTTTAATCCAGCTTTATATAAACAACCAACAGCTGGTTTTCAATATCTATTCATATATTAAAAACAAATTAATTCTTTGGAAAAAAAAAACCTACATGAAGTTGTGAAGGGATTAAAAATAAATCTAGCAAAGGGACATGTTAACCTAAGTAAAACTGCAAGGAAGAAAACCACAGTGCACCAATTTATAAGCTATCAGTATTTTAATTACATTACATATTATATATGGTATATAATTTAGATGTTATATAATGCTATATGCATTATATATCCTGTAGCATTCAAGTTTTTTTAGAAATTAATATACCAACACAAAACCAGATTCCATTGAACCAGCTGAGGAATCATTTATTGGGCTGAAGTAATCACTTTGTGATACTATTCAGGAGATATTAAACAAGCAATTTATAAATGGCTTCTAAAAGTAAGTAAGATTTTTTTCTTTTAAATTCTTTGGGCAGTAGAGCCAAAGTAACTTTTTTCCAGGACATACTATAAGCTTGTTAAAAATAACAAGAGAGCTATAGGAACAAAACTAGAAAAGAAGGAGGTGAAGCTTCTTGTTTTCCTCAGAAAACAAAGCTTATACAGTCAGGTTACCCACTCCCCAGTATTTTGAGGCCTATTGGCACTTTCCAACCAAATTTAAAAGTAGGCTAAATATAAAGCTTGTAGGTATGTAATTATCTTTGGGATAAATTGGAGGTTGCATAGAGGGATGAAACCAAACAAATGCCTTCACAGCAGTAGAGATATGTAGGATGCACCTCTTCTAGACTCCCACTTCGGGTCTTCCATTCACCACTCACCTGGCTGCAAACTAGCCACTGCACTCCTTGCTTGATGGGAATACATGGTACTGCACACTTTTTTTTTTTCTCTCCACTGATATGGGCATATAAGCTCTTCTCCAGGATATTGAAAATCTCAATCTAGTTCCCTCCTTGCTTGAGAGAACTTGAAGATGCACTTACTTTCAAGAAAAGGCTTAGAGCACCAGTTATGCATATAACTTGTATATGGCATGCAGATATCTAAATTTTCAGTCTATATTCTATATGAAGTAGAAAATGAGACTGGAACGTGACAACCCCATTTCCCAGGGGAATGGACTAAAGGCTGAAGCCCTTCTTGCTCAAACACCAAGGGGGACAGTTCTAACAGGAGGGATTCAGAGTCTGCTATAGCCTGGGAAGGCCTCTCACCCCTGAACCATTAGGAGGGGGTGGCATCACTGAGGAGGTATGAATTCAAACCTCTTCAGTAGGAGGAGAAATGTGAACTCAGATCCCAGGACAGTATTGCAACACAACAGTTATTAGATAAACAAGCATTCTGACAAGCTTTTTAAAGCCAGACCTTCCTTTCCCTCTGCTCCCTTCAACCACTTCCTGAAATAAAATATTCCAATAGGGAAGAACTCATTTTACTTTGAGCAAAGCAACTCTTCTTCATCTTTCCTTCACTGTCTGTACCACACTGTAATCTGAGATGGCTGTGCTGGACTTCATGCATCTGCTAGACACAATGATGAACATGTTTACGTATAAAGTCCTATGAACAACAGTGGTCTGCGAAATACACTACTGCAACTAGAGATGCCAAAAATTTCTTTTCTATTGTTTCTTCAATCAATGAACAAATACGGAAAAGACAAAAAGAAATGGCATTAATTTATGCCTCTGACTGCTTATACACACCCACGTACCTCAGTGGGATTTCTGGAAATAATGCAAGGCCTCTCCAGTGCTTAAGATGCAGTGTCTCCAAACGCAACAGAAGATCTCTACAGTCAATAAGCAGAAAGATCTGCATAGAAGTGGAAACGAATTAATTTCATCATAAAGAAAGCTTTCTATATCTGGAAGGCATTGCAAGTGTATGCAAATTCAGGCTTCTTCAGGGATAGTACTACAAGCACTGTCAGATGCATTCTGCTGTTACTATGACAATAGCAGATAGCATTTTTCTAAACTGTTATTTATTGTTTAGCGAATGGGTTGCTTTAGGATGTACCTTAACAAAAGACACCTACCTTATTTCAGATATTTCTGAGCATAAGCATGTGTAAGACATTATAAGAAAAAAACATTTTTGTCAACATGTTTTTCCATTTACTCATTGGTTTCTTGATTTTGCTGTGCAATAACAAAACAAAGCCATGTTATGTTCTCAGCAGGGCTATTTTTATAGTGGAACAAGTTTCAGAGTAGTAACTTGGTATTCTTCCACTATTAAAAACATAAAAATAAAAAATTTATTCCTTGTCCTTCCTTCAAAGGGCTGGAAGACAGAATTTCCAGTGATATTCCTGGTATCTTTGTGAGCAAAAAAAACAATAGCAAAAGTTTATTGTACATAATAGAGGAAGAGACAATGAAAGCAATGCCTGTGTTTATTTTATGCAGTGTATACACTCAACTGCCACTGACTTCAATGCAAATTCCATTTTCCACAACATCTACAGTATGAGGCTCATGTTGTAGGAGCCATACACTAAAGTGGGAAGCACAGCATAAAATTAGGTAGGCAAACCATCTACAGTCTCCTTGGAAGCTACTGGTGTGGGATGGCAACATACAGACTCCTTCTACCCAATCTGTCTTATTAGAACTGTTACAATATTCATTTGTTCTCTCATTTTGTATTTAAATAAATGTAATGAAAGGAAAGCAATAGGTCCCCTGGCTACTGTAAACACAGGTGAACAAAACAGATGAAAAATTCACTTCTTGCTATCTTATATTCAAAGAAGAAAAAAAACCCTCATGCTGGGACTTGGTGTGATATTCTGGAACACAGCTTGCTTTCACTGCTTCCTTGTTTGACCTTTGTGCAAAATATGGAGAACTATCAATACAATATGCAGAAATGATGTCAGCCCTTTGATATGGAGGGTGAGGGACAGCTCATTTGGGATATTTGTTTTAATGATATCACAATTGCACATTATGTGGTTTGAATTAAATAGATGCCTTTGAGCTTAAAAAACTCTATTGATCTTTCATAATATTCCTTTATTTTTGTCTGGCACTCCACTGTGCTCCCAAACACTGTTGCCGTTGAAATGACTTAACAGTTGATGCAATAAACCCAAAGACATAAACACCTCAGTTATGTTTTAAAATTGAGACAAAGATAGTTAAAAAGCGACTTAGAATTAAAAAAATCAGTTCCTGGTAACTGGAATGGAAATCCAGAAGTGGCATGAGGAAGATCATTACAAATCAAACTCTCATGGAATCAAATCTGTCAGTAAGAGCCATCTGCCTCATAGTAACTGCATCTCCAAAAAACAAATTCCCAGTTTTTACCTTTGTCCACAGTTGGAGAGAATGAGACACAAACAGGTGTCTGTAGCTTCCATGCACTGAATGGCCACTAATGTCAATGCAAATTCCACTTTCCATAGCCTTTACAGGGTAAGACTGATGCCACATGACCCAACATTAACTACTGCTAATGAGAGCGAGATATAAACAAAAAAAAAATCTCTTCAGAAATTCTGATTTATACAAGATTTTAAAACTTACTACTCTAAAGATCATCTCAAAACAAAATTTAAAATTTCATTCTGGTTTCAAGTTTTTACTTATACTTACCTGGTTTATTGCCCCTATTTTCAAATAAATTAAAATAATATTTACACTAGAACTAGATTTTTGGTTTGAAACTGACTGTGGAAAAACAAATATTTTTCTAGTTGAGTGGATTATCTCCTCTCTCTCTTCCTTCTCCTCATGCTTCTAAGACATCTACAAATTCTATTTCAAATCTTTCTTTAATAGAGGCGCATTGACTGGAACAAAACTGCTTTAGAAGTAGTGATGAATTAGATGAACTGTTTTATTTTAAATTCATGATATTCTAAAACTGTATTTTTTAATCTTTTAGGTAAGGAATAAATAAATGCAACCATTCTGAAAAAGCTGATCTTTCTTAGAACTGGAAAACTATTATGCAGAAATCTGATCTTTTTGCAAGACCAGGGAGAAAGCTGTAGAATTTAGTCTTAAACTTCATAACAAACTTGAGAGGAGGGATTATTTTCATTTTCAGGTTGGGATTTTCAAATGGATTTAAAGACATTCAGTGTCCACTCCCCAATGAATTTCTTTACATCTTTGAAGCATCTCAGACTCTATGTTTTCCATGCACTGTGATACTGAGCAGCAGGGACAGGACCATAGTTGATGCCTGAGCCCAGTGTGTTATAAACAGCTGGAAAGAAAGAGCACTGCCAGAAGCATGAGGTGACTTTACCTTTTTAGAGTAATAGTGTTAGTGTTTCAGATGGATCTGTGTCAGGAATGAGTAAGACAGCCTTGTCACATCCTGTTTTCTTTAATTGCATTTCAGTTAGGGAGAACTTGAATGTAGCCCACACATCTTTTTAGGACTGTATATTTGCAAGTGATCAATAAAGAAGAACATTGATAAAGATCTTAAAGTATCAAATATCACAAAAAACATTAAAGGCACTGGTAGAAACCTATCAAAGGCATTAGCAGCCCCCAAATCTTCCCAGCCTCCTTGATTTACTATCTCTGTCAGTCATCAAATGTTCCAAATGAAGAGAATGAATTAGTTCAGGACAGCTCAAAAGAAATCCAAAMATACAAAATCCTTGTTCTGAAAAGTAACAAAAAGATGAAGAATCTAGATCATTAGTACTTGTCGAAACAACATACAAAGAAGTAAGAATACAGGCTATTCCCACAATATAACAGAAATTGAAACCAACACCTTCCTTTAGCAGGAACTTTCTTTACAAAGGAAACTACAGAAAAATGTATCAGGAGGGATAGCTCACATATAGCTTTATAACAAATGGACTGTTCTAATACAGGATAACTTGCCCTACTCCCAGGTAGTGTATGTATGTGATTTTACTCTTGGTTTAGTTTCTGTTGATGTGCTCTACTGAACTCTATGTGCCTAGATAACACAAGTTTCTGTGGGTAAAACTTTTATTATATGGCATTTCGTTTTATTTATTGTGATCTATAAGTATTTTAAAAATGCCTGTAGTACAAGATCGACTTGTACTGGATAGATGGATAGAAACAAGAGAGTTTTCCTGTCAAATGATGGTCTACATCCAGAAGGTGTACTGAGAAATAATTCTATTTACTTTTAATTAACTATAATTGTCCTTTGGTTCCAAAACTAATCTGACTACAACAGTTCTTGATTCAAACCAAACTGCTCTCTACACATGTGGATAAGACCATTACTATGATAGTAGAACACCTGGAGTAAACTACTGATCATTGGAAAAAAAAGCTTTGCCAATGATTTCAAAAGGACCGGTATTTAGTCTTCTACCATACAGGACAATAGATAATGAAGCTTTTTAAAAAATATTCTAGCTCATCTCTGTTCTCTTTTAGGCTTTTTCCCTGGCGAGTTTGCTGCCTGTCACAGAAAAACCTAAGCTGATTCTTACCAAAGTAAAAAAAGAAAAAAACTATAACTTTACACCACATGCTTCCTTTAAAAGAAGATAATGTGTTTACCATCTCTGTGCTTCCTCATTTTGCTTCAGCTTCATCACCTTGGCTTATCTCCCATACATCCTGGTATTTGCAAGTTCAGTAGTTTATGCTGAAAACAGTGTAGTCAAAATATTTTTGCATTACCCAGAGAGAATTTAACATGTGCTCTGTATTAATATCTTTTCCTGCAACCAGAAACAAGGACAAATGAGCTGATATCCTTTGGCACTTCACTGATATAAAAATATACCACCTCACTTTTGAAAAACAGTTCAGCTGAGTCGATTTTCTGAATGAGTTTCACACAAATGAGAGCATATGCTCTTGATGTAAAACCCAGATACACAAGTCATCTCTGATGAGAATGCAAGACCAGCCTAAGTCTAAGCCTCAGGGAACAGAACAGTGCTGTGTAAAACATGGACAAATAAAACAGGATTACAGTAACAATAATGATGCTAGAATAATACTAGTGAATTTCTAGTAACTTGAGGCATGATCTAGATGCTAGATAGACACAAACTTGTAGAGGCTTAGGAGACTCACAAACACTCATCCCAAAACCTGACCAGTTATTACAGCTTTTGCCATATTTCTGCTGTTGGTAAACTGATCTCTTCTAATTACAAAATTGTTAAAGGGCTGTGCTTCTCAGCAAAGTATATTCAAAGAAGCAGAACCTTTTATGCTGTGTACCTACTCTCTSCACTCAGAGCAGCCATGATCTCTATAGAGAATCATTCCAAAAAGCTGTGGACAGTCAGTACAACTAAGATGCTGTTTCTTATACATCAGACCTCTACCTCACCAGCATCACAGGTATTCCCATTAATGCAACAAGGGATCAAATTGTTCAAATTCAGCAAGTCGCTTCTAGGAAAATCCATTGACGTGGTAGGGGTGCTGCTGAGGAGGTAGTTGAAGGCAATGATGACATGTGGGGTGGATGGCCTGGTGTGAGTAATTTGGAAGTGATTAGTTGCCCAGGTGTCCCTCAGTGGGCACCCTGGCCTGCAGAATCTGTCTCAAGCAATGAGAGACCAGCATAGCCTTGGCTGTCATCTCTTAGGCTGAATAGAGGATTGGTAGTTTAAAACGCAATAATCACAACAATTAATAAAATAGGTGCTGAAGAGCAATAACCACACAGGGCTATTTCATCCAGTTATAGCCTTTTTTGCATGTTAGTAAATAAATATTTTGTGTTTTGATTATTTCCATTTTTTGGCATTTTAGAAGCAAACAGCACTCATTCCAACTGTCCTCTGAATTACTACTACTTCCATCATTGCTGGGATAATGATGCTGGTTCACTAAGTAGCTCCTGACTTTGACTGCCCGATGTTCAGGAGCAGGCATTTGGCATACTTATTGGAAATTAAAACTTGAATTCCGGATTCTCAGTCCATCCAAAAGTCAGATCCCAGTAGCCTCCGTCTAGTGAATGCTTTGGCCTGCATGAATTATCAGTAAAACCTGTAGCAAAGCCAGAGGCCTAAAGGTCTTTTCTCAAAGAAGGTAAAAGGAGAAAAGGTGGATACTTTTTCATCTTCATTCTGCTTTACTGTTGTGGCCTGCAGGGAACACCAAATCCTACAGTTGTCCTGACTATGCTATTCTTCTTTTCTTTTTTGCATAATCTCTCTTACTGCCAATGTTCATCCTCTTTCTCATTTCTGCGAACTTTCCACTAATGGTTGTTCCTCAGATATCAGCACAGATCCTGGCTGAATCCATCCCATAGATTCACTATTAATTTTCCCTTTCCTTGGCATGTAACTTATGTGAACATTTGGGATTTACAGGTTGCAAAAAATGCCCAGAAAGCACAAAATACCCAGATAGGTGTGAGATACAAAGATGACAGAGAAGTAAAACCCGATTTCTCCWAGTCAAAGATGGCAATTTCTACATAGGCAGGTTACAGCCTCCTTGAGGAGCAGAAGAATGCTAGTGATAGAAGTAATGAGGGAGAGATCACCATCTCACTGCTTTATGAAGACAATGGAAAGAGGAATACTGTGATGGGATTTCCTTTTTTAGTGCCTGTCATAAAGCTATGACTAGCACAGAGATAATGAGATATAAAAGCTCATGCTACTGATCTGAAAAAAAAACCTCCAAAAATTAAATTAAAATTAATCAAAAATTAAATCAAAATTAAAATAAAAAAGAGAAAAAAAAGTTTATGCCAGTGTTCAATTGCGGATAGGTGAGCTTACATACTTCTTCCTAGAATACTAATCTCTATTTTATTTATTTTTGTTAAAGAGATTTCAAAAATTCCTCTTCAGCCATGTCTCATCATGTCATAATTATTCATCTTCATGAAAGCTTCTAACAGCCTCTGGTTACAACATAGTGACATTCGCTAATAAATTCTAAAGTGAAAGGATAATTAAGTCTCTATTCCGAATTAATCTTTAGCTTCTTAGCCAAACTTAGTGCCAAAAATAATGTGTCCACTAGTCCACAGGGAGCTAGACTCCAATAATCAGTCCACCTCACTTTGCCTAGGAAATAATCAGCAGATCTGGATGCTTTCTAGTTCCTACCAAACAGGACAAGCCTTAAAGAACATTTGAAAAGGGAATCTGAAGTATTTTCTTTGAACTCTCTGCTCTTCTTCAATGGGAGAGTGGAGCAAGGAATGCATTAGCATCTTCAAATGGAGACAAAGAAAGAGTTGTAATGAGAACATGTTTATATATTTTTGCCTCAGGCTTGCTTTGAAGCAGAATCTCATGTATTTTTTATAGACCTTTGGCTAATGCCTACTGACATAAATAGAAAGAGTCCATTGACTTCATGGCTGTTGGTCTGCATGTTAAGGTCAGGAGGCACCATGTTATATAAACAGCAGGGAAAACCACCAGAAACTTTTGGACCTGTTACAATACAGTAACCAGATTATTTTTTTAATTGTAGGTGTACAAGGACCAGAAGAAGGTATCTTTATGGAAAATCCAGTTTTGTGGAGACTAGTCTAATTTGGATCAATCATTTATACACGCAATTTTTCTCTGTGTGTGTGTGTGTGTGTGTGTGTTTGTTTAAACTCAGGTATCTGCAGCATCTACGAACATGTGTTCTGTCTCATGCAGACAAGGTCAGAGAGATGTTTTAGGTGTCAAGGGGGAAAGTTCTCACATTTCTGGAATGGTTGAGAGAAGATTTATAAAGTTTTTACTGGCCTGAAGGAAAGAAAGAAAGCAGAAACATCTGCCAGAGTCATGAGTGGATTGTTGGCTAAATTAATTCAGCAGGGGGAGTCTGAAATAGATCATCTCTGCCTTCAGCAGTAGGCGTTAGTGGAGTCATCAAAAATAATTACTACAGAGGAGTCCAGGACATCCCTATAGGGAATAAAACCAATCTGAAAATGTAAAATAATTCAACAAAATATGGATAGAGAAGCCAGCAGTTCTTACACTCCTGGGCTCACAGAATGTACTTAGCTCTTATGAAACAAGAATAGAAATACTTTTGATTTGAATCTGGAATAGTACTTACAAACATGCGAAGAAAAAGAGGTGAAATCACAGACAGCATAGGTGGCTATAGATCCTCCTATGGATTGTACTGCCCAGAATTTCTGTGGTAAATATCTATGCAAAGACACAGGCATGGACTTCAAACACTGATACTGCTTGTGATGTTTCTAATATTGTGTTCTAGATGGAAAACTTACCTATGCTAAGAGTAGCAAATGTAAGGAAAAAAAAAGTTTCAAACAGTTGAATAGCAGCAACAGAGTTGCAAATTAAAACAACTCTCTGCTTTTTAGGTTTTGAACAAGATCAAAAGGAGACTTTGCCATTCGCAGGATGAACTGTCACTGCTGTGTTTGTGTGAGCCTCTTGGCACTAACCTATAAACAACATACAGAACACCATAGGAACAGTGACGTGTCCATTTCCCACAGCAGTTCTTTTTTTCTCCTCATAAACAAACCCAAGGCTGCACATATTCTTCAGAGCCACGGCCTCTCCTCAGGAGCTCACATGAAAGCACTGTGACTGTGTTTTGCATTAGCTTACTTCTAATGCCAAAACAGCCTCCAGATTCCCAAAGCACATACTATAAAACCCTCTTCTGGCAGCAGCATGAGCAGGGTCACAGGCAGCCCATGGCTAGAGGCTAGCTCCAGGTGCATGGAGACCTGGGGCACAGAATCGGACCCTCAGGCTGTCCGCTGGGGTGGGAAGACCTCTCTGATGTATCTTACTGATGGCAAGCATTCCTAAAGACGTGCTTTGCTGGGGAGTATGGAAGAGGTTCTCCGTTAACCCAAGGGTGTGCTCTGTAATTCTGCGTTGAAGCAGTTCAAGCATCTGGAATAGGCTATACCCACAGCCAGAGCTGCTTGTTTAAATTTGGGTGTTAAAACCCTGGCCCTCTGACTACATTAACAAGTTTTCACAGTTAAACTGGTCAGGCCCTGGGCACATGTAATTCTTCAGGGCTGTGGGAAATTAATTTATCCCACTTTAATGATGGTCAAACTCTCAAATCAAATGTCACCTGAAAATTATTTTAGTTCCTCCCTCTCTTTGGGGGAGCTGTTCCTATACCATCCCTTCATTGCTACTATTACAGGGAACTATTTTACTTTGAAAATGGCAGAAAATGGTGATTAGGCTTATATAAAATACTTTGGAGCATGAAAGGTATTCAGAATTACTTTTTGTAGTCTGTGCATCCTCTGTCCTCAGTATGTCAAACAAATAATGAAAAATACCACAAGCTCACTACAGCAATTTTTGCAAGAAAAATCCATTCTGCCCATTATGCAAAATTAGGTTCTGTTTTTCTTCATTTTGATCTTTGCAAAATTTCCCGCTTGGCCTTTCTTCTTCTGTGAACAGTAGTATCTTTCCACGAGAAAAGAGTATTCTGTGCGAGTATTCTGACAGATGTATATGTTAGATGACTCTATGCCCCCTTTCCCAATCCCCAAGGTGCTTATCATTATCTTTCCAACAGAAATTACCAAGAACTCAGATATGCTGTCAAAATGTCACATGCATTTCCCTCCTCACCTACTTTTCCCTGAATGGTCTAGGTTCAAAATCCCTACTATTAGACACTGAAGCTACCAAGGATCATTTTAACTGAATCAGATCAGGGAATAACTGTATTTTAAATTATCCCAGCATGTCAGAAGGGGCAGTAACCACTAATTTCCAGCAACACGGGGGGGGGGGGGGGGGGGGGGCAGTGGGAGAGACTTTGGGATCAGGTGGTAATGAACCACCAGAACTCAGGATGGTAAGAGTAGCCTGTTAATAAGCTCAGCTGTATCCAAAACAGACCTGTTTCCTTGCATTTGAGTGGATTTTAGTAGCTGAGCAAGAGCACTGAGGCAGTACTGGGAGTCTGAACCTTAGTTTCTTCTCTGCCAAGCAGGGCCTTCTGAAGCAAGGAACATCCCAATACCATGTTCCATAAATTATATATGTATTCCAGACAGTCCATACTTTCACAGATAAAGCAAAAAGGTGACCACACAGAACTGAATAGAAAAAGATTCTAAAACTGTGAAAAATAGAAAAAAACCCTCTAAAGCTGTGTTCTGACAAGGCTGGTACTACTCTTTAGCTTAGCTTTTGGGGGGAAAGTTAGGCACTTTTCTATGTCAAAAATCTTTCTACTGTCATAGCCCATAGCCTTCCAACAGAGTCTTTAAATTTGCTACACAAACATAAAATGCTAGACAGCTCAACATTAAAAAAGAAAACAAACCTTCTTTTCTTGTTAAGAGTATTTACTGACTTCTCATCACTGTGGTTCAAACTGCTTAATTTGCCATCAYGTGTTTTGTGTGTTTTTAAAGTAGGTACCAGAAAGGAGTCATAGCTATTTGAAATACGGATCTCAACCCTGGTGAGTTATCAAGGTCTGAAGACATCTGGGATATTGTTTCAAAGGGAGGTTGGGGTATATCTACACAATACAATATATTACTGTACAAGAAGCCAGGACAGCTCTGGACAGACTAGTTTCGATACTAGAAGTATGCAAAAGTAGCCTTAGTTTAGGTCCCAGAGGGAGTATAGCCATGCCAGCACAGCATGTCTGTTAAGCTAATACACCCTGCTAAGCCAGTCTGCAGGGGCAGAGAGCTACAGCAACGCTGGGTTGTCGCTTCCAGTATGGAGACTGCTTTGGGCCTCTGTACCTGAAACTGTGCAGACATGCCTTGTACCCGTGTGACTTGCCAGGAATCTAGGGTTGTAAAAGCACACTCTTTGCTTTACTCACAGCCTGTCTTAAAGACTTGGTAAAACACAAATTTAAGGGGCAGAGTAAGCATTCCACTACTGCCACCCAGACTTTCTCCAGAAAAATAGCCATACAGGAAGTTTCATATGTTCACATCTGGAAGAACAGAACTTACTGTCTGAGAGGAAGCTGGGAAGAAGACAGTTAAGAACACATGTATTGCCAGCTCATATTACATTTAGGTTTCTGATTCTAACACTATATTCACCTAAGACCTGGTTCCATTGGAAAAGTTCCATCTGTTTTGATAAGAACAGGATTTGAAACTCGGTTGTGGTGAGAAAGTGATAAAAAGTTACAAATTTGTTTTAAGAGCTTTCAGATTCATTTCCCTTCTGGCTTGATCTGGAGCTTGAGGGTGGAGGAGGGAGAAAAATAGCTCCTGTAATTGAGCTCTTCAGAGTAGGACTTAAAACTATGTCCTGCCTACTCCCAGCAGCTGAGTAGGACAAGTTTTCACTGTTCCACAGGGAAAAGGGTGGGAGTGATCAGGAAGGTAGAAGGCATCCTGAATTATCAATAAAAGTTGTTTTGGAGTGGAGGGGGGAGGAGAGAGGAAGAAGCAAACTGCACCAGTTGGCCAGGTCCAGAGAAATGGCCAACATCTGAAGGATGGAATCCTATTTCCATCTGCCAGCACAGAAATTTTTTTAAAAAAATCAGGGATTTGAGGAAAGTGAAAGATTAAATCAAAGTGGGTAAACAGCTCCAGCAGCGAGGAGGCCTTGAGGACAAGTCTCTCCACTGGAGTGCCAGCAGAAATGTACCGGGGGAGACCCAGGTGCAAGACGGATGACAAGAGCAAAGTAGATTGCAAAGTCTGTTTCAGGCACGCAGACATCACCTGCAGGGGCAGAGAGCCTGCATCAAAATTTAGAGCCTGGAAGGTAGTCCATGGAGGTCCATGGAGAGGAAATGGTCAGTTCTTAACTTGTCTTAATCACTGCCAATCATGGCTAATGTATAGACTTCCTTTGCACTGGTGTCAGCTTACAGGTCACAGTTTTCTATTCATCCTTCCCACAGGCTAGCTCCAAATAGAAAACCATTACCAAATAATCTCTGTCTGATCAGAGCATTCAGTGTAAAAGCAAAAATGCTTCTGGGTTAATAAAGAAACTAGCAAGGTGGCATGAGAAGCTATTATAATTATGTGTGTCTAATATAAGGAAGAAACGCAGCTGCCTTTAACTCATTATATAAAACTGAGGATCAAATGCCATATGTCTGACCTGGGCTTCCTGCTCAAAGGGATGGCTGAAAGTTTGTTCTGCAAGCTAAAACTGGAAACTCTACAGAGTGACTCTACTGAAGCACTGTTTTACCACAATTTCTTTGGAGATGCACAATTGCAGGGGAACCTTTCCTCACTAAACAGGGAGCAAAGGCTGCTACAAGCATGTTAGAATATTCTTCCCCTTCACATACCAGGGAAAAAAGTCTATGAAATGAATGCAAGGCACAGAGGGACTTTCCTGCATTATAAAAGATAACTTCAGAGGGTCAGATCAATAAACCTGAAGTAGGTCAATAAGCTACTCTACATTTTAACAGTCCTTACCCAAACAAGACTATTTAATTTGGATAGTTTTCCATCAGAAGGGCAATAGTTTAATTACATTGCATAAACGGGAACCTAACTAAAGTTACCTCAGCAATGTAGAGATACTGTTTAAATAATTCACCCAAGCAACATTAATGCTCTTAAAATGGCACCCTTTATTTTCACAAAGGAGATCCTTCAGTCACCACTAGAGAGATAAGAGGTGAAAGACATAGCCCTTTACCCACAAAGTCTGTTTCCTTGGCCTTTATAATGCAATTATATCACTTTCAATACTTTGGCATATTCTCAGGGGTTTTTCTTCTAGCAGTACAGCAAGATCAGGCTACACGAAGAAGAACACCATGTTAACACCACAGTTTTTTATGGACTATTTTTACTGTTCCTGATTTATTTCTGACCTCCTGTTTTTTTTCTGCTTGACCTTTTACATGAAGACAGGGAAAGCATTACATTTCATCTGCCAACTGAGTGTATTTTCTTTTCTTCACTCACAGAATTATAGGGTTTTAGGTGAATGTCAGCTATTCTGCCTGCAGGCTTTCACTTCACAGAAAGAGTATACCTGGCCATTTCATTCCTGACTGGTAATACATTTTGTTAGGAAAGGGAATGTTTACCAAGTGAAAAACAGCATAGTTCCTCAGGGTTTTGCTGAATGACAATGTTTTGGAAGTTAGTTTCCCCTGAGAGTCAAAATTGGTGACGTATAGTGAAGTATTTTCTTAGTGCAATTAGCTTGTTTACCAAACCTGCACATTTCCTGTTCCTTTGAACCATGATAATGAATGGCACACAAGCAACTCCCTACATACAGGTCAACATCTTTGCCTTGTACCTAGAAAATGCTGTTCTGTTTCTCTTTCCCTCACCATCAACTCACTCTATGGGTCCAAGTTTACAGCCAGATGCAGAAAATTGTGTGCTGAATCTATCCATGCGCTGAACCAGAGAGAGATACAAGGACACTCAGGTTTGGGAACCTCATCACTGTATTAGCACCAAGGCTAAGTTAGCATCCTCACATTTAGGGAAGCTGAGAACATGTCATCCTCCCCTTTCCTCCTCTCTTTGCTCTCATGGTTCCCTCAACTATTAGCCCTCAGTCCTGTTCGTTCCCTCCTCCTCCTGCTTTTTACACTTACAACCAGAGCCTCTGGAAAGAGAGGAGCACCAGGTGAGTCACAGGAAGGATGCTGTAAGCTGATGTGGGTGTTGCACAGGAGCAAACAGGTCCAAGTCCCACAAGCCTCAAAGAAGGTTGTTGACTCTGGGAAGACTGAGGGAAAGCTGAACAGGCCATGGCACAGACTTTTCTTTTCTAATCCCATTCTTACAAGACACTTGGACTCCCTGCCTCAGTACCACTGCTGCTTCCATGGCCTCTGTTCTGGCAACTCTGCAAGACAAGGGCAGAAACAGTCCAACTATTTGTCTCTACAGCCTAAACAGGTAAAAGAGGTGGAATCCTATTCCCCCCGTCCTGCAGTACAAAGGGGGACAGGGTGACAATGACATTGGTCAGGGTCAGGGAGGTAATGGCCTCCCAATGGCTACAAGTTGTTCCTGAGTTTTCCCATCCCAGGTACTTGGTGCCTAGGGGCCTTGAAGACTGACAGGAGGGAGGGAGGTACCAGGGAAGGTGCTGGGTGTAGGAGATTTGCCAGTGATGCCGAAGCTCCTCCTTAGGACTCCATGGATTTGTCATTAGGACTCAAGATACCCCTGGTGCCAGGCAGTGGTGGGCAGCGTGGTGTTGTGTGGTTCTTGGGCAAGAGGAAGAAAGGATTCTCCCTGACACTGTTGTGGGTGTTTACTACAGGCCACCTGATCA
>NW_020447397.1:1180576-1192457 GCF_003343035.1 Apteryx rowi | reverse complement strand
GTGCTCTAGGTGACCGTGCTTGAGCAGGGGTGTTGGACTAGATGATCTCCAGAGGTCCCTTCCAACCTCAGCGATTCTGTGATTCTGTGATTCCGGGCTTCCTCCTATTTCTAGAGCCCAGGGAGAACTGCCCTGGCTTCTCCCTAGCTGATTTCTGGCATGGGCATAGGTATTCATTAATCTGTCTTAGCAGCTTCCTGTCTATAGCTTGCACATGTCCTGCTGGACAGAATGCAGGCAGATCTAGCAGGTCTGCATGTAACAGTAATAACATGGCTAAGGTCTCATCTGTTGTGAGGCCCACTTTTCCTGTCTGTGTCATACCAGAGGACCCACAAAGGTGAGTCTATGCATGCAGTGAATGTACTGTAGCCCTTTAGCTGTCAAACAAAGGAGAGTACCTTAAACCATCCTAGTTACTCTTTGATTAAAATGACTGGAAGGCCTCTTCTTCTCTGTCTGCAAGAAGCTTCATCCAGTTTTCTTCCAGCCTGAGCCCTGTGGTGTGCAAGCCATTAATACTGCCTGCCAAAAAGATAAAGTTTCCAGTTAGTCTTTAGAAATAGCTGCTATGATTTTTCTACTGGCACTACTGTGACAGCAGAAAATGAAGTCCCAGTTAAATTAATTTATCTGGTATCTACAGAATAATAAAACTTGCCTTATAACAACTCTGAATGTCTCCTGTTTTCCCCATTGTCAAATGCTAAGCAATGCTTTTCTTTCCTCAAAACAAGTCACTGAACTCTCAAAATGGCTGTTCTGTGTAAGAGGGTTAATTATTCTTTGTCATATCGACTTTAAGCATTAGACTTTTATTTCCGCTATTAAAAGTTGTACTTAAAAATATTTCCTACTAAATTTCTGTTTTTCAAAGCTTAGGCTGGAGGGACTGTTGAGTTAGCCTGTTGTTCTGTTAACATCCTGTGTGCTGGTACTAGAATGCCTTTTGCAGTCTCATCCACGCAGAGGAACTGTGTCCCTTAAACAATAGTTAAAACAGTACAGCATAGTCCCATCTTYTCCATGTACAGACACAGTACTACTGGTAAAAAGGTGCCATATAACAGTATAGTTAAGAACATAAGAAAAGCCATAGTGGGTCAGACTAGAAGGACATTTAGCATAATGCCCTGTCTCTGGAAGTGGCTAACAGTAGATGCCTAAGAGGAGTAAAAGATCACGGCAAGCTCAAACTGACATTCTGCAAGATTTCTTATCCAGTTTCCAGGGATTTGTGTATGAGAGACTCCTTGAACCAGGGCTGCGATCTTTGTGCCTGTTAATCCTCAATRGATTTTTCATGCATGAATTTACACAGTCAGTTTCTGAACCTCTGGAAACTTCTGGCACCCACGACAGGCTGTGGTCAAGGGTTCCACAGTTTAAACATACACTTTGTGAAGAAGTATGTCATTTTGTTTGTTTTGAACCTGCCATCTGGTGGTTTCATGGCATACTCACCTGTTCTGGTAATGGAAGCAACAGAGAACAACTCTTTCATATTGATTTTTTCCTTCCTGCTCAGAATTTTATTGACACCTATTATAACCCTCCTCATCCACTTTTTTTTTCTTTTTTTCCAAACTGCAAAATTATAGCCTATTGTTTCTGGTGAAGAAGTCTCATAAAGCACCTTTCTACCAATCATACACTGAAACACATGCTGAGTTAATTCTTTCACCAGAAAAATCCCATTTCTCAGGTTATTAGTTAGTGCCAGATACTTTGCACTAACTGCTTATTTACATGCTACTTCTCTGTGGAAAATTCCAGGTACATTATCCTTCAGGGAAAGTGAATCATCACCAAAACAGAGATAAAATTTATCTTGCAGTAAGAACATGCACCCAGGCAGGTACTGAGGAGCAATCCATGCTGCAAATTCACATCTTGCTTTATCCCTCAATGCCTAGCTTGACAGTTCGAATGCAGACTTAGTTAAACTGAAGGGGCCTCACTTGGAGATGGTGTGGTATGGTTTGGTCAGGCAGACCACTGACATCCCACCATCCCAAACCGTCTTAAGCACATCCTGCCCCAGCCTTTGCTGCCTTATCCCCCCTGAGCTGCAGACCAACATGCAGGCTGGCAGGCAGCCCCTTCCTCTCCACCCACTCACACTCACACCCAGACATCCCTGTCCTCCTCTGCCTACTGGCTGCCTGAGCTTATTTCCACTCCACACTCAAACCAGATTGTACTGAAAGACCAGAACCCCCTGCCAGGTGCTATAAACTCTGGGAGAATACCAGARGCTGATCAAAGGTCTTAATATTTATGGTTAGTTTGTCATCACTTCAGCTATTACAGTCTGGCACTGGTAAAATGACAATGTCACACTGTGCTGGTGCAGATGTAGCTACACCGGCTACTACTCATACCACTGTGGTCTGTTCCTGTTATGAAATGACAGGAATGACAGTGAAATTCATTACACCTGCATCTTTGTGCAGTCTTGTAACTTGGATCAGCTTAACTCTTTCARTGATATGTCAAACCCTTAACTAGGACAGAAAATTTGGTGTATGTCTGAATAATAAGTTTCTTAGAACGATTGTAGCGCTCAGCATTTAACTTCAGAAGCAATGTGCTCTGACTTTGTACAGTTAGAAACAAAATGCTCCATTTGCTATTTGGAATGCAAGTTAATATGCTGAAAATACTCCGATTAGAAGAAAAAGAGGAAATATGACAGAGCTTTGAGGAAAGGTGAAGCCAGGCTCCCTAGAATAAACAAACATTTCTCTGGTATCATCCAGCCTGGTTTGCCAACAACCAACCCTATAGCTCCAAACTGTCCTTATTTGTATATCCTAAAATCTTGACTGAGATCAGATAAAACCTGTCCTCCTAATCACAGTCTTCATGGAATTGTGGAGTAAACAATTGCAAGATAACTATGACAAATAAAAACCACTTTCTATTCTTTTGCAGATTACACTTCCTTCTATTGAAATAAAAACATCTTTGTACGAGATGCTGAAAAGAAGGGACCAGCATTCTCTCTCTTCATGACCCACAAGGGTTAATTCATTTATTTATTTATGAGGAGTCACTGGATCGCTGCCCCTCTTATTATAAGCCTTTTGATTGGTCATTAATACATCTATCTAAAACCTGTCTTGCCTATTTTCTGGTTGTACTGACCTGAACATGCACATTCCATTTCTTCCACTACCTTCTCTCTTTCACAGGAGGCTGAAATAAATGACTTTAACAGTCATCTACAACATTACAGAAAAGGAGCATTATTGAACAAAAAATACATACAGATAGGAGACTAATGCTATGAAATTCCTGGTAGGAAGTAAACCCATATGGTCTCTAGGTATGATACCTGCTCATTTTATCAAAGAACCACCCCCCAGCTTCCTTATTCTGTTCTGATGAACAAAAAATTCAGTGATTTCATCACTGATGGCCATCAGAAAGTGTTTCTCCTTAAATCATAAGTAAAGTGGACTTTGCCATTCACCCAAATAGACAGGATTCCTAATGTTTTTTAATGTTTTCTGATGTTATAATAGACTCAACCAAGTAGCTCTTTCTTTGAACATGTCTTTTTGAAGGTTTACATAATGGATTTACTGCAGCTATTACAATTTTTAGCTAGTTTATAGAGCAGTGTTCAATCATGTGGTCAGTAAGTCATGTGGTAAATCCAGAAAAGCACTTCTTACAAGAATATACCCATGTGCAAATTTTAAAATAGGCTCTCTGCAGTTGKCACTTTATGAACTTGACAGACATTTTCTATTAATACTTTGCTAGCGGAACTTACCCACTAGATTGCTCAGTACAAATCAGAGCTGTGTAGCTGTGAAGAAGTGATGTGGTAAAGGCAACTTTCAGTCTTAAAACTGGTTATCAATGCACTCCAGCAGCTAATGAAAGTCCTCTCAACTTTCCCATTCTATGTGTGGTCATGGGATACCTCTTGCTAAGTAGCTAAAGAGTTATATATTTTAGTGTCACAGAAACATACACGAGGAGGGGACCTCAAAAGATTATCCAGGTCATCCCCCTGTAAAGAGGGAGAATCAATTTTAGATTGTTTCAGTCAATTAAAAAACTCCTGGATGTTTTGCCAAGCTTGTTCTTGACCCAGACGGTCTAGACAAGTAAAGTTAATCTGCTGTTCTTCCTCATCTCATTTGATTATCTTCTGAATAATACTTTACTTACATAATTTTCCAAACCCTTCGTGAGCTATACAATCTTGAAGAACATTTCAGTCTTTTCTAGGAAATTCAGGACCAGCCTATTCTACATAAAACATTTCAGGTAATTACACAAGCTCTTGGGAAAAGCTGATATCTGACATCACTACAGATTGATCAGAGATACTGGAGTGAGGAGAGGCATTGAAGGAACTGGAAGAGGAACATCCTGCAATTGCTTTTGAGGCCACAAAAACAGCAACAGGACAGGAAGAATGTCACACGAAAGCACGTCTCCTCCAGACAAAATCTATCCAGATGACAAAAGAAATTTAAAATAAATGTTTATGCCACAGGAAACAACAGGAAAACAGGAACTGTCCAGCATAACATCAAGGAAGTAAATGTATGCTTCAGAAGGCGGCTCTGATTACAGCTTTTTTTCTATTTGCAGTCTATTTAAGCTTATTATGTTTCAGAAGCAGAAGAGGAATGTATTGTCAGTGCACAAGTATGTTGTATCTAGTCTTTTTCCTTTTTTTGCCCTCTGTATTTCTTCTTCAGAATCTGCCAACAGCTGCCCAGGATGTCTACAAATAAAACAGTGTTTCCTGGCATCCTTATACAAGTTAGGCATTTTGAATAGCTTTCAGATGCATTGTTTGGATGTGCTTTAAGTGCCTTCAGTCATAGCCATACCCCAAACTTTCGGTGCTTCTTTAATGCTATCTTCTCATGGAAGTCTGGACTCCCACTCTTTTCATGAATCAAATGCTGCTCCTCTATCATTAAATCCCCTGCTATATGCAACCACATTTACTGTACGTTACTATATCATTGCCTGCCTAGCTTTTTTTATATTGTCTTTGTCAGCACCGTATCTGAGCAGGTTATTTATTTTAAAGGCCCCAAAAAGATAATCATAGCAGTTTTTCCATGGTATTTGGAAAGCACTCACACGCCTAACTCCCATCAAAATGAATTCAAAGTAGGCACCCATGTCTAGACAGCTTAAATGCCAAAGTATTGTTTCCTATAAATTAAGCTTTTCTAAAGGCCTACAGCCAGACAACATTCCTGAAGGCTATCTCTCCTTGACTGTTCTGTTCACTTCAACTTTGACCATGGGTTTCCACTGACAGGTTCATCATTCCAGTGTGGACTAACTTCTGGAAGCTGTCACAGCCTAGGGTGGGACAGTCCATCAGCTGTGACCAATGCTACCGATGCCAAACTTAAGAAAAAACAAAATCTTGTGGTACTAAGAAGTTGGCTGATATTTTTAGGACTACTTGAATACTTTTTCTCTTTTTTTTTTTAAAGTACATTTTTAGGCATATTGTGCTGCAGCAGTCAAGTCCCAAGATCACTATTTAACCTTGGCCAGATAAAAATCAAATAGAGTGGAGTGAATTGCATTAGCCAGGTTCAAACAAAAAAAAAAAAAAGAAAAGAAAAGAAAGGCCATAACTAGCTCTCCAGAAGGAGGACTAACAAGCTGCAGACAGCTAGCAACAAATGACCAAAAATGTGAAGAAAGTGACAGAAACCTCTTTGAAGTATCACCTTTAATCTTTAGCCATTCGGCCAGCTTCTCTTGATCCAAAGGTCCTGAAGGCTGGTGGATGGCTAGGAGGCAATGCTCCTCCTCCTTAATGCACACAAAGCTGGGTGTTGCCTTCATACCACTGGCATCCGGAGTCCATGAGAGCTTATGATTTCACCTTCTAAGTCCCCAGGGATGCCAAACAGGATGCGAGAATCTTGCTCTGTGCAGTTGGTGACATCCCGAGTTTCTACACCTGGAGTGTATACTCCCCTAAAAGTCAGAGTGCTTCTGTCAGCATATATTCAAAGTGAACAGATGAATCAGTGGTGTGTCAGTATTTTTTCCATCAAGGCAGGAAGCAGGAAATTCTGTCTCAGAAGTAGATCTGTCAATATTTCCTGACATGTTTGGCTATAATGAAGTTCTGGTACATGTTCTGGTTTTTCAGAGGCCGCTGGTAATTTGTCCCTTTGAACTAAAAGAAGGCAAGAATTACATTGTCAAACTTTAAATAAATTTTTGTTTGTTCTTTGAAAGTTTTATTACAGAACCTCTCTCCTCTTTTTACCATCTGACTGATAGGAAATCAAAGGATTCTAAAATGGGAAACATCTGATTGTAGGAATGAAGCAATTAGTTGGCATCAATAACAACAGTATATTATTACTAACAAAAGCATGTCTGCAGCCTAGACTCCTTAAATAGAAATTGCAAAAAAATGCACAGCAACCAGGGCTAAGATCCATGCCAGCTTAATAAGAGAAAGCAATGACAAACTAACTGATGGTAGCTTTGCTTATTACAGTAGTATAACATATTTGCTTTTTGCCCTCGGGGCATTTTATTGTATATGATAATTATGGAACAAGTAAACATGTGTCACTTCAAAATGCTTTAAAAAACTGGAAATCCAGTAAAGTAATTCCATTTTTATTAGGCTTATTATTCCTGCATTCATTCAATGATACTACAAATTCAGGAAGCCAACTTGTCTTGCACATAAAATGCATAAAAATAACTTTATTCCTGGGCCATAGAACATGCTAAATATCTTCAACAATGAAACCATTAAAATCTGTTGTGTCATGGATGATGAAAAACATATAATTAGTAACACATTTATTGGAAGTTTGAAAATATATCTTGGCGGGTCAGAATTAAGGCTATTTTCAAGAGTTCCATTACAACAGAATCAGTGAGGCAGTTCTGGTCCTCATCTTTTCTCTCTGCACAAGCTCCTGAGCTCCAATTTCAGAGTCAATATTGCAAAAAAAATGTTAAGTCTTGCTCATGCTGACTCTCATAAATCTCTGGATAAGTCTTATGTGATCCTTGACACAGCAATTAGGCTACAAAACTCTCACACAGAAGCCAAGAATCAAAACTGTGTTTTGCTTGGAAATGTTTTTCAGTTCCCTGGAATTTGAAAGGGTTAGTACACAACAGTAATAAAACAGTAATAAGAGCTTTTCAGTTAGTCACTTTCCTTAGCAAACCAGGAAGAAATAAACACAGTGGCCTTGGTCTTTGATGTTTGAATAAAAACGCCAAGAACAATCCCTGTAGCCATATAAGTGGCCTTGGTATAAACAAGGACCAAGAATATCTGTTTGCTTAACCTACATTATGTGTTATTTCCACGTGATGGACAAAAATGTGCCAATCTGCTTGGCTTAGTTCATTACTGGAAATAAGTGGCAATAGATTTGAAGGTAATTTTTAAAACACACTGGGAAAGGGAGGAAAAACAGAAGAGTTTATTTCATTCTTTGCCTTGATACAATGTCACTTATTACATCACTTTTTTTATCTACTAGAGTAACACCTCTACTTTCCTTGCGGAATCACTCAGGGCTCTGTCCTGCCACAAGATCACTGACAGGTGATTACCAGCTTTTGCTCTGTCACTTATCACTCTAAATCTTGTACAAAATCAACTTTTTCAGTTTTGTCTTGTTATCAAGAAAGTCACTTGAGTAAGACCAATTTCCTGGGCACCTCTAACATCACATCCTCTCCCTCTGCCTAGTAATTTTCTCTGAACTCCTGCTAGGTTTGTCTCTTCAAACGTGGCAGAGGCTGGCTGACTCCTTTACTTCGGCCCAGCTTTGCCCCTAGGYGCTCTCTCCTTCTGAAAGAGCAAGGGCTGAGAAGGCAATAGGCAAAGCCAGGCCAAGTCTCCTTTCTCTCTCCTCCCCCCATTGCGTCTGCAGGGTGTGCAACAAAGGCAACAGCTGTACAAAAGGAAAAGGAAGAGAAAGGAGCTGAGGAAAGGGAGAGATAAGGAGAAGCTGTTGTGCAATGGATCACAGTGAATAAACATGCAGGTGTGTGAATTGCTAAGACAAAATGCTTGAAGGCAAGATAACTAGTAGGAGACATCAGGATAAATCTAGGCAGAGTATAGTGTCATCTCTGTACAAAGAGATCTAACTGAACAGCTCTGTGTAAAAATAACAACCTGCCTTGCCAGCCACGTTCTCCCTTTGGCCCCCAGCTGTTTCCACTTCCTTAACATATGCTGAATCAAATAAAGTGTTTACTAATTTCCCATCCAGCTTCCCATGCAGAACATGCACTGCCAAGACCGGAAGAAGGTGAAAAAGAGCAGGCAAAAATAATGGTAGAAGATAAACTAAGGCATTTAATCAGTGCTTTTCTCTTGGGTTTCATGTAGGTCTGACTTAACTGCTTCACTACCAGAGCAGGCATCAAGAAGAACCTTTATTGCTCTCAGTTTGTAGAACCCGAGAGGAAGTCCAGGGCAAAGGTATCTAGGTGGGAACTGTTCCTTCTGCACAGAAGCCAGTGTTACCTTCAGAGTAGCTAGCATGACCCTGACAAAATGTAACTAAAACATATCTGTCATTCAGGCTCTAGAGGAGGTGTACTAAACTGCAGCCCTGCTCACAATCAAGAGTCAGAGAGGAGATGCAGCTCTTTCCACTTTTGCTCCTTTTAGTAATAATAATAATAATAATAATAATAATAATAATAACAACAACAACAACATATAGTCAAAAACTATCAGTGTATTCGCTGTTCTTTATCACTTTTCATTAGGAGAGCTCAAGGGTAATTACTGGATGCTTCCCCGGCACTAGTCATTCTGCTTGTTCAGGAATCTGAAACAGAAATCCTAAACTGCTAATTCCCACCCACTGTTATCACATATATAGTAACATTTTAGATGTATTCATTCATCAGGCAGGGAGGAGAGGACTGAGACTGAAGCGAAGGTCTTGTTCATATTCAAAAACTCTGCTGCTGAACTTCAGTGGCATAATTGGTGTACCTCTCTGCATGCTTCATA
This sequence comes from Apteryx rowi, assembly GCF_003343035.1. Taxonomy (NCBI): domain Eukaryota; kingdom Metazoa; phylum Chordata; class Aves; order Apterygiformes; family Apterygidae; genus Apteryx; species Apteryx rowi. The sequence continues at coordinate 1,183,432 of NW_020447397.1, read as the reverse complement.
CTGATACAGCTAGATGGGAGAGAACATACTGTACCTGTAAGAGCACCTCTGTATCTTTATAATGATGTTTATATCCTAGTCTGTTCAAATGTAACTCTTTCAGTCCAAAATCACACTCTGAACAGTGTGGAAATGAGTGAGGAATCTCTAGGTAGCACCACTTCACACCCTATGAGACAACAGAAACAAATCTCTGTCAGTTCCTTTCCTCATGCTTTTCCCTGTGAGCACAGCTTTGATAGAACAGGTGAGTTAAAAACAGCAATTAAAAAGTAATCCTAGGATTAACATATTTAATGATGGGTCCAAATCCATAGAGTTTTGTTGAAGTTAAGAGCTGGCACAGCAGTGTTAGTGTGAAGCTAAGTACTTTCCAGTACCTGGAGAGGTTTGGGTTGTGTTTGAAGCTTCAGCATTTAATGTAACTGCTTCACCTTTCCTGCCCTTAATTAATGTGATTCAGTTAATGAGGGAGGAGAAGAGAGTCTTCTATTGTATGATTTGTTCTCAGCAAAGTTCCCCATCAGTATGTAAGAACCTCAAAGCAGAACAACAGGGAAGAATTATTTTTCCTTTTAATTATAGAAGTAAGTAAGTGAGGATCTTGGTTGCTCCCACATCTGTTGTGTAAAGGGGTAGAGTGAGATGGCCTCATTCAAAATCTGTGTCAGACAGCTCCGTACCCTAAATCTGCAGGTATCTAGATAGGATACAATAACAGACAATCTCGTTTCCTTCTTTCAATCTCATCCTTGTGAAGAGCCCTACCTCTCTACCCTGGCACACTCCAGGAGATCAGATTCCTTGGAATTCAAGGAAACCCACCTAAAAACAGAGATACTGGCTTTTTTCCTTCCTCTTTTGAGTTACTTCTTCAGTCCTCAGTTACTTCAGCACTGCAGAGTGTATGAGTGAGAAGGACACAAGCTTGCAGCATCTTTATGTTTCTGTTTCCTGATATCATTCAGAGCTGACTCAATCTCCAGTGTCCTGTAGAGCCGTTTCATGGCTGCTCTGATTTGTTCCCATTCCACCACCGGGGCTCTTTGGCTCTGGAATGCACYGATCTGCCAGAACACAAAGCACCCCAGCCCTGACCGCTCCAGTCTCCTGCCGCCACTGGTGTCTCTACATGGGCGGCAGAGTCTCATTAAGCAGGGGATATCCCTTGAGGCCTCCTTCAGTACTTTCTGTTCCCTTTGAGGGTTGTAAAGGAGCCTGGACAATGAGCCCCAAAGAACTGGTTCACAATAGTTTGCTACAGAAGGCAGATTGATTAACAAGGACTAAAACACTTACACAGCAGCTGCCAGTCCACCAACCAAAAATTATTCTCCATACCAAAAAACATGGTGTGCAAGTGTTGTAGCCTCACATCAACTACAACCCTCTATGGAATATAATGAAACAAGGATAATACAAAACACTGGATTGTTACAGTTAAGACACTTCCCACAGGAAAGGAGAAATAACACACACACAAAAAAGAACAAATGCTACGAAACAGTCTGAAGTACAGATCCCTCATGTCTAGACAACCCCGTAACTGTTGTCATTTTGCTCAGGTAAATCCAGTCTTCTTTTATTCTCTGATGACTGCAGCCCATAGTACTGGACTTTATTCCACTGTGTTAGCCTGGTCACAATCTCCCCAAGAGCTGGTGTAAAGGAATACCTTATTCACTACCTTATTTGACTCTGAATGAGTAAGTGTCTCATCAGTTGTGTTTCTGATGTGGTTTATACTTAATCGATCTAACATCCCTTTGATTTTGCTTCCACACCTGCCTGATCTTGTACTGGCTGTACTCCTGTGGCATGTATCTTAAAGCCCCAGCCTTCAATCTCTTTTTAATTTATATGCTGTTAGCATGTTCTTAAAACACCTCCAATTAGAGAAAGCTGACCTTTCTAAATCACCTAGCTTATTCTCAAGAAATTTTCTTAAGGTCTAATATGAATCTCCATGGCTGCAATTTAGGCCCACTTTTTATCATCTTGTTTCTAATGGAGAAGTTGGAGGAAAAGGAAAGCATGATGAATTTACAAAGGTAGCAAGACAAGTGATATTACTCATTTGCTCCGGATTAGCAATGCCATAACAGTGTCGTATCAAGTTCGCTGTGTTATAGCAGCAGCCTAAGGCTGTAAAACAATTTGCTTCTGTTTCAGAGCAAATCAGCTACATTTCAGCCAAGGAGCACACATGGTGCCAATGGCTGATGAACTCTGGGCTTTTTCTCTCTGACAAGGGCTGGCAGCATCTTTGCATTCAGAAGTTGCTTCTCCTGTGCATTTCACAAAGGGCAGGTGGGAAGTACTGCTGGGGGARGAAGGGGGGAATGCTGCACTAAGGAAAAAAGGAAGAAAAAACACATTCCACATTATAAATTATTCTGCATTTTTAAATCACCTACAGGCTGGTATTTTAGCATTAGCCAGTTTTCAGAACTTGGTGACACTTCTGGTGACACTGTATAGTAATACATTTGTGGTAGATTATATAAACAGTCTCTAACCCCCTCAGGATTCAAAAACCATCCTACAAGGACCATCACCAGTCAGTCATGCCCCAATTCATTCTTTTCTTTCTTTCCCACCTTCTTGCAAACACTGGTATTTTCCTGTTTTTCTCATTTTCCACTCACAATTACCATAACCTCATCAACCACCATTTCACAGAATCACAGAATCACAGAATGGTTGAGGTTGGAAGGGACCTCTGGAGATCATCTAGTCCAACACCCCTGCTCAAGCACGGTCACCTAGAGCACGTTGCACAGGATTGCGTCCAGGCGGGTTTTGAATATCTCCAGAGAAGGAGACTCCACAACCTCTCTGGGCAACCTGTTCCAG